>NW_017729004.1:37195637-37205125 GCF_001723915.1 Gavialis gangeticus | reverse complement strand
TGCGACAGATTTGGATTGATGCTGTCCCTTTTTAGTACAATTTCTTTCTTTTTAAAATAATGACAAGAAATTAAACACAAAACTCCCTAAATATAAGGGAGATAAAAGATTGCCTAATCAGGCAATATACAAGCAACCTGATCTTAATTGTGTAACTTTCAAATTGCAGTAATGTTGTTTCATGCACTTACTCCTCTACTTGACGTTCAGCTTCTCAGTTTCAGTGCTTGACTATACTGAGGTCTGCAGCAAGGACCTCTTTCTGCTGTCTTAAATGATCATTTATTTTAAAACGTCCCCAAGGATTCCAGTATGGGTTTTTTTGGTCCACACTGACAGAAATCATTAATGCTGGAAATTTTGGTGCTCTGTAGAGTGGTTTCTGAAGATGTTTCATTGTATTCAGGTTATGCTTTTAAATTTTATTGCTCGTTTTTAATTACACGTTAATTTCTGAAAAAGTTAAATGGAAAAGAAAAGTTGGTAAAGACCACACACAGCTACAGAGCTGTTCTGTATAGCGACCAAGCTTGTGTGTGCATATACATATATATGATGTGTAAATACTCTTATATACAAATACAGGTATAAAGAGGTATCTACAACCAAAGGTTTGGACCTACAATGTGCTGAATCCTCTCTTTTTCTGTGAGGTCGGGATGCTGAAAACCTTCAGGGTGAATTTGGCAAACTCAGCCTCTTGTGACAGAGGACACAGAATCAGGCCATATGAAATCGTAAATTCCCTGGAATTAGAATGATGAAAAGAGGAAAGAGAGAAAAAAACAAAAACAAACCAGCAGCAGAGATGAAGACATCAGAAACTAAACACACTCCTGACTACAAATGACTGAAAATAAAGATCAAACGTCTTCACACTCAACCAGTCTCTCAAGGTTTTTTTTTAAGCTACCTCCCCTCCAGGTTTGAGTCCTAGTTTCCTTGTTCTCTTTTTATTTGTTCTGGCTTTTCTACTAGACTAAGTCGCACATGAAGTTTGACTAGTGAAAATCCATCTGTACAAAGTTTGCAAACTCTCCATTCTGACATTTCTTCCTTTCTCTCTCTCTCGATCATACTTTCAGAGAGAGTGGGGGTGTGCATGTGTGGGTTTTGGGTTTTTTTTTTTTTCCTTTAAGTTTTGCCTTAGTTTATCATCCTGGCTCACAAAACAGTGACATTCCAGGAAGCTGGTATTTTTAAATTCCTTGAGCTGTAACAAGGCAGAACATTCTGTTTCAAAAGGTGACCAAGAGTTGGAGTGTTTTTGGAGGATCACAAGATAATTTCAATGTTAAAATTTTCATGAGCCCACCAGTCTAGAATTAACTTAAATTTTTGATTTACATCCAGTTCTCACTATAAATATTTTTAGATTGTTTTGTTACATATTTGTACATAGCTTAGCACAAAGGGTCCGTGACCTCTGCATTACAGTTGCAATACAAATAATAATGGTAGATTAATTAAGTTTCCAGTTCTTCGTATGTCCAGGGGAAACAGTAGAACGCTATACAATGGGATTTATCCCAAATGACTGCAATCCAGGAACAAGCAAGAAATGGCTCCCTATTAAAAAGGTTTTTAACTAAAGCTTAAACAAAACTAAACTGGAAACTTTGAGACACATTAGAAAGGTCAATTTAAGGTAGAAAAACTTAATTGATTCTATATAAATGATATCTGAATTAAAGACTCCTCTGGTTAGATAATCTGCTGTTTTAAATGACTACAGTATAAATAACAGAAGATATAAGTACATCCATTTAACACAAACACTTACATATGTGATATGTATGAATGTATTTGTTCTCTCCATTTTTCACTGATCTATTATTACATGATCTGGCAATGTTGCATATAATTTTAGTTTGCTCTTATTTAGCAAATGTCGGCAATCTATGAGGAAGATATGAAGTGATTAAAGAAAGATCCAATCCAAATACAAAAAGTATAAAAACTTTCAGTTTTGCAGCATATACTATATAACATCTGAAGACTGTGGTAGACTTTACATTAAAATTCTGAATTCTGGTTCTCAAGGATCTCACAATGGCTTTCAGAAGCATAACACAAAACTATTTTCCGAACAACAGGTTATACACTTTATCTGTTATTTATACTTTATCTTTATGCATGTAAACCTAATTCCATGCATGGATTTGAGGGAGCACACACCCCAGTGTTTATAAGCAAGTTAATGACTGGAATGGGAAATGGTACAACTCATCTTCCTTTATCAACTTTAAAATGCATTTTTTTTTTTTTGTCACAGAATGCTAAACTTGTATCCTGTCAATTAGATCAGAACCATTCGGACACACATGGTCACATTCTAATCTTAGTTACGCTGGACTCTACTAACAGAGTCACTGCAGATATACTGATGCAAGTGAAATAAAAATCTAACCAATAAAACGGACCAGCTGCTGAAAGAAAACTTTTTAATCACAGTTAGCAAAAAAAGACATTAATTTTATGCGAGAGAACAATAAATATCCTGTTTCAAAATAACATTTTTCCTGGCTTGATTTCTTACGCTCAAACATATACATTTTTCTAAATATTTTCCAAAACTAAAATGTGAATCCATTTTCTCTCATGGGTAATTTAAATCCCAAACAAGCTGTTCTCATAAACTGGAATGCCAATCAGATCATTTGAAACTCTAATTCAACTCCTGTCTACTAAAACTTTCTTATTTCTTTTAACTAATAGGAATTACACAAAAGGAGTCAATAAACGTAAAGTCATCCATAGTGTTATCCATTATCAGAAAGTTATAAATGACATCAGAAAACTATAGTCCACCAGTCTAGCATTAAAAGGATGCAACATAGATATTTTTGAAGACATGCATACATGTCTTTTATGTGACTATTCTGGGAAGAGTAGTCAAAATGCTACCTAAACTGAGTAAGAAACTTATGAAAAGTTAAAACTCCTTTATTTTAACTGTCTAGCAGCTGGTTTAATAATTTCAAGTATTTCTAAAATAGTTCTCATAAATGGATTTTAACTTGAAAATACATATATTAAATTTAATTATGGAGTCTGTTCTTGTATCTTAAAACATCACCAAAATCCATTTAATAAAATGAAATCCTGTAGTTTAAAGTAGCAAACCAGTATCCATTATTTCACAAGTGGCTCTCTAAGGGGAAACGTATAATATATGTTCACATGGCCTTTTTATTTCCACAGATAAGCAGAAGGTTGAGAAGAATAAAAATGTAGCCTAAGAGTTGTTACTCTGCACTCACCAAAAGACTACTGCACACACAAGTTAATAAAGAGATTTTGAAAGCAATTTAATAAGCGCTCCCAAGGAGTTCCAAATATGCCACACTAACAAACTTTTAGGGGAAAAAATGTTATTTGTTCCTTCTAGTTTATCCCATTAGCTCTGCTGCAGTTACAGTGGGCCAGTCTCAGGCTTCCCATTAAAAAGACCCTATTTTTACTTGGCCGACAAAACTTGAATCCAGTAGCAAATTTATTACAATTTTGAAAAAAAAAAGTTTATGTCCAGTTTTAAGTTACAGCATGAAAGCACAGAAAAAAAACAGGAGTTTACATGTCTGAGCTGCCGTATCTGGTCTTGAATAACTTTTGATTTAAAAATAAAACTTGGCAGACAATAAGCCCATAATGTGGACCAAATGCATTTGGTATGTTGAAAAATAATGCTAAATGAGCAAAAGACTTAATTTTGAAATGTATTCACTCTGCATGCATCATTCCCACTCTACAGACATTTCATTTTACTACATAACCTAAATCCTGGGCTCAGTCAAACCCTAAGATGTGGATATATAAGGTGCCTGCTTCCTCCACAGCCCTGCATTTTGCCCCTTAGATCAGTGGAGGACCCTCCGCAAGGACAGAGATCCTGGGAAATGGGCCAGGGATGAGGCGTAGAAGGTTGCAGACAAGGTCAAGAGCAGTGTGCACCATTACTTCCCAAGCAACTCAGCCAAGAAACTGCAGGGAAGTGAACACTATCTAGAGCCCCTCCATACTATAGTAAAACAGTCACTGCTAAAAGCTGCTCAAGAATCTCTGGTAGAGCCACTCCAGCTAAGGAATCCCAGAACTAGAGGGGAGGCCTAGGCTGATGCTGTGCTAGTCTCTAACATCCTTAAGGAGACTCACAGGACCCAGGTTCAAAGACCGCTTTCCAGCAATGGAAGGAGAACACTGGACCTTACCCCAAAGAGTTTGGAGTGAGCTCTGCAAAAAGGACCTTGCAGGGTGTTTCCCCTTCTGGCCTGTGAGAAGCCGCTCTCTCCAGCAGCACCCCCTTGAGTCCTTTACTTGCTCTGACTGACACTTGTCCAAGCAGTGCAAGTTAGGCAGGGTTTTGTCCACGATGCCTTTTTCTGACAGAACTTGATGAGTGATATCAATCATACTCTCTTTCGCTTTTTATTGCTAAGATTAAAATAAAGAAAACCCTAATCATTAAATCAAGATGTTTAAGAGCTAGGGCTAAGATTTCATCTGCTCCCGCAGGGCTCTTTGCCTAGAGAGTACAACAAAAACTGGGCCCAGCCATGCATGAATTTACACAGCAGTAAGAGGTGCATAAGCTCCAACACATCATGTTGTGCAAGTTGCAAATAGCTACACACTGGGCATTTCTACATGTGCACTTACACCATCTTAAATTTACTTCAATAAGCTACTGTACAGTAAGCAGGAATAGGTTGGCATTTACACATGCAGATGACCTGGGGCTAAATTTAGTCCCAGGTCAAAGCAGCCTGCCGTGTGCCCCTGTGGCCACTGCAGGGAGCTCCAGCCTCCAGCCACATGGCTGCCAGCACTTGGGACTAACTTTAGTCCCAAGTCGAAGCTAGGAGAAGTGGCCAGCCAGGAGCTCTGGGGCTGGGCTCAGGCTGGCTCACTAGTGGCTGGGCAGACCCAGCAGGCAGGCCCCCTGGGTTACTGTGCAGTAACCCATCTACACACATTACTGCACAGTAACTAATTGGGCATAAATTTGATACTTGCATAATTCAGGTATCAAATTTATGCTCAAGTCAGTGTAAGTCACTATATTTACTGTGCAGTACAGGTGTGCAAGGGTAGACTTGTATCCATACTGCATGGTAATTTTGGTTACTGAGTAGTAAATGTGCACATGTAGTTGCTCCCACTGAAGCTGATTTATCTTGAGTACTGAATCTCCTGCATCAGACAGAAGGCAAAGTAGAGGCAAACCTTACAGACTAACTGAATCAAAGATGAATAAGCTTTTGTGAGCCACAGCTCACTTCATCAGGTGTGAAGTAAGACTCACAAAAGCTTATGCATCTTTGATTCAGTTAAACTAGAAGGTGAACCTTTACCTTGCCTTCCAACTGGCTTCAGACAACATGGCTAACTACCCCTCTACTGTGTGGGCCTTGTTACACATTAATTTTATGCAGCTCCTGGAGCTCTTAATTCCTGGATTGTCCACACATTAACACCTGAAACTAGTTTTAAGCACACTTTAAGCGGCTTAAATTTAAGCCACTCCAGGACAGGTTTTTGTTGATCCATGTTACTTGGCTCATGTTCCGTTAGTGTGTGGCCCCTCCCTACACATATGTGATCCAAGTTACAGTTCTCCAGCATCCTACAATGCAGTGTCCCCTCCCCCACTCTCTTGTTTTATGTAGACAAACTTTCCACCACCTGAAATCTACTGCCCAGGGCGTGATTCCAGCACCAAGCCAACTCCCCCTCCCACTTCTGAGGAGTGCAACCCTGTTCACACAGCCTGCAGAGTACATGCCACCTAGTCAAGTTGCAGGACAGAGTCAGGTCCAGGAATGGGGTCCATGAGGGGGAAAACAAGGTAGGAGGCTGGACTGGGTCCCCATGAGGTGGGATTTCCTTCCTTCCTGGTGCAGTAGCTCCCCCTGAAGCACTTTCCCTCACTGCTCCTATCTCCCAGTCACCCCATGAAGCATAACTAGCACCCCCCCACTCCAATCCCAATTTATTAAACAAGAAACCTTTAAATTATTTCCTTTCTTTTTAAATTGTTTATTTTTTTTTACTTTTTTTCCTTCAGTGATTGACTTCATTTCACCACCCTTCCCCCACTTCCATTTCCTTTCCACGTCCCAATTCATTGCCCACCCCCATCCCATTACTCTGCTTCCCAGCTTCATGTCCCTTTCCCCCCTGCAACCCACCTCTCATCCCCTCCCCCACAAACAGAACAGGTATAGAAGCCTATCTTGACTCACAAGCTCCATGGTCACAACCCACAGCTGTAGCTCCTAGTCAGGCCCCTGTTGGCTCGCCCTGTAGTGGCAAATCACAGCTGTGCAGATGGGGGTCAGAAAAGGTTTTTAGCTTTAAGGTCTGACTGCTCCAACCTCAAGCTAGCACTATCACTGATCAACATCTGAGCAGCTCAAAGGGCGACATGTAACAAGGCCCTATAGGAGGTAAGGAAGTGAGGTAAAGGAACCATATGTGCTGGTTGGGGAATATGTAACATGCTAAGAACTCCAGGTGTTTTTCTATTCCCATGCTAGAGCCATGGGAGGTACTTTCACCACTGGTTACATGACTCCAGCTTGAGACACAGAGAAGGGCTCTTGAACACTGTATGTTTTTCATACTACATAATCACCGAATTGGGCACCCATTACAAAAATCCTGGCTTCATACATGCCTTTTTGTGTCTTAGGTATATTGCAAGAGTTCTCTCCGAGGTTGAGATACAATAGTTCCCACTCTCAGCTCTCTACAATAGCCCCTGATCCCACTATCCATTCGGCATACATTATTTCCAGCAGGAATACTTAATTTAGTGGACTATAATAGCTTGTAACTATGCTATTGCAAATGTAACACTAATGGGAGTTATCCAGTCTCATTAAAGTCAGAATGGAGCGCATTGCTCACTTTCAGGAGACGGTAAGCTTTTATAAACAACCATGTTTTAAAATATTACATGAAGAATTCCCTTACCTGTCCGGTAGACAAAATTGCCTTCAGTTTCTGATGATGACGGGGACACCAATTCCTCTTCAAATTCATTGGAACTAAATGAACCAGAATGATTCCTTTGCCTTGTTTTTTCCATCATAGCTGCATTAGTGGCCATGACATGCCTCAATGAGTCATTTAAGTAACGATTCAATAAGCTGCTTTTGTATTTGGGGGGTGACACATAATCCTCACTGGCACTTGTCTCTGGTCTCACTCCTGTTTTTATTACAGAACTCTCAGTTTTAATCACAGTGTGATGAACTGGTTTGTTATATCCCCCTTCATTCATATGGTTTCTTGGAGGATTTTCTCCATCTGAAGAAGAAATGTATAATTATTAAAAAGTATCTTTAGAGCATCTGAAACTATGTACTTTAAATATACATAATCATGACAGAAAGTGAACAAATAATTTACAATTTTTACCCAAACATTTTTTGCTATTCTAAACCATTTGCTAGCTAATTTCAGAAAATAATTGTCAGTCTGTAATTTTAACATGAGCACTACAGTGTATATGTTCGATATTCAAAAGCTGATCTGCGTGAACAGCCACAAAAATCACGTGTTCTTTTTAAATACCCTCATGGGATCAACTTTATTTATTCTTTGCACCCTGCTTCCAAGACAAATACATGAAATGAGTCTGAAACAGCATTCTTATGAATACCCTAAAATATCTGCTCTTTTAACTTCCCTGTAACCAAAATGTTATGGGAAGTAACACAAAAGAAACATGAGCACACCTGAAACAAATTAATTAAAAATGTAAACAAATATATTCAACAATATTTTGTAGCATTTAGTCATTCCAAATATGACTAAAAGAGATAAACCTGTGCACACATTATTGCAAAACTAATGAAGACTTTTCTGTGTTTGATCAATATAATCTCTCAGAAAACAAAAGCAGTGTGCTATTTACAATTTTTCTGAGACTTTAATTTTGCAAGAAAGGGACATATCATGTATCAAGAACATTTTCAAGGAATGTCTTTCCCGGTTCCAATATGCAAGAACACTACAAGCCAAATCCTGCTTATATTACAACATGAAGAGTCTCACTCACGTTAATCAGATCAGTCTTGCTCACAAAAGCTTATGCATCTCCGATTCAGTTAGTCTACAAGGTTAGTTCTGCCTTCTTTGTTAATAAAGTGACAGCCATTTGGCCTTATCAGAATTTGATATCACATGAGTCTAGGAACATTAAGGCCCTCTGACATGAATAAGATTCCTTATGTTTTTGAAGTTATGAGCATTTTTTAGCATTTTGCTGTATTCCAACTTAAATGATTAGCCTGAAGTACCTGAAACACTAAAGCTTTTGTTATCTAACAACAGTATTGCACAGCAAAGACAAATATACCTCACATACAGCTAGATTCTCCGTTAAAGATGTATAACTCCTTTAACTATTTGTGGGATTACATGGTTATAACTGGAAGCAGACATTTACAATGCATTCATGACAAAATAAAATCTGTGACTTATGCAGGATTTATGAAAAATCATCAGATATTTTGAACAGTCTAATTGTTTTTAGTTTCATTTGGAAATGTGGAACAAAACTAATATAAAAACCATAAACCAACCTTCAGAACATGAATCATCACTGCTGACACTAAGTCTTTCAGCATTTCCTTGAACATATTTGTTGTACAATTTTATTCGTAAAGCCCAGCTGAGATCTGGCTGCCGGACAGTATTCTTAAGGCGACGTCTTGCATTAGCAAACCAGTTTGATACCTATATAAAAACAAATGCATTGATTTTATGGACAAAAAAGGCAAAAACAACAACAACTACAGGTTGAGTAACCAAAATACTGTACACAAATTTCACGTAACTCTGACTGAAAGACATTCATATAAACCAGGGCTCAATCCTGTCCTGGTAAAACTCATTATTCAGTGTGGAGATTTTTCTGAGACAGGATGGCAGAATCAGGCCCTCCATCCTTAAGGGTTATCAAGAACTTGCCTTATTAACAATAATCATATTAATTCATAATAATTCTCCATAATACTAATTTTATATTCACATCTCCATTAAAAGATAGTATCCTAAAATTTTATTAAGTATTTTAAAGGATTTTATTAGCTCTTCAGTTAAAGTTAATGGGTACTGTTAGATCTATCAGCTGACAATGTGAGATCTACATAAGCATGAATACAAACCCCTTTTGAATGTTGTAATATTAAGATATAAATCCTGCTCCATGCCACGTTGGTAAATTATAACTAGGGACTACAGGGAGTATCATGTACACAACATACGCATGCTGTGATCCACTGCAGAAATCTACACCTGGCTCTAGACAGTTTTACCTCAAACATTATTTTCCAAGAATAAGGGCATGTAAATACTCCTGTGCTGTGCCTTCTGATGCACACTTCCACCAAAAGTAGGTTCCACGACAGAAATGTGGTGTACCAATATTTCATAGTACTTCATACTTTTACTGTTAAAGTATGTCACGTGCTGTA
>NW_017729004.1:37184245-37190637 GCF_001723915.1 Gavialis gangeticus | reverse complement strand
TTTTCCAAGGATAAGGGCATGTAAATACTCCTGTGCTGTGCCTTCTGATGCACACTTCCACCAAAAGTAGGTTCCACGACAGAAATGTGGTGTACCAATATTTCATAGTACTTCATACTTTTACTGTTAAAGTATGTCACGTGCTGTAGGCTCTGACATTATGACACGGACGTTATGCAAACATTCCAAGCATGACCCCAGGGGCTTGCACTAACTTTGAATGGTAGCATTTGCAGTCCTTAAGCAAATCCTGGCTGGATTCCACATTTGCTCAAGTTGGGATAAAACTAGAAAAACTCTAGTGACATCAGTGGAACAAGGCAAAAGAGGACAAGCTACCCATACTGAGAGAGAGGTACATTTTTAGAGAGCAAAAACATCAGAAAGGACTTTTAAGTGCAAATTACTCCTTCCAGAGTTAATTGTATTTTGATGTGATCTCCCCAAAAAGGATGAAGCATAGCACTATGTGAAAACAAAATGTGGAGCATCTCTGAATTCTTCACAGGAAGCCCCCATTTTTGTGCTGTGACAAAGTGACATACAGAGCTACAGATAAGCCATTTGCACTGATTCCAGCAAGACAGTGTATCTTAATTGATATTATCTTACAAAACCAGCTAACCCATGTTTTACCATCAGATATCACCCTACTACCACAAAGTCAAAAAACAGATCTCAGTCTACATTTGGCTCTGCTGCTTAATCCAATTATTGTGGAAAAGTGTGTAAACAACACAGAAGAAGTTAGCTAATTACTTTGGATAGATTATCTCTTTAAGTATGATTAAAAAGAAAATAAACACTACCTGCTTAATGACAAGTAAAATTCCAATTCAGGTTTTTACCTCAAACTTCATAGAGAATCCTTAAGCTTGTCACTTTTATTTTACTTAAATCTTGTTTTACATAAAACAGAGCTCTACAGCTAGGCAAGTGAGCTCTGCATCAGCACTCTAATGCCAAACACATTACTTTATAAACCCTCTAGTTTACTGTGACAGGTTAGGAGACCAAATCTGCAGCTGGCAGAGAAGACCAAGTAATTTTCATTCTACTCCAGGGCTGCTTGTTTACATTCATCATATTGACACAGCAATCATTATAGTAAACCAGAAGGGCTGCATTGGAATCCATCCACTTTTTAATGCAGTTAACAAACTCATTCCAGACTGTTCAGCTAAAATATTGGTCATCTGACTTCTATATGATTTAGAATAAGTTTGAAGTCCTACGTGCAGTAATAGAGACTGTTCAGTTTGGGTTCAGCTGAATATTTTAACAGCTTTCCAAGCACCTCATGAGAAACATTCTGCTCTCCTGCTATCAGAGTGCCATGTACAGAGACAGACGGCAGGGGAGCAGAAAAGCAGTTAGACTTAAGTACTTAGAGTGGTTTATGAGTATACTATCAGTTAACTGTGGATTCAGCTTTTCCATGCCAACTTCAAAGGTTTTTCACATCAATAAAAATGAACGATTCATAATTTCAGCCTCCTGGCTGGAGAGGATGAATATTAATATTCAATCATTAAGAAATAATCTTAACTCAGCATACAAGTGTCTTTTTTCCAAGTGAATGATAATGCAAGCCCTCTTCAGAAATAGACTCCAGCAACTGATTCCTCCTCAGATAACTTCGTTCAGCAGTAGACCTTCAGAATCTGTGTATGGAGGTCAGGGTTATCTGCCAAAGAGCTCCTAAGATACTATAGGTTAAATCCACATCCTACAGAAGTCAGTGGGGTTTTGTCATTATTTTAAGCTAGTCAAGCTTTCATTAAAAATATGCATGTCTGCAAGTATGTCTTTTCTCTTACCACTGTCACTTAGGATTTACTATAAACAAAAGCACCCTATGCAAAAGTCCATTAAGATACATATGAACTGTATTACCATGCTACACTGGGAAATCACAGAAAATATAAAACCAATGAGACGCATACAAGCTGCTGCGAGAAAATTCTAGTCTTGCAACCCCACCAATGTTTAAGTGTCTTAAGAAAACTACAAGATCAAAATTGTTGCAACCATGTCTCTGTTCATGCAAAATAAGAAAAGCATCAACAAGACATTAAACAAAGACCATTCTAGAAACAAGAGAAACATGGGGTAAGTTACCACAAGTATGCTTCTTGGTGTTGAGACTTTACAGCAACTTCAGTCATTTGCCCAAAACAGAAAGAACGTATTTATTTGGGCATCAGGAAATATTGACCTTTTGGCTTTGATTCTGAAAAGATTCTTTTAATTTGTTATGCTTGACTACTTAAGAAAAGCCAAGGGTTTGGAAGAGGGATGATAGCCAAATGATCCTCTTCCCCAGTAAACTGTTAAGAGATACTCCCGTGCAAACTTGAATATTATGAAATGCCCAGCAGCACACAACCAGTATATTAATCATGCTATGGCAAATAACTTCTTATTCAACAATAAAACCATTCATATTACCTTTTGGATAATATGGCCATTTTTCTTTTTTTATTTCACAAGAATGTCTAAACTAAAATTTAAAATAAAATAAATCAAAAGTTGTGGTAATAATGCAAAATCAAAAAACATATTCATGGCAAATTAGTAGGGCAAATTGCTGGATTACGAACTGGAGTTTAACCGATGACCTAAAATGTAGGAAGCCTTTTAGAAGTGCTTTCTGGTCTTCACCTTTTGCGACTCTGGGAGCATAATGTTTTGACCTGTCAGACCTATTGCTACAGTAACACGCATCGCACGCACACTTCTAGAGTCCCACTCCAATAGTCAGCCCAGAATTTGGCCCGAATTATGCTACCAGTTACTAAGAAGAGATATTTGTCATGATTCCAGGTAAACCCTCCAAAAATCTGCCTTTTCTCCTAGGTTTCTAAGGATCAGGAGATGAAACAACTTCATATCACTTTCAAAGCACGAAGAGATAGATCATTACATAAAGATTTATTAAAATGGTACAGTTAAACAACCTGAGACAGAAGAAGAAACAAAAGTGGGAGGAAATACTCTAACATGACCCAAAAACTGGTCAGAGAGAGATACTGGCCTCAAAAACATTTTCCTCTGCTTCAGCTGATCCTGCAAAAGTCCTCATAAGCCCCTGTCAGTGCTGTACATTTGAAGAGAATGGGCGAGATGGGGAAGAGGCACAATCTGGGGCAACAGCTAACTTCTGAGGAAATACAAACTGGACTGCATACTGATCCCTGGAAAGTTTACCAGTAAATTCTTGCCTGTTCCTCCTCCAAGCTGTTCAATTCCCTGTACTAGAAGCGGGCAGGCAAAGAAGGAAAGCACCAGCCACACAATTCCAGTGACAGCAATGTTTTTGGAACCCAGGACATTGCATGGAGCAGCTAAACTTCAATGCTAATGCTCTTACATACATGGGAGTTACCTGTCATTCATAGACAATCTACAAAGTTAGTGCAAGTCCACCATTTCAATAAACATAACCAGTTACCCAAGCAGATGGTTCTCTAGAAACACAAGTTTCCAAAATAGCTTGGTTTTCCATGGGAGTTTCAGTGGAAAGGTCTAATCAGACCCCCTAAGCAAGTGTAGGTGCAATATTTTCAGTAGACTCAAAGTTTAAAGAACTGGTGAAAACATGATGAGAGCTATGGAAACATGCTGCTATTCTGAGAATGAAGGAGGCTGGAAAGCACTGGAAAGCCAAATTGCATCAGGAACTGGGAGAATGTCTGTTCACCAGAGCACCTCAAGAATAAAGGAAAAACTTCTTTACTGCCTGAGTCCCCAGGGCCTGGCGCAGTGTGCAAGCACCTACTCTGGATACTTTCAAGAAACACTTGGATGCCTATCTTGCTGGGATCATTTGACCCCAAGTGACTTCCTGCCTCTTGGGCAGGGGCCTGGGCTCAATGATCTTGCAAGGTTCCTTTCAGCCCTAATGTCTATGAAATCTGTGATGAAGTGGGGAAAAAAAGCTAAGATCAAGAAATGAAAGACTAGTTAGAAAATGTGGTGTGCAATCAGAAGGAAACATTATATCCCAGTTCTCCAACAATGTGTTGTAGCACTTAGTATAACTAGATTAGAAGCCCAATCATGCAACACTCTGCCTGACACTTCTGGAATGTGCAACCCCTACGTCAAAAAACAACATTTTTAAACAGATACAAAAATATGGCCCAGAAGCTGCTCCTTTTTACCAGGTGCAGTTCAAAGTAACACCACAGATTTTAGTAAAGTTATTTTAGATTTACCTAGCATAACTAAGATCATAAAAATTCTTTAACCTTGAGAATTAAACATAATGCTGGTTTATCTGGATAATGTCTTGTTCTTCCTCTGCATTTGAGAACTGCATTTGGGGTATGTGTTGTTTTATTCTTCCAGGCTCGGGAATTACTACTAATGCCAGACATATTTATTTATCTGTCTTACAGATGCTACAATGTTTCTGGAGTAAAAGAATGGTGCACCCAAATGGTATCTGTACATTGAGATAGATCTACTTGCTCACACAATTCTTCAATGTTATTTCTCACCTGAAGGGCAACATTCGTCACTAGGGTTAACATCAGCAAAGTCAATGGTGTCAAATCAGGGATTCGTTTAGCCCTATATTTTTTTTCATGTGCACCCTTCTTAGATCATAAATTCTGTGGAGCAGGGGCCATGTCTAGCTCTATGTTTGCACAGCAATTAGCACAAGGCAGACCCTGATTGGGGCCTGAGTGCTACCATCATGTAAATGTTATAGAATAACAATCACGCTGTTTTCTTTACATATTTATTCCGTGGCACGTCTAAAGAATAAAGGAAAAATTCCCTAATATATCAGCTATGTGAAATTATATTTTCTCTACACGTGTACTCTGAAAATACTTTCAAGTTGCACGTAAAAAAACCCAACAAAACAGAAATCTTCTAAAAAAGGTGCAGACCAACAATAACAGTCATATTAAACTGCTGTAAATTATGGATAGTGCTATGTAATCGTGTTTAAAAACTCTGAGTGATCCTTTCATGTCTATTTTTAAAAACTGAGACAAGTTATTTTAACTATATCTTCCAGTTATAACTGGCGTTTTCTGAGACATTAATATTATTTTTGTCAAACCTCTGCATTTTTTGCTAGTGCCGGAGCTTCATGTTCTAAAGTTCCAAAGTGTAAAAGTTCCACATTTTGCCAGCCCTGTAAGAATCAAAGTTTGTAGGATAATATTTTAAGGGAATCCACAAAGTAATAAGGCTGGATTCCCATTTCTTTCCTATTTCTCTAATACTCAATGTTATTTTGCTGCACAGACATCATCTGCTAAGTGACATACAATGTATTCAACAGTCCTGAGGCCCCAATCCTGCAAGGGCTCACGTGCTTCACTTAATGTGCCGTGAGGAGTCCCAGAGAAGTCAATAAGACTATTCACAGTGCATAAATCTTAACGGGATCCAGGCCTGACACAGCACCACCCAGCAGCTGAAACCGTGCAACCACATCATCTATCAGACAGTGTCAGGTGGAAAAGCAAGCAAAGATTCACAAACCCATGGGGTCCTGTCTTATGCTACTTACCCCTAACACAAAACTTCCACCAACAACACAGACAGTTTTGTCAGCAGAAGCAAAGCAGGTGAAGGTAGGTCTCTGATTACAGAGATCCTTTGTGTGTGGATTTGCAAGAACTGGAAATTCAGACCCCCTACATACAGACCCCGTTTGCATGTTGCGGGTGCAACAGCCATGTTATGGGAAAGCTTTTTCTATCCTTCCTGCTTTTAGATGGAAAATCATCAGTTCCTCCTAACTTCTGGAAATCCCGCTTGGTGCTAAAATTTCTGGTGCTTGGTTACGGCCTCCAGATTTTATTTTGAGGACAGAAATAAAAAAGAAGCTATTTTAGAGAATGAGAGGAGACGACAGCCCTTGTTCTTCTCACCCTGGTAGATACAAGACCCTCTGGTGAATTGTCCTAACACTTCTACAGCCACCGTGGGTGGAATAAGGGCACTGCTCGGGTGACAGAGGAGCCATCCTGTGGTGGGGGGTCCTAAGGATCTGGGTTGGGAGCCTCAGCAGCTGCTGCGCTTGTGCTCCCAGCTCGCAGGGCCCTGATCCATCGCTGCCGGCCTGGGCTGCCTGGCTAGCGAGAGGGATCCCCAGCCCCCTGCGGAGAAGCCGGAGGTGGGGGGGAAGCGGGGGCTGTGGCATGGCAGCGGGGACGGTGCGTGTGTGCGGGGCCTCACCTGCACCAGGGTCATCTGGGAGCCGAGCGCCAGCAGGATCTTCTCGGTCTTGGTGGGGTAGGGATTGTCGCGGTGCTTGTAGAGCCACTGCTTGAGCGGCCGCGCCATGTCCTGCAGCGCCTGCCGCTTGTGCCGCACCTTGCCGCCGCTCTGCCGGGTCCTGCGCAGGGGAGAGGCCCGGCCGA
>NW_017729004.1:37183062-37183277 GCF_001723915.1 Gavialis gangeticus | reverse complement strand
GTGTCGTAAGAGCGGCGGCTCCGGCTGCGCTTCTTCCCCTGGAGGAGCCGCCCCCTCCCGCCCCCAACCCCGCTCCGGGCCGCCGGGCCGGGCTCGCACTTCAAAGCGTGCGGGAGCCGGCGGGGAGCGACCTCCCGGGCAGGGCAGGGCGGGGCCGGGCCGCCCCGGGGCTCAGGTGGCGGCAATCCCGTCGCGGGGAAGGGGCGACCTTTCCC
>NW_017729004.1:37178769-37182170 GCF_001723915.1 Gavialis gangeticus | reverse complement strand
GGGAGAAGCCCCCGCCCGGACTCAGGCGCGGGCCCGAGTGCGGCTCTGGGCGCCCCCGGCGCACCCTGCCCGCTCCTCCTTCCGTGCCCCCGAGGCAGCCCCGGGCCGAGGAGAAGGGGGCTGTGCTCGGGGCTGGACTCACCCGGCTACACTTCATAAGGTGGTGGAGGGCAGCCCCGGACGAGAGGATGCTCTGGGACAGCTCATGGATGGGGTTTGAGGTGACCTGAGAGTCCAAGCCACAGACCCTCACTCAGAAAGCTGCAGGGGAGAGTAGTCTGCTGGCCTACCGGGGCTCCTCTCCTTTCCCTTCTCTCGTCTGCTTGGGGCGAGGTGCTTGGCCTCCCAGCCACCTGCCTCTGTGTTGAGGTCATGGCACCATTGGAGCCAGCAGGCAGCCAGCACCTCCCAGCTCATGGCATGGGCATCCTGGAAGTCCACCTTCGCTGATGGCCCGCGCAATTTAAGATAGACTGTATATTCATTTCCATTCAACTGCAGAGGTCTGCACAGGTGACAGACAGGTTTAAGATCCGAGGTTTTCCCTGTCTTTCCCCTACATGCATGCTGTGTCCCATAGGGCTCATGGGGCTGAAAATAGACCATTGGTTTATCACAGGATAGGAACTTTTATCCTGGGATCCTAGAGCAGTACAAGCTTACCATCCCACCCTGTGTCCCGGCACAGTACCTGAATTAACATTTTGTCCCAGGATAATGGAGACTAATTCAAGTTAGTTGCTATTCAAGCCCCCTGTCTTTTGGTGTGAGTGACAACTCAGGACAATCAGCCCCTTAGTAAACTGGTCTGCTGTCTTTAGCCTGGGTAGTTAATAACTATCTACACATATTTAAAGGAACTACAGTATCCAGGTAGGTGGGGGAGTGTTTAGGTTTATGCAAAACAAAGCCATATCTACACTGCAAGACAATATGGTGTTTGACAACTGTTGTTATCAATAGGGTATTTTGGTAGTAACTTTTTCTGGACTGATTGAATTGTTGGGAGAGATGCTAGACAAGCTTTCCAGCATAAAGTTAAATTTTCTGCCAACACCAGGCAGGACCAGATAATATTAGTCAAATGCAGGGACAAGGAATGTTGAGATCAGAGAAACAAAAAAGATAAAAAGATTGTCAGAGATGTGGCATTGTGAAGGCTGGTGGAATTAAATGTAAAACACAATCCTGCCCTCTGTTCAGTTCCAGTGAGACTCAATTCACAGAGAAAGAAAAATTATGCACTTCAGCCATTCCCAGAGGAGCCTAACTCTCAGAATAACTCACATGTTTCCTGTTATTTGCTACCAGGAAAGACAAAAGGACCAAAGAAGATGGCCAAAAGTCTGAAAACAACTGTACATAGGATACTTTAAACTGAAATGTGGAAGAAATAGACCATGTCAGAAAACAAAGCTGAAAGCCAGAGCTGTACCAGGTTTCTTTCTTTTTTTAATGTTTTTAATTGCAGGAGAACACTTTTTGTTGAAGGATTATAAACTGGAAACATTGTGTGAGTGGTTTCAGATGCTACATTTGAAGGAAAAGAAACCTGGAAGACCCTATTTCCTTGTGATTCAGCTATAGCTGTCAACCTAAGAAAAGACGTGTAAACTCTATGGAATACTTTAAAAACAATAATCTAAGATGGTTAACTTGGAATGTTGTCATCTCAGCAGTACGATGCCCCAAAGAATAGTCCTTTCTGTCACTCATAGCACTGGCTTCCAAAACGTTCAAGTATTGGCTTTCCCCTTGATCTATTCAGTCTTGTATTCCCTGGTCGCCATCACTTCGTCAGAGAGAATAATGAACAGGAAACAAAGATTACAGTTGCCACATACATAGTTGTTATTGTCCACACATCTCAGAAGTTAGTAGGCATTATTCCCCCTGAGAGAAGAGTAGACTAAAGCAAAAAGCAGGACTAGATCCAAAGTACAGATTACATTTATTTATCACTCCTCTCTGCAATTTATCACCCCAATATTTCTCTCTCACACCCCTTTTGTGTGTATCAGAAGTTTGAACAAAAGCCCTTCAGAATTTGAAGCAAACTGTTAAATTTATGATTGTACAAAATGCTGAATTGGCATCTGTATTTATAATATTGATGAAGTAATGTCATTGAAACTGGTTACCCTTAAAAGTATCTGACTTTATGCCTTTCAGTAATGCTCAACTGAAAACCAGCACAAATATTAGTGAACTTAATAAAATAATGTGTGATGTTTATTTTTGTGCAGATGGCTGAAATGAAGCAAATGGGTTTCTATTATTACAAACTACTAAATGTTCACCCATAAGTTTTCAAAGTAGGTAATTTTAGTGTTGCGACTCCTAGCCATTAAAGTTTAACCCCAGTAAATCTTCATTCACTTTGCAAATTTATGGCAGAAACCCATTCACCATTTGAGAGACTGAATTAGATAAAACTGAATTAGTCCATAACACTAAAATGAGTAAATAATTGTATGATGGATTCCAGTATAAGAATATTAAATACATAATGGATAGTTCAGGTAAAATAAACTTTCTTGTGAGAACAATCAAAATTGTATCATGACATTACAAAAATTCTGCATGCTAACTCCATAAAATGTTGTATAAAAATAAAGGCTTCAGATGTTTTATACAGGAATTTGGGTCACTACTGTAGCTATGTGATGAGAAAAGGACTACTGCAAGCACTTGCAGTCAGATTCTCAGGGTCCGCTGCAGTGGCTTTATAGGTCTCAGGGGATATAGGTATGGACAGGTAGGGGCTGAAAGGCATGAGGTGAAACAATACACAATTTTGGCTCCCAGTTGGGCAGAGAACTGGGAAAGTGAAACAATTTTCTGCCTTTAGCTCACTAATACTATGTCTAGCATGAGGAGCTGGGCACAGCTCCTAATTGAGTCCTCATAGTATAAAATGGAGAATAGCATCCATTTCATTAAGGCATAATAAATACCTGATAACTGAGGGCCCAGACATGGACTATTGAAGTCAGTGGGATTTTTGCCCAAGTCCTGACGACATGGAATCATTTGACAGTGATATTTTTTTCCATGATTAGACATTTATTATAGCACTGCCACTGTCTGATATTATTTCAAGCAAAAATACTAGCAAACATCCAATAAATGTCTGGATTCCATTTGCCTGTATGGCTGTCCTGAGAACAAAATACATCACAGCACAATGTGTGCACATTAACAAAGGACTGAACAGATGTTGGTTGAGAGCAGCTCCTGTGACCAATGTGTCCTGAGTCCACTGCCCTGCTGCCAGTGACCACCAGTACCAATGGAGTAGGATCAAGTCCATAGAGGATTTGCTTTAGTTTAACAATTGGGAAATCTGAGGAATGCGAAGGAAGAAAGAAAGAAAGAAAGAAAGAAAGAAAGAAAGAAAG
>NW_017729004.1:37166812-37178272 GCF_001723915.1 Gavialis gangeticus | reverse complement strand
GAGGTGGAAAGGAAATGGGGGTGGAGGAAGGGTGATGAAATGAAGCAGCCACTGAAGGATAAAATAAAAAGAAAATAAGAAAAAACAAAGAGATAAATTAAATTAAATTAAAGAAGGTCACATGTTTTAATAAATTGAGATTTGGGATTGGAGTGTGAGGGGTGCTGGCTGTGCTTCCCAGGGTGGCTCAGAGGTGGGAGGGGTGAGGAAAGGTGCTTTTGGGGAAGCTACTGCCCCTGCCCTGGGAAGGAAGCCCTAGATCATGGGGAACTGATTTGGCCCCCTACCTTGTTCCCTGCCCCCCCCCCCCAGACCCTGCTCCTGGACCTGTCTGTGCCCTGTGACTTAGCTAGGTGGCATGTGCTCTGCAGGCTGCTTGCACAGGTTTGTACAGGAAAGTCACATCCCCAGGGGCGGGAGAGGAAGTTGGCTTGGTGCCAGAACTGCACCCTGGACAGTAGAGTTCAGGGGTTGGAAAGTTTGTCCACATTGAACAAGAGGGTGGGGGAGAGGACACCGCATCCTGGGATGCTGGAGGATTGCACTTTGCTCATCTGTGGGAAGTGGCCACACAATAATGGAACATGAGTTGGATAATGTAGATCAAGAAAAACCACTTGAAGACTTTGTTACACATTAATTTTACTCCTTTTCTCTTTTCCCAGGAATTTTCAACAAAGGGTGTAAGGGTGGAGAGCACCCGGATCTCAGGAGAGCTCATAGCTGTTGGAAAAAGGAAGCAAGCATCACTTGCTGCTGTGTTGTAAAAGAGAAGAGTGACCTCTGCTTCATTTTTGATAGAGAGCGTGGCCCTATCTACCTTAAAATGAGGGTTTCAGGCTGTGGATCCTGAGTGGATGGAGGCACAGCCTTTTCCTCAGCATTTCCTTATTGGCTCACTCCAGGCAGCTCCTCAGCACAATAGTTTTTGCAGAGCTCTCTAGTCTCTTCTCTGTGGGGAGTCCTGGTTCCTCATGCATGGGTCTAGATTTCCCTCTGCGGCCAAGTTTTTAAAAGTTAGGTGACACACCTCCTCCTTTTCCTCTCCACAGTAACCCAACTCCTTGGGGCTTGGCCTGCCATTCCACACTCTTGAGCATCTTTACATACTTGCCAGACTTAGGACAAACATAGAAGCTAGTCTGATGGTTTCAGAGGGGAATAACAGACTCATGGCTAAGGTGCTAGAGGGGAATCCTGGAGATTCTGGTTAAATTCCCTCCTCTACCACAGTGCTTTGTGTAACCTCAAGTAAATCACAAATCCCTGTTCCTCCCTCCTTTTTCAGCTTCTTACTTCACATCTGACAGTGTCTGACACAACCAGGTCTGATTTTAACTGGAACATTCAGGGGCTGCTGTAATGTTAGTAATACTTAACACAAAAATGTTTCCTCCTCCTTTGTACTGATAATAGCCTGCTCCTGAAATCTGTCCACAATATTCCTGATGTATGCGCTACTCAACCAAGACCTTGGGCTCTTATCGGGATACAAAATAAACCAAAACAAGGGCTAGATCCAATAAAAGATGTAGGCCTCTACAATTTAGGTACTGCAATGCCTATCTTTTAGGTGCCTGAAGCTAAGAGTAGAATTCAAAACTCAGAGTTAGGGTGTCAGCATGTGACACATTTACTATATAGTTCACTTTATCAGGCAGTGAGAGTGAAGTGGACACAAATCCTAATATGTAGCAAATTGCTCAAATTCAGGGTGAAGTTGCCCCTTGAAAAATGTAACTTTACCAAATGGGAAAGTTACTATATAGAATATGTATATGTCCCCTACTCAATTTCATTCCTTGCTTAAAGCCATGAGACTGGCTTAGTGCTTAAATAGTACCTACTATGGGCAGCTGGCTTGTAGCTGCTCCATACTGTGGAAAAAAATTAAGCAGATTAAAATCTGGTAAAATTACTCCATAGTAATCATGTCATGTGCCAGCATTCTTAAGGCCAGGTTCTAGTTCACCTATTAGGCACATCAGTGGATGCAGGTATCTAAGTGTCGATGCAGGTATCTAAGTGTCGTTCTATCCACCCCGCCTGAGTCTCTGAAAAACTGTTAATACAAATGGTTGGTGGATTCTCTTTCTCCTCACTGTTTTTGGTGACTCAGTCTTAAAAGTAAGATTGTGATTGTTACAAAAGTAGATGTATTAATGGATTTTCAGGGACTGGACCAGGATGGAATAAAAATCACACTTGGGCGTCTCAGTCCATTTATGTGCCTAATAGGTGAGGTGGTGGGGATGTGTGGGCTGGGAGAGGTTTCTTGCATCTGCTGTGAGTGGTGGTTGTGAGGAGCGGTTGGAGAGTTTACTTGTGTGGGTGTTTGGGCAGGGAGCTGGTGTTTGGGAGGAGGGTGTTCTTGGGTTTGGGGCTGTTGTCTGGGGAACACTGTGTGTAGGTTATTTGTTTATTATAAACTGCCCTGAGTCTTTTGGATAAGGCAGAATATAAGGGGGCTTGTACTCGTGATGGAGGTTTAGTCCTCAGGGTTGCGTTCAGTGCCCCCTAAATTGAAACAATGGGTTTTTAATTGAAACCCACCATTTCAATTTAGGGGTTTTATTTTTCCGCAACTGTTATGGCGAGTGGCCTGATTCTTTTTTTTTTTTTGGTGGAGCCTGCCCGCAGCAGGCTGAGCAGCCCCAGAGATGTGGGGGGTTGCAGTCCTTCCCTCCACAGTGGCACTCCCCTTTGGGGCCACCCAGGTGGGCTGCTAGTGGGCCAAGTGCTGCCCCAGCTCAGAGGCAGCACCCAACCTGATCCAACTCTTCCCCAACCCTGAGCTGGGGCACCACTGGGCCTCCTAGCAGCCCTCCTGAGGAGCCCAGGGGACTCCAAGGTCCCCCCCCACCAACAGCTCAGGGGCTGCTGCCAGAGGGCTGAGCTGCCCAGAGAGGTAGGCAGGTTCCATCAAAAATAAAAAAGGAATCAGGGAAATAAAAAAGGATCAGGCCCCTTGCCACTTCTGCAGTGAGAGGCCCGACCCTTTTTCTCTGTGGAGCCTTCCCACTTCTCCTGTGGCTGGGAGGCAAGCTGACTAAGAACTGCAATGCATTGCTGCAAATTAAACTACATCAGGATATAGTTGCAATGATGCAAATTCATTTAAAAACTCCCAGACTCTTGCATGTGTACAGTGTAATGTCATCAAGGCACACAAAGTCACATCTTCGTCACATGTACATGGTAACAGTGTCATGTGTACAAGCACCCTAAGTCTAAATAACACCAACACTAACAACAATACTACTACTACTACTGTCTGCTTGCTGTAAAATGCTAAACAGCAATGGGAGCAGGGTCTGCAACCCAGGACTCCACCCTCCTGAATAAGCATCCTTATCACTCTCTCAGGGACATTGGGAGCCTGTTCTCCTTGGTTCCTTCTTGTAGCCAGGCAGTGTAGAGTTGATTGCACAGAATCCTGATAGCTTTATGAAATGAACGGTCTCTCTGACAATGAAAACCTTTTGGCTTTAGGAGTGAAAAGCCAAAGATTCCATATGGTCTGGAATCCAGTAAAACATCTCCTAGGTAGCTGCAGCTTCTGGATCATATATGAACATGATTATTTAAAATCCCTAATGAAGCAGATGGTTTCTTGGAGCTTGCGAGTAATTTTTAATAGAAATGTTTATTCAAATAAATGGAAAGCTGGGCCTAGCTAATTAATTTGTTAAATCAGTACTGATGGATGTACCATCTCATTTTTAATAGAACTGAGTTAAAACTCTATTAAAACAGTTAACAAGACACATAAACCATTTTCATATAAAAATCCAGCAATACAATATGTAGTTTGTTTTTTGAAAGCTATTGCCAGTGTCAGAGGCATATGCTTTTTGGGATTATATCCAATAAACTGTAATGATCACATACTGTAGTGCATATCCATTTGTTCACAGATCATGTATGCGTATATTTAAGTATGATACCTAGATTGCAAAATGCTAGAAAGTGCAGCTGTAGAAAGTGCTATGCTGGTAAAAATGATAACTACATGCAAATATAGGACCATGAAATAGCTCATAAATTCTTTTCTGTGAGCTCACAGAAGTTCCTTAAGATATTTATAAAAATGATTACACAAACTGGAGTTCCACATCTAAGGAATTCTAGCCCCAGGCCATTTATCAATTTCCCTCAAACAGTTCAGGTATAATTCCAGCATGCATCCACTTTATGAAAGAACTTTGGGAATCCATCATATATTTTAGGTCACAAGGCCAGAAGAAGGAACCACCCGTTTTTCCAAACTGAATTTTCACACACATTTCCATCTTCTATAACAACAATACTGATGAGCCACAAGAACAAACAGATTGCCAGGAAAACAATAGGAAATTAACCTATGGCTAGGAGACTCAAGCACTGAATTGTCAGGCACTTCACTATGAAGGCAAATAGATGGGAAACAAAGAGAAAGATCTGTTACTTGAAATCCCCCAGATCTATTTGCCACATCTGCAGCTGAATATGCAGATCTCAGATTAGCCGCCTCAGTCCTCTATGGACTGTAATCCTGAGACTGAGGGGCTGCTGATGTTAAGTGATCATTTCATTTGGCTTTTTCTACCAAGAAGTTCAAGCAGTTGCTCCAAAGGAAAATTAATTCCAATTACTAATTACTAGATAATTACTAATTATCTAATGAAACAAAAAAGAAAAGAAAAACATGCTTCATTACGCTTCTTTTTTAAATGGAGATAGTTTTGATCTATACTATTATTTTTTAAGTTGTGAATATGTGACTTACAGCTAAAGAGTTTCTTTTCTTTTTCTGTTGTGATTTAGCCTTTATTTTATAGAAATATACAGAAATTTAGATATTTATTCAGACTTCTTCAGTCTGAAAATGGACTGAAAATCTTGAAAATCAGTCTCTCTCATGAGATGTCCTGATTTCACACATTATTGAGAGTCCAAAAATAATACGTGAACAGTTTTCTCACAATATTCCAGTAGTTCTTTTCTGTCCATGGCCAAAAACAGAAAGTGAAGACATGCATGAATATTAAAGTAAATTCTTTAAACAATAGTTTTGAGCTGTATCAAGAGTTTCAGTCAGTTTTCATTTTACTCAAACTGTTCTGCCCATAATTGTTCTACAGATTCTCTTCTTTGTATTTTCCCAAGAAAATATTTTTTTGCTGGGGTGAAAGATGAGGTCTATGTTTCTTGCAGTTTTGCATGTGAAAAGAATATACTCAAAATAGAAAATGGTCCTTAAAGCCTACATCTTGCAAACACTTAATCACAGGCTCAGTTTAGGTTCCTGTATGCTTGATCCTATTACTACTTGATTTCAGTTGGGTTCCATACTTGTACAAAATTCAACACATGCCTAAGTGTAGGCTGGATTGGGCACTCTGATCTATGGGTGAAACTCCTATTGACTTCAACCAGAAAAACATTTGGGTACATAAAGACAGAATCCATCCTATCATTTGCATACCAGCATTTTAGTTTCCCCAGTGGTACTGAATGAAACAAGATTGTATCAAGCTACTACTCACCTCCCACCGTTTCAACAAAGTAACAAAATTGTATCAGGTTACTCACTGCAGCTGCCAGCCTAATCTCTGGGAATACAGCAAGCCTAGAGAGTGATACCTTCACCTACCTTAACTGCAGTCATTCATAGGTTTGGCTGCCAGGTGTTTTACTTCTGATATGTCTGCGCACCATGTACAAGACATGGGGATGTTCTGAGGGGCAGTACCCATTGAGGCTATATCTGCATTCAGGCCCTGTGGTATATGTAGCCACAACTGCTCTTTTTTCCTTTGCCAACAAAAAGTACTATTAGGAAAGTCTCCATAATTAAAGGGAAGGATAATGACCGACAGCTGTAATATATGTCCTAGAGGAGGGTACTTGGAGTCTATTAGTGTAATGACTGCAGAATAGCTCTGGCTTACCTGCCTTTGACTCTTTCCCATTCTTCTAAGTTAAGGGCCACTAAAAATGTGTTCTTTATAAACAGATGGTAGAGAGAGACAGCAAATCACCAGGGGTTCAAAGGAAGGACCTATTCAATCTATACCATTAGCAGTAGCCCTTGCACCAGACAGCTCCAAGTGGAGAGTCACCAGGTGCAGAGGAATGGAGTTAGAGTGCCCTGAGTGTTGTCAAGTGAGCAGGTAGCTGATGTTGGCAGCAATTGGGTCTCCCAAAGGATGTAGCTGACAGTCCACAACCTGAATAGAGATCCTCTTTCATATGGTCACGTAGAAATCTATGGAGTCCTTCCTGCTCCAAGACAGGATGTTTTTAAGGCCAGTGAGCAAGATGTCTCAATGGATGTTAGCCAACTGGTAACCAGGCAGGGAGAGGGAGTTGCAACACTTCTCTCTAACCCAGTGGTTCTCGACCTTTTTAGACTAATTCTTTTTTAAATTTAGAAGCAACCCATTAAAAAAACTAATATAATTATATTATGAATATTATAATATGGTCCTGACAAGTATATTATTAATGATTGCTAATTGATTATATTAGTCCCACTGCCACTGCTGCCACAGTCAGGTAGAACTGTGCCACAAGCTTCTTGCAGAACCAGATTGGGAAATGGCTATGGCAGCCCTTTCCAGTCCAACCTGGCATGGGTCCCTTGGAAACAGAGGCACATGGGGCACGTGAAAACTGTCCTACACACAGTTGCTCTCAAGAGGCACATGTAGCTGCAGCAGAAATAAGCATCTGTCTGTATCAAATCATGCAGATGGGTGTGCCGTTTCTGCCTCAGTTCTTCCTTGTTTGGCTCCAACATGCTTCCTGAAAACAGGGGCACATGGGGTAGCTTCATCCCAGGGCAATGGCATCCTGGAGATAAATGCTTCTGCCACCAGGTAGAACTGACTCAGGTGCTTCTGTGTCCAGGAGATACACTAGAGCTAAACCAGGGACACCTGCAGAAGAAACAGTGTGCCTTTCTGCTACAGCTGCTCCTCAGTTCATGCCACCTGAATTGTACAGGGCAATGTGATCATGAGTGCAGCAGCAGCAGTGTCATTGTTGTGACACCCCAGGAGGTTCTTGTGGCATCCCCATAAGAGTGCTGCAGGACTCCAATTGAGAATCGCTGGTCTTATAGTATGAAGAGAGGCCACCTTACCAGGTCCAGGAAGTCAAATTCCAAAACTTCGAGTCATAAAGGACTTCCTTATAGCTAGAGAAAAATCATGTCTGGTCTTCCTGAGGGCTCGCAATATCAGGAGAATGGGAGAGTGGCCATATATGAGCTCTGGTATTACAGGGTAAGATGTGCATGCTGGTCAAATAGTTCCTAGTTCTGGCACACTAACGTGAACCTTTGTCTCCCGACCAGACCAGGGGCCCTGGGGGCAAAGACAGCCCATATGAGTTCCTTACCCTAACTTGGCTGCCTACATTACACATTTCATGTTGAAAGAGGGGAGGACGCTTCACTGCAGACATGCTGAAGTTCCTTCCACCAGTCTAACAGAAAGAAAACTGTTGGAGAAATCATTTTGTCTGTGATGTTTGCCAAGGATAATAAGCTCAAATATTTTGCATGGAGTGCAGGTACAGGCTGACAAATTAGCAGGCACAGTTACTGACAAGGAGACCTGCAGTGGTTGTTTGAAGCTGTAGATCAAAATACTGGTGGATGGAAACCCCTTATCTTCCTAGGAAGCTGCTGCCAACACTATCACCTGTTGCTTCATCAGGAATGCAGTGAGGCGAAGCTGAGCACTCCGAATTGGTAATGAGATCCTTTCACAAGACATCACGGCAAGGGACAGAAATTACACATAAATCTATATAAGTGATCAGAAATTGGTTCAAATCTATAACACAACAGAAGTTCAGTGCTTTCACAGCAGATTTTCAGTGCTTTCAAAATGACTGAAACCAGTTTAAGATAAACCTGGATAAATATAGTATCAGACAACTGATTTTGGTTAAATCAGTTTATTGAAATTCTGTCCTAGATCTCCTCTAGATTTAAGTTAATTCACAATCCCCCAGCATCCCAGGATGCTTTGCACCTCCCCCACAACTGCCCCCCCCTTCTTGCAGGGTGGGTGGGTTAGCCTTGGCCCAAGCTGTCTGTTCCAGTCACGCAGGAAGGTCTACCCTCGTGCCCCCAGCTTCTGGCCTGAGCCACTGCAGGCATGTGGCTGCATTTCTGGAATCAAAAGAGAATGTCTGTTCACTTGCTTATCAGTTCAATCTACACATCTTAAACTAACCTGTAAAGATTGAATCAATTCAGCAAAAACTCAGGCTTTTTGACTGCCTGTACTTAGCAAAGGTATTTCTTCCAGGGCTAGGGGATCACAATAAAAATTAAAATAACCTATACTAAAGAAGCACCAATCAATCTGTAGGATCCAGAATAGGGTTTATGAATGCTAGTGTTACTGTCCTGAACCTGAACTGACGGATGAACCTGTTGAATTGTTGGCTGTCTATGAAGACATCCTGTACTCCTTTCTTCTATGGGACCAGGAAACAATGAGTAGAAGCATAACTACTAACTAGATGCTTCACACCCTGGTTGGCAGTTGTGGACAGGGCAGCATCAGTGGTTATGCTGTCTGTAGCATGATGGTGACCAGGTTGGAAGCACAGCTGCTGCTATTTTTGTGCTCCCCACCCCACAACTCCCCACCAGGGTCAGTGCCCGGGGTTGGTGCCCTGCGGCCCCCCTCTTTCGTTACACTACTGATACTGAGATAGAACATCCTGCCCTGGAATTCTACACACACTCCTTCCACGGCTCTAAAGTTGCAAGACAAAGGCAGCTTCTATCCTAGGCAGTATTTTGTGAAAGTGTCCCTGAAGGTCGGGCAATGGCATGGAAGGACAGGAACTGAAGAGTGTAGTGCTTTCCCAGCATCTCCAAGATCCATTAGTCCAAGGTGATCTATTCCTAAACATCCTAAAGTCAAAATAAATTGCTCCCAAAAGAGGTGGGAAAGAGACTGCTCCTCAGGATATGAGGCTGTGGCCTTGAACCCAGGGCCTTGGTCTGCCCAGTACAGCTACTCATCCCATGCTGTCTGCCACCTCCTCAACAGAACCCCATGGTAGACACATGTGGCCAGAACCCAGCACTGTACCTAGACTCCTAGTGGCTCCAGGCAAACTTTTAGTATCAGGCCCCCCTTCACCAGAGATGATGATAATAATAACAATAAAATGACCATTTTTGGGCCCCCTTTCTGTCCAAGCCCCAGGGAGCTGCCTGGTTTGTCTATGCCTGTGTCTGGCCCTGCCAGAACACTCTATCTAAGCCGAGCACTGGAGTGCCCCACCTAGGTCAGCTGCCCCTTTACCCCATGGTGAACTCCTGACCTGGAAGGGGAAGTGTCCAGGCAACAAGTTTCAACCCTGCATCTAGGCTGCTGCACCCTTGGCTCATGTTGCTACCAGCTTTCTGACAGATTCTCTGGATACCCAGCCTGGTTTGACCATGGACCCCGAATCTGGCCTTACCCTTTGGAAACCTGAGCCAATTGTGGTTTGATTTCAGACCTTCTGACCTCACATTCTGCCTGACCCTCTGGATCTCTGACTCAGGGCCCCAGAAGGATCTTCTGGATTCTCTGCACTTGGACTCAACATACTCCCTTCAGCCCTCCTCCTCCAGACCTTGAGGTGACCCCTGGCCCAGATAGTCTCAGCTTTCCACAAAACCCAGGAAGACTGTTGTACCTGCCTCTGTATGACAGAGGTTTATATTGCCACTTCCTGGGAGTCAGTCTATACACCCAGGAAGGGGTGGGGAGATTGTCAGTGGTTGCTTGGACCATCTTCTGTTTTCCAGTGGATTCAGTCAGGAGGCCTTATGCAGTATTATCATAGCCACAATACTGTGAGATGTTGTGTCCAAGGCATCAAAGGGAGCTTGCAATGAGGGTGATAGGACCAGCTGTCCTGCCTGGACCAGGTGTTCTTCCCTGTGTTCTTGTGGGAGCCTCTCCACAAATTGAGACACATGGTCCCAATTAAGGTAATTGTATTTGGCAGGCATGTTAGACAGCTTGCAATGAGCATTTTCAAACTGGCCAATTAATAAGATTTCCTACCAAAAGGTCCAGCTTTTTAGTGTCCTTATGTCTTGGTGTTGCTTTATGTGGCCCCTGCAGCTCCATCCTCTCTTGGACAGCAGCCACAGCTATAGAACCAGGTGTCAGATGATTATAAAAATACTCAGAGCCTTGGAGGGGATTTAATAGCTGTTGTCTGCTTTCTTGGAGGGCAGGACCACAGAGACAGGAGTTTGCCAAAGTCTTTGGCCTGATCCAACAAGCCTTCATTTATTCACACTGCCAGTCTGCCAGGGACTGAGGAGTGCAAGATGGCAAGCATGTTATGAGGCATTGCTTTCTACTGGAATCATCAGGGTGTCAACCAACCTCCTAAGTAGATTTTGGAAGACCCAGTAGTCATTAGTCATTTGAGCTGGAACCAAGAAGTCACAACTTTGTTTGTTGACAGTGACAAAATGACAGTATGGTCATGGACATGGGATGGACAGTCATTTCCTGCAGTTTTCTTCCTTAGTTCCTGGCTCTGCTACAGGTGGTGCTAGATGTTTACCAGGGGAAGGAAATTATGGTTTGGATGACTAAAAGGATGGTAGAATCCATTGGTCAAAATGGACTTGAGAGGACAGTGTAGATCACAATGGGTACTAGGTGGGCTTTAGCCCATGGATACCTCCAAGTGATGATGGCTGTAACTTGTCTTGGAGTAGTTACAGTCACATAGATCCAGTGAATGCAGTAGGTGCCTTGGCCACACTGTCCCTGGATCTTCTGAACCCATGGAGGAGCAGTAGTGCACTTCTCCCATCAGTGAAGCAAATCTCTTGGAGTCTGGGAGGTACTAAAATTAATGCTGGGGCTGACATCTTATTGGCAGAAATGAGTAGAGGAGAAGCAGCTGAGTTGGATGCCAGCCTGTCTCCCGGTACTGTGAGTGAGGCAGGTTCCTCCAATGGAGCCGTGGGTGATGAAGTCACCAACAGATGTGTGACAGAGAACACTGAGTGTCCGTACAATGAACTGGGGCCTCCATGCCACAGGTGCCTCCCTCTACCCATGACCCTTCAGCTTAGCTTCAGTGCTAAGGTATTTGGGGCTAGCTGTTTGGTGCTGGTTGTGGCAATAGTATGTGGACTCAGTGGATGGTTGCTGGTACCAATGACATCTGTGGCATCTGAGGCCGAATGGGGCTCTTTTGTTGTCTTCTCAATGTTTGAATGGGTTGTGGGGCCTGTGGTGTGTCATCAGCTTATTAGAGCACTTCAAGATGTGGCCTGGGCGTGTCAGGTAGATCCTGGAGCTGGAGCATTTTGAGCAAGTTTCCAGGGACTTTTTAGTCCTTTTTGGAAAAAAACCCCCTCAGAACAACCAAAACCCAGCAGGCGCAGTGCTTCCATAGCCTGTGTGCTTTTCCTAGACAGAAAAG
>NW_017729004.1:37147971-37161812 GCF_001723915.1 Gavialis gangeticus | reverse complement strand
CTCAGTGGATGGTTGCTGGTACCAATGACATCTGTGGCATCTGAGGCCGAATGGGGCTCTTTTGTTGTCTTCTCAATGTTTGAATGGGTTGTGGGGCCTGTGGTGTGTCATCAGCTTATTAGAGCACTTCAAGATGTGGCCTGGGCGTGTCAGGTAGATCCTGGAGCTGGAGCATTTTGAGCAAGTTTCCAGGGACTTTTTAGTCCTTTTTGGAAAAAAACCCCCTCAGAACAACCAAAACCCAGCAGGCGCAGTGCTTCCATAGCCTGTGTGCTTTTCCTAGACATAAAAGACACTTGCAGTGTCCTGTGCTGACAGCAAGTGAGGTCTTGGGTTTGACACATCCAGGTAAACACCCCTATACTGATCATGGGCCCAAAAGGGTATTTGCCTGTCAAGCTAATGCCACATTCTTCTTTCTTCAAAGGAATTAAAATATAATAAAACAGCCACCTAAGTCCATAGGGCAAGGGTGTTAAACATACGGCCCATGGGCTGGATCTGGCCTGTGGAGCTCTATAATCTAGCTTGTGGGTCTCAGAGTGATGCTGTGCACCATGTCCAGTATGTGGAGATAGTCTGGCATGCGGGCTGCACCCAGTGTCACAGGCAATGCACAGGGGATCAGTCTGGGGTGCGCATTTTATGGGGGGTGGGGGGATGTGAGACTGGCCTTGTGTGCTGGCTTCTATAAACTGGTCTGAATTGGGCCACAGCAAAGCCAGTATGTAGGGCTGGGTGGGTAGGGTGCTAAGTGCAGCACATACCATGTATTGTCCCCTTGTGCTGCATGCAGCAAGCATGACTGGCCCAGCCCTACATGCCAAGTACAGCACATGCCAACCCTATTCAGGGGCTGGCTCTGCACATGGTGCATGAGGCCAGCATGGAGAGCATGCTGCATGGGGTATCCTACTGGACAGGCCCTGCCTGCTGGCTCCAGCATGCATGGACAGCCTGGGACCTGAGCTGGACCAGTCCTAGAGCCAGAGCACAGGGCCAGTTCAGCAGGGTGCCCCATGCAGTATGCGCTCTGTGCCAGCCCCATGCCCCACATGCATTCTAGAGCTAGGCTAGCTGTGCATGCTGCATGAGGCACAGGGGCCAGCACAGGGTGCGTGCTGCAGGTGGCATCCCACTAGAACAGTCCTGTGTGCTGACTCTGGTGTGGCCTGATCTAGCCCACAGACTGGCTCAGAAACCCTCATTTAGCTGGGGGCTGGGGGAGTTTGACACCCCTGCCCTTGGGAATACTTGGCTATAAAGTCACACTGACATAGGTTCTGCAGATGTGCCAGAATCATAGGGGTACAGGATATCTCAAGGGTCATCTAACCCAGCTCTCTGTACAGATGCAGGCTTCCCTATTCCTACACCATCCCAGACAGATGCATGCCCAGCCTCTTCTCTAAAACCTCCAGTGAAAGAGATTCCACAACTCCCCGAGGCAGTTCATTCCATTCTCCTTCTGTTTCTTACAGTTACAGTATTTTTCCTGGGATTAAACAAGCTGTTTTGTCACAGTTTAAACCCATTGCCTCATGTCCTGCGTTTGGTGTCAAGGAAGAACGCTTGTTCTCCCTCTTCTTTATGGCATCCTTTCAAATATTTGAAAATTGCTGTGATATACCAGCTTAATCTGCTCTCCTCCAGACTAAACATACTACCTAACTTTCTCAACCTTTCTTCATATAGTTGGCATTGCAGCCCCTTTATCATCTTTGTTGCTTGCCTTGGAATCCTCTCCAGTTTGTCTACATTCTTCTTAAAATGTGGTGCCTAGACCTACAAAGCCTCCAACAAAGTCTAATCAGCATTGAGTAAGGTGGTACTATCCCCTTCCAAGTCTCGTTTACATTTACTTCTCTTCAGACATTCAAAAACTGCATTTTGTTTATGTTGCAGCAGCATTATGTTGCTGACTTATGCTGAGTTTGTGATCATCTGCAACCTCCAGATGCTTCTCTATGCTGCTATTTGCTAGCCTAAGGCTACCCAATTTCCCTGCAGTCAGGGGCCATGCACTGTGCCAGCCATACACTGCAAAGACAGGCCTCCAGGATCCTCTTTCATCACATGAGCCATGTGTGGCCTCCTGAGAGTCCCCCTTTTGCCATGTGGGCAGCACTGGCAGTGCATGGTACCCCTGGGGCACTTCTTTGCCATGTAACTGTAGGAGATGCAGCTGCAGGGACCTACAGACTACATGCTGGCCTCCTGTGGCCTGAATGTAGCCCACAGGACACCAGTTGGACAGCTCTGGCCTATCAAATTACCACTGGGCATATCTATACCTACATTTTAATGTGCCTAAATTGAATGTGTATTAGCTTAATGCACATTAAGCAGGTTTCGGCAGGCGTCTACATGTGCAGGCATTAAAGTGCATTAATGCTGTATATGGACTAACTTGGGACTAAGGTTAGTCCCAAGTCAGTCTAGACACACAATGTTAATGTGCTTTAATGCATCTACATGTTCATTAATGCACTCTAAATATTCACACTTAAATTTGATACCTGCATTTGCAGGTATTAAATTTAGGTGCTAAGGGCATTTTTACACATTGTTGTGCCAGTGCTGGGTGCTTTTAAAAGGGCCCAGCACTGTGGCACGTACATTTGTATAAATGGTGAAATGTGTATCAGCACTGAGAAAATGGCGCTGGTGTGCTTTTGAACTAAACACATCGAAGGTGTTTTCATTCAAAAGTGCACTGCTTCCATTTTCTGTATGCTGACATGCATTTTGCCACTTATACAACTGGATGCGATGCAGCTCATTGAGCGTTAGCTTGCATGTGGAACAGACTTGATTAATTGAGTCTGCTCTGATGCACTGGATTTCTAGCGCAGGAGCAGACAAAGGTATGTGTATAAATGCCCAAATAGCTTAAATTTGCCATTTTTAAAGCACATTAAGGGTGCACATATAGATGCACATGCTAATGCACCTTAAATCTAGGCCAACATGCCTTAAAGCATCTTGTGTAGACAAGCCCTCTGATTCTTTATTTGTGGGAAATGACTTCTCTTCCTGAGGTGCAGCACCTTCCATTTGTCTTTGTTGAATTTAATTTTTTCAGTGATAGTCCAATTCTTTCATTTATCAATATGTGTTTGAATTCTAATTCTATCCTCCAAAGTGTTTTTAGACCCTTCCCATCTGGTGTTACCTGCAGCCTTGATCAATGAGTTCTCTATTCTTGTAGCTGAGTAATTAATACAAATTCTTAAAGAGCAGTGGGCCCAGTCCAGCCCTCTGTGGAACCCTGCTTGAAACCTCCTGCCATTCTGATATCAACCCATTTGCTTTGCTTGTGGTTATTCAATTAGTCATGTGTCCACTTAACAGTAATTCTATCTAGCCTATATTTCTCCAAGTCACATGAGACTGACAAAAGCCTTGTTAAAAATCAGATACATTATGCCTACTGCATTCTCATCATTTCCCAAACTAGCTAATTTAGTCATGGGTAGTAAGAGGGAATTGGACCATAGAATCATAGAAAATTAGGGTTGGAAGGGACCTCACAAGGTCATCTAGTCCAGCTGCCTGCTCAGTGCAGGATCATCCCTGACTAAACCATCCCAGACAAGTGTCTGTCTAATTTGTTCTTGAAAACTTCCAGAGATTTGCCATTCCACAACTTCTCTAAGCAGCCTGTTCCAATGCTTGACCACCCTCATAGTCACCAAGCACTTCCTAATCTCTAACCTAAATTTCCTTTGTTGCAGTTTGAGGCCATTGCTCCTAGTCCTGTCCTTTACAGCCACAGAGAAATGGGAGAGTGAGTGCAGTCATTGTCCTCTTTGTCTATGGCTATGGGGTGTTAGAAGGAAAGAAGGACCCAGATGTGGCCCCACAGGACACTGCTACTCAAAACTTTCCAATCTTGTGCAGGATGCACATATGCATCCAAAGCAGAATCCAGGTGGACAGCCAGTCAAAGAATAATAGCTTATTTTCTCTTATATTTTCCCAAACTGCAAAAAAAAAAATTTTCCTGGGAAGAATTGATAATAAGTATTGTTGCATCATAATCCAGTAGCAATCAAAGAGAACTACTAAGCAATTTATATCTGTGAATGTGCAATACAAAGATCAAATCCTCCACTGCAAAATGTTTTCCATTAGTTACAGATGAAGCAGTGGCAGCCTGTGGGTCCATTCATTTCTCACTCAATTTTGCAGTCAAATTATTTGCATTTACACAAACAAACCTCTTAGAGATATTTGTTCAAATTGCACTCGCTAATATGCAGCATAAAAATGATAATAGCTCCATCAACAGTTTGATGAGACTTTAACTTTTTAATGTTTTTACACAAAACAACTCTGATTAAAACCTTGAAATGGCATTTGCAAATGGCAGTTACATCGAGTAACCAGATACTGTGCACATTTTATTACTTTGTAAAAACGCTACCAGTTGATTTGATTGATACAATTTTGGTACTTTGTGGGACTGTTATATTTTAAATATTTTAAACCTCATGGACTTCTGACAATTACCAACTTTCAGTTATTTTTTTCTCTGGCTTATGTTCCTTAGACAACTTTATTAATTCAGGCTGTGGGGTTTTCTAAGGTTTTCTTTGGCTAGCTGAGCAATTTGGATTTGATGTAAAAATATATGCCTCAAATAAACTGAGTGTACTTACAACCAAATGCACACCCTCTGCAGGCAGACTGCAATGTGGACACTTGAGTCAGGCATGACATGCAAGAGAAAACAATTTCTCTCATTTCCCTGCTCCCAAGTCATTTGTTGTTAGAACTGGCTAACTGTAAGTATCTGACATTCAAAATCTGAGTGACTTTGATAGGAGATGTATGTCCTTTGTATGCTGTATGTTAATAGTGATTCTTTTCTATTCTGAATCTAAAGTATGAGTGTTTTCAGTAGCAGGCCTGATTGAAATGAGGACTTGTCCTTCAAATTGAGAGATTCAGGCCAGCTTTGGATATAATGGAGAAGGCCAATAATTTGAACTGGAACAGGCAGTAAAACATATTGCATCCTGTCAGAACCACCTCTTTCCTTGAGACTAAAGAAACATCAAACTTCTTTCTTACATATTGCACTGGAACATCTACAGTTCTTGCAGCAAGGTAGTCAGGCTTTCTCCAAAAGGAAAAGGGGAAAGTTCATTTTATTAGATTATGTAAGGAAGACATTTAAAGTCTGGTGATCCATGGAGAGTTGGAGAAAGAAAGGCAAACATCACAGCTTTTAGCCTTTTCTCAGATCCCCCAGAACACTCTGGGCTTACAGTACAGTCTGCAGTGAATGAGAAAATGATTCAGTCTTTACAACAAGGGGGCTTGGTGCTGGGGTATTGATGGCATCTTCCTGTCTCAGATAAAAGATCTCTCAAGCTTCCACAAGTGGTGACTTCTGATCATATCTGAACAGGTCCCAGAGGAGTGGTGGCATTTCCCCTGTCTTCCTTCTCCACAGCACTGTGGAAATGCTGAGATCCACAAAAAGACTTCAGCATCACAGTGCAGAGCACTGTGGTTACTGATTTTAAGGTGCCTTGTCCCTAATTGGGATCTACAACCCCAGAGATGGTTCCTATACAGTGCAGACAAAGTTAGGTGCCTCAGCATGAGAGCCACAAAAGCCAGTATGTTGAGCAGAGACCCCCTTCAGCAACAGTAAGAAGGATGTCTTCCACCTTACCCTTCTCAGGGACAGAACTGCTTACTTTAAGCTGCAATGGTCACAGTCCACCTCTGCCTGCCTTTTTCAAAGCACCTTGTGTTGAGGTGATGTCCTTTGCCATTGAAGACATCTGTGCTTAGGACACTTAGCAGGATGCAGGAGATCTGTTCCCAGGTCCTGAAAGGATTGCTCTACTTGGAGAAGCAGGTTTAAATGCATCCAGCCTCCCAGGTGAATGCTCTAGTGGGCTTTGGATAGGCTGGGGCAGCAGCTTTCTTAACCCTGCCTGTTTATGCTCTTTCATTTTGCATGAAATAATAAAACATTTCCTGAGCCTGAGCCAGAGCTAGTGCACAAGCATCCTCTATATAGCCTTGTGGCTAGGGCTCTGGCCCGGCAGATGGGAGACAGGATTCCAGTCCCTCCTCTAGTGACTGTTTAAGTATTACGTGCTAAGTGTCTCCACCAAACACTGAATGGATTTAAGTGTGGGTTGTTCTCAGCATTTCCAAGGAAGCTATGAACATGCCATGGACTGAAACAACATTTTAGAAATGTTAGTATCAAGAGGGGAGCCCAACTTTACTGTCTATTTTTGCACTGGCCTGGCCCCATAGCATACTGGCAGCACCTCATCATCTCACTGTAAGTCACTGTCCTCAGTTCTGGAACAAGCTTGGCTCTTCTAGCAGAATTTCTATGTGGCTTGTGATCCCATTTGAAAGTGATGCGATTCCTGGTTTGGGTGAAAGAGTTCTGACATAGTTAAGCCTGTAGCTGGATGCAAAGGATCATTTTTGCAAAGGAGTATGCACACAGGCCCAGCTATCAGGGTATTTTAGAGAAGGCGTCTAGCTGTTGTGCAGAGGAAGCAAGCACATGCTCGCTTGAGTGGGTGAGTGTGTCTCTGTCTTTCTTTCTTTCTTTGAGGAACACTGGGCTGTCGATGGGGCACTGTGCCGAGTCGAGGCAGGACGCCTGCGCCTTGCCCTGTGATACCACCAGCTCCTCAAGGTGTAGAGGTGCACCCAGCGAGCTGAGACCTTAGGCTTTGTCTGGATGGGCCGGCCCCTGATGTCCTGAGGCCCCTCTGGGTGTCCCCACTGGCAAGAACTGTACATACGTATATATATGTAAATACTTCTTCTGTTCTTTGTATTTTTTTGTTTTTCTTTGTCTAAAGTATGCAGGCAGACCTTGCAGGTCATGAGCCCAGGCCTTGTCCTCGAGGCCCAGGTCCTCAGACAGAAACGGTACATAATTTCTACTGCCCACCATGTCACCCTTCCCGGAATAAACATCTCTTAAAAAGTCAAAGTCTGTCTGTCTTTCTTTCTTGCCGCCGACAGGAGTGTTTGCTCAGAGCTCTGAGGGCTTGCCCCTGTTCTGTGAGACTTTCTACTTCTCTTGCTTTGTTTCTCCCTCCTCCAAACAGTCTGACCCCTTTCTCACCATTGCTGTGGAGGTGCTCATAGGCTTCAAACATGTCCTCTGTGCTGCCCAGGTGAATTCAGTCCCCATCACCTTCCTCATCTCCCCTACTTTAGTACATGAGGTCATGGTTGCAGGTGTATCTGTTGGGGGTGTTTTTTGCTTTGCAATTCCTCTAAACACACCAGCCATTCATGTGATAGCCTTAAACGTGCCTCCATTTCTCTCAGACAATGACCTTACTAACCACCTGTGCTCTCATGGCATGGTTCATAGATTCATAGATTCATAGATTTATAGATTAAGGGTTGGAAGGGACCTAGTAGATCTTCTAGCCCGACCCCCCACCAGGGCGGGAGAACAACAAAGAAACCCCAAAAAGAGAAACAGGACTCAAATGAGTCCAGCCAGGTAGGCATCCAGCCTCTTCTTAAAGACCCCCAGGGTAGGGGCCAGCACCACTTCCCTTGGAAGTTGGTTCCAGCTTCTAGCCGCCCTAACTGTGAAGTAGTTCTTGCGGATGTCCAATCTATACCTCCTCTCCATCAACTTGTGCCCATTACTCCTTGTTATGCCAGTGGGCACTAGGGGAAACAGCGTCTCCCCCAAACCCTTCTGGTCCCCCCTAGTGAGTCTATAGACTGTCACCAGGTCCCCCCTCAGCCTTCTCTTGTGGAGGCTGAATAGGTTCAGGTCCCGCAGTCTCTCACTGTAGGGTCTGCCCTGTTGTCCCCGGATCATGCGGGTGGCCCTCCTCTGGACCCTCTCCATGTTGTCCACATCCCTCTTGAAATGGGGCGCACAGAACTGGACACAATACTCCAGCTGTGGCCTGACCAGCGTCGCGTAGAGGGGGAGGATCACCTCCTTGGCTCTACTCGAGATGCACCTGTGGATGCACGACAAGGTCCGGTTAGCCCTGCCAACCATGACCTCGCATTGTCGGCCCATGTTCATCTTGGAGTCAATAATGACTCCAAGATCTCTTTCTGCCTCCGTGCTCTCAAGTAGGGAGTTCCCCATTGTGTAAGTGTGCTGCTGGTTCCTACTGCCCAAGTGCAGCACCCTGCACTTGTCCGTATTGAAACGCATCCTGTTCCTGTTAGCCCACCCCTGTAACCTATCCAGATCCCTCTGCAATCTCTCCCTCCCTGCTAGCGTGCTCACCTCCCCCCAGATTTTGGTGTCATCAGTGAATTTAAACAGGTTACTATCCACCCCATCATCCAGATCGCTGATGAAGAAATTGAACAGCGCAGGCCCCAGGACCGAGCCCTGGGGGACTCCACTACCCAGGTTACGGGGCTGGTCTGTAGAATGCTGCTTGGCAGCAAGGTCCCTGAGCTCTGGCATGTCCTATCCTTTAAACGGCCGCTGTTTATGCTTCTTAACAGGGAGGGTTGGGGTTTGCCCCAATCCATGTCCTTCCTGACTGACAGGCAGCATTACAAGGTCTACCTCACCACTGGGGACACCGCATGCTTTTGTTGTGGCAGCAAGTCTCACCTGGCTACCCAGTGCCCAAAGAAGAGGCCAGCTGCAGTGGAGTCGCCTGGTGGCTCGTCCACTTCTGGTGCAGCAGCCCCATTGGGTGGTGGGGACAGGCCTTCCTCCCAGCCGCTCCCCACCTTGTCAGCCAGGTCTCTGGCAGTGGACCTGCCCCCCCCTTCACTCCCCCCTCAGGGGAGGTTTTGCCCCCTCCTGTTGAGAAGGGCAAATCCCAGAAACAAAAGGGGTCTTCCCAAAAGGCCTCATTATCCCCTCAGGACCTCCTCACTTCAAGTGGAGCTGGGGTTAGTGAGCAGGACCCCCCCCCCCTTTTTGCCTACCTCCTCGGCATCTCCCCCAGGCCCTCGGCATCCCCCCCAGACCCCAGACCCCGGTCGGGGTAACCTGGGGGTAGGGGAGGTGGTGGGGGAGTCCAATAGCCTTCCCCCCCACCTCTCAGCTCCTTAAGGCTGAGGAGGCTGATATGGAGGTTGGGCCCCCTGGGAGCTGCAAGCGGCTCTGGGAGCAAGAGTGCCCAGCCCAGGAGAACGCCCCCCCGCTAGAGAACAGGGACTGATATCTTCCCCCCCCCGGCCCCCTTAGAGGACACTGTTCTCACAGGGCCTGATGCTGAGAATCCTGGTGTGGGGGTGAATGTCCCCCCTGCCCCCCTGCGGCTCGGCGGCTCAGTGCCTGACATGTACAGCTCTCCTCCTCAGGGTCAGATTTTGATTCTGCCTCTGAGGATGAGTTGACAGAAGTCCTGCCTCAGGAGGTGGTGCCCCATGTTTCAGCTAAGGTACCCCCATCAATAGGGAGGGTCCCCACCCTGCTTCTAAGGAACTTCACTGTGCCAGTTACCCTGTTGAATGCCTTATTGCAGGAGTTGTCAACTGGGGATATGTGCACCCCTGGGGGGACTTGGAAAGGGCCTAGGGGGTAAACACGGGCCAGTGGGGATGGAGTGCTGCCACCCACCACTCCATGCCACTGCCTCCCAGGAGCAGGGCTGGGGTGGGGCGAGGGCAGTGGCTCCCCTCTGCGGGCTGCACAGGTGTGACCTGACCAGCTAGAAGCATGGGGTGGGAAGCTTGCACAGGGTGGCTGCTGCCACCATCCACCAGCCTGTGCTACTGTAGTGCCCCCTGCTCCACTTCTGGATGCCACCACCCTCTACCTGCTCCGCATCCAGCTGCCACCACCACCCCCTCCCCCCAACTCCACCAGAAGCATACCCAGAAGGAGTACACTCCTTAAAAAAGGTTGAAAACCCATGCCTTATTGAGTTTCTTGATCAGACCAAGCAGCACCGGAAGGTAGAACAGCATATTCATAAGTGGTTCCTAGAACCTGAGACGTTCATGCTTTCTACCAACACTGCAGCAGTGGTGCTGCATTTGACTCCGGGGATGCAGCGTTATAGTTTTCACCTCAGCAAGCTTGCAGGTGATGTTGGGTGCTTGTTGTGAGAAGCACCAGCTGGGGTGTTGTAGCCCCAGTCTTTCCCTGTCTTGAATGTTTGCTCCTCTCTGTTGTCTCTCTCTGTTCTTCTGGCCTTGCCTGTCCCTCTTCTACACCCTTCACACATGGCTGCCACAACTTTTGGTTCTCTTAATGCCAGCAGCTGCAGAGACCAAGTGGCCATCACTCTTTGATTTCCTGTGCCAGAAAAAGCTGGATGTCACCTTTCTGCAGGAAACACACTGATGCAGCTAATCAAGCTGACTGGCATGCTGCGTGCCACCTGTTCTTGAGTCACGGCACCTCCCTTAGTGCAGAGGTCACAATCCTTTTGTTGCTGCAGCTGATGCCTGACTTGGTGGTAGCTCAAGAAGTCATCTCTGCCCCCTGCTCACCATTCACACCCTGTTCATGCAACATTGCCTCCTCCTAATTAACATATATGCACCCACTGCTGGATGAGAATGGACTGCCTTCTTTGAGACCATGCCTGACTTTTTGCAAAGTGCAGCTGATGGTGATGACCTTCTCCTCCTGGGAGGGGACTTTAATTGCACAGTTGATGCATGGCTTGACTGGAACGGGCCAGAGCCCCATCCATCCTTGGCCTGGAAGTTGTGGACTGCTTCGGAGGCAGTGGACCTTGTTGATGTCTGGTGCCATCTCCATGCTGATTTGAGGCGGTATACCTGGCTGAAGGTGACCACCAGTGGGCTCTCCATGGCACACCTTGACTGCCTGTACATCTCCAGGCAACACCTACCACTCCTGCACAGAAGCCACATTACCCTGGCAGGACTATTAGATCACAGCCTGGTCTCTTATGCATTGACCCTACCTGGCAGGACACTTTCCCAGGTGCCCTACTGGTGTCTCAACACTAGTCTCTTGCAGGACGTTTACTGTCATGACTGTTTGTTTGCTCACATTTGGCAGACATGGGAGATTGCAAGAGCTACCTTCCCCTCCTGAAAGCAATGGTGGGATGTGGGAAAGGTGCAGAGCAGAGTTTTCTGTCAACAGTTCACACAGTTGGCAACAAGAGAGCTCTGCTGCTGTGTTCGGGAGGTGGAAGAGGATGTGGTGCAACTTGAGGTGGCCCTGCATGAGGCTGATGGTGATGTGGGGTTGCTCGAGAGTCTTAAGCTCTGCAAGCAACATCTGTGGGAGCTGGCAGAGAGTACCAGGGCAACCCAGGGTGTGAGGGCCCGTGCCCACTGCCAAGAATTGGGAGAGATTGATGCTCCCAACTCACTTTTTCAGTCTTGAGAAACAACAAGCCATGTGGAAGGTCATTGACCATCTTAAGACTTCAGATGGCTAAACGCTCACAGATCCTATTGAGATTCAATGCCACACCATCACCTTCTATCAGGAACTGTTTGCCTAGAGTCTGCTAAACACTTACATGACAGCTTCCCTAGGCTTTGCTCATCGGAGGCTGACCGTTTTGAATAAGAACTGTCTTTGGAGGAACTTACAGCTGCCATTGGGGACCTCACCTCAGGCAAAGCTCCAGGCATTGATCAACCATGTCTACTTGTTTTGGACCCTAGAGGCCTTTGGCTTGGGGCCCATCTTCACCTCTACCCTCTGAGTCTTGTATTGGGACATTTCAAACCTCCTGACGGTGAACAGCATGCTCTGTGCCCCATTCCTGACCTGCAGGGGCATCCACCAGGGTTGCCATCTGTTGGGAATGATGTAAGCCTTGTCCATTCAGCCCCTACTCCACACACTGTGGCGACGCCTGACTAAATAAATTCTTCCATCTGCCTCCAGTTCAGTGGTCTGCCTGTCAGTCAGGCTGATGGCATATGTGGATGACATGACTGTTCTCATTAGCACCCAGGGTGATGCTCAGTCCTTGGTCAAATGTCAACAAGCCTATGAGCGTACCTCTTCAGCTTGCATAAACTAGACCAAGAGAGACACCCTCCTTCTCAGTCCTTGGGTCAGCCCCCTCCCTCAGACTTGCCCAGGGATCTTATCTGGTGTTGGGAGGGCCTCAAGGCCCTGGGGGCGTTCCTTGGGCCATCAGTCTTCTCGGCATGGAACTGGGAGAACCTTGGTGTCAAGGTGGAGGCATGCCTGCAACAATGGCACTGGCATCTGCCCAGCCTCTCCTACCATGGGCAGTAACCTGGCAGCTGTGTCTTCATTGTCAATAACCTGGCAGCTGTGATGCTGTGGCACTGGTGCACTGTGTTGGACCCCCTGCTGGACCTGCTTGAGAAGCTCCAGCAACTTTTTGTGGTGTTCTTCTGGGACAGGCATCATTGGCTCTTCTCGGCCAGAATGGCTGACCTTTTTGACAGGGCTTTAAACTGAGACTGCTGGGGGATGGGCGATTTACTAACCATTCTAGCCCAGGTCATGTCTGCCGCACTACCAATAACTTGGGCCGCATAAGGGATCCTGCTTTGGTGACTACCCAAGGAAAGGTCCCTCTTAACCCCTCAGGGAAGCATTGGGCTTCACATGGCAGACTTAGCTGCCTGTACACAAACACTAGAGCTTGGGAAACAAGCATGAGGAACTGGCCCTTCTCCTATGTGATCACGACTATGACCTTGTAGGAATTACGGAGACCTGGTGGGACTCCACCTATGATTGGTCAGTGGCAGTAGAGGGTTACACCCTGTATAGGAGAGACCGTGTGGGGAAGAGGGGTGGGGGTGTTGCTCTCTATGTCAAAGATCATCTCACCTCACTGCAGATTGAGTTTTCAAACCAGGAAGGGTGTCTTGAGACCCTGTGGGTCAAGATATGAGGAGAACATGGGGTGGGTGACTTCCCCATGTAGGAGTCTACTATAGACCACCCATGAAGAAGAAGACTTAGATCGAGAATTCAATAGGGAACTGGAAAAAGCTGCTCGCTGAAGCTCTGGCTGCCCGCTTGGGCATGTGCTTGGACCCCTGTGCCTCTCACCTCCTAGGGGAGCATTTCTCAACTGGTGTGCCATCAGGCACATCCAGGTGTGCTGTGGCCTTTTGGGCTGGACCCACACCCTCCTGCCTACTGCTGCTGCAGACACAGAGAGATGCAGAGCATGGCTCCAGCCAGGCAGGAGGCATGGCTGCAGCCTAAAATGCCATCCAGCTGGCCACATGCCATCTCTCCCTGTCAGCATCTGGCTGGCCTTGTGCCACCCTCCCCCACCCCCGCTCTGTGGTGCTTTTATATTTAGGTAAGTGCTGTGGTGCTTTTATATTTAGGTAAGTGTGCTGTGGGGTAAAAAAGGCTGGTAAATGCTGTCCTAGGGGACATGCAGGCCATTCTCCCAACTGATGCAGCAGCTGCCCTGGAGGACCACCTCCAAATACAGAGAGCCCTCCCTGCTGGGGATGTCCCAGGTGAGCCCTTTCCACCACTGCCCATTGTCCTGGTTGTGGACAGTGACCTGGGTGGTAGACCTGGCACCTTACTGGTTCTCCCCATGCTTCCTAACAGTAGTACCAGGTTCCACTTTGATCCACTCCCTTGGAAGGCCCTGTAACCGTGGGTGATTCAGGCCTGTCTCCTTGCCACTCATCTCAACACAATGTGGGAGAGGCATGTGGTGGCATTAGCACTCACACCAGCCCAGCCCACCTGGCACATGCTTTACAAGCCCCCTATCTCCAAAAAAACCTGGCGATCTCCAGTGGCAGTTGCTACATGGATACTGGCCACTGGCATTCTTGTCCATCACATGGACCCAGCTGCCTCAGTGGCCTGCCCCTTTTGTCAAGGGGGAGTGGAGGAGGATCTTCATAGTTTCATAGTTAGTAGGGTCAGAAGGGAC
>NW_017729004.1:37134494-37147960 GCF_001723915.1 Gavialis gangeticus | reverse complement strand
CAATGATGACTCCAAGATCCTTTTCTGCCTCTGCACTGCATCTTAACCAGGCCTTCCTCAGATACCCCTGGCTGTCACTGCTGTTTGCTGCCCTCAGTGCTTTGCTTGAGGCGCTAGGCTTAGACATCTCAGGGGCCACCTACTTGCTTTCCTTCCTGTACTGGGTGGCAGATAGGAGTATCATCTGCCTGGTCAACTTCTTACTCAGCCAGGCTAACATGGCCACCCTCAAGTATCGAAGGAATCAGCTTGCTGGGGCCATCTCAGACAATGTCCTGTGGCTCTTCTAGTTTTTGGTACGGGCACACCTGTTACTGGAGTTCGAGCATGCGGTCCTCTAGCAGATGGTGCCCACCTTCCAGGCACATTGGGCATTCAGGGAGTGCTCTGCAGCGTTGAAGGTGGCTGTTTTGGCTGTTTGGTCTTTGCGCTGTGACACTGTCCCCCCAAACCCTCCCTCCACACACACACTCTTCCTGGGGCACCAGCAAGGTTCCTAGAGGATTGCTGTGGTAATGGTTGTTTTTGTTTTTGTTGTAGACTGTGAGGGAAGACCTTGAGGACTAGTCCCAGGCTTTGTCTTCTGTACCTGAGCCCCTGTGTTGGCCATCCCTTTGTTGTCTTGTTATCCCCTTTCCCCCTAATAAACGTCTACCAAAAGTAAAATTCTTTCTTTCTTCCCTCCCTGAGAAGGCATCAGTGAGAAGGTTGAGGTGCACCTGCAGCATTGGCACTGATGCTGCTCAGCCTTTCCTGTCATGGCTGGATCCTGGTCATCAACAATTTGGCATCTGCTAATCTGTGGCACGATTGTTCCATCCTGGACCCACCAATGATGCTGCCCAAGAGGCTCCAGAAGCTTCTCATTAACTTATTCTGTAATGGGCATCAGTGGCTCCAGCAGTCTAGCCTTTACTTGTCCATCAATGGAGGAGGTCAGGGCCTGTATGACTTGGCTAGCAGGGTAGTTGCCTTCCATTTGCAAACCCTTCAGCACCTGCTCTTTGCTGGTTAATATTTTCTCTGTCAATGGCTGGCAATTGCTTTCTTGTGTGGGGTGGGGACCTCAGTGTCAACTGAGAACATTTCCTTTTGGATCCTGATTACCTCAGCTGGAATGTCCTCCCATCAAGGCATATGTGATTTCCACAGCTGCGGCAGGAGCCCCCAGTCCATAACCTGGCCTTGCAGCAGGGGTCACTGAGCTGAGTTTGTCTGGCTCTCAGCAAAAGCCCTGGTCTAGGAGCTGGGCCTACACTCTGTTTGCTTTGCTTCACACCTCTCAGCTGAAGGGAAAGTTACCCTCTCCATGGATGCGCTTGCTGCTCTGAAGGACCAGCACTGCATACAATGAACTCTTCCCAGTGGAACCAAGCTAGGCAGGCCATCCCTATCTCTGCCTATTTCTCCAGCTGTGCACAGCAATGAGAGTGACAGGCCCAGTACCCTGTTGTCCCTGACAATACCCTCCAACTCTTCTGTTTCCTGGTCCAAGCACACATCTTATTTCAGTTTGAACACTTCAGCTAGCAACAAAATGTGAATCAGTTTGTGTCGCCAACAAGGGGACATTCTGCAAGGCGGAAGGTGATGGGCTATTCCTAAATGTATAACCTCATGAAGGACATTAGGGGTCTCAATCTCTGATGTGGGTATTTTGTTGCTGACAAGTGTTTCATGGTCACTCTTGGGGGGCACACACTTTTGCACTTTCACCTTTTGTTTTTAACATTTTTTACAATAAACATTTAAAAAGTCACAGCCTTTCTTCCTGCCTGCTTCTCTGCCACCACCTTTATTTCTTCAAATCTTATTCTCCAAATCTGTGTCCCTCAGTCCCCATTAACTGGAAACTTTGATAATGAATGAAAAACCCTGGATACTCTTTGTACATATTCTGGAAAGTCTCCTTACAGTAAAGCTGCGGTGGAGCCTAAGAAAATATGCAGTCCTCATCACATTAAAGGAAGCAGACCAGAATGCAGACCTATTGCCTCATTCCATGGCATCCAAACTAGCAGTGGTGTTTCATTTAAGCTCCAAACTGATCTTTGTGCCTTTCATCACAGGGACCAGGAGGCCCAAAAAGGCTGCTGATCGGAGAACACAAGCCAGTGACTTGACAGATAACTAGCTAACTGTACTAGTTTTAAATTACACATTTTACTAGTTCGTGGTAGGGGGAACAGCCATTTTGATTTCTCTTCAGGCTTTAAAGAAATGACCTATAGAACACATAGCCAAATACATAAAAATATTTGCTTATTCAAGACAAGGTATTTCAAAATTTAGTTACCACTGAATCAATTAACTTTTTCATCGCTAAGTCATTTCAGTTCCATATCATGTGTTTTTCATTTTGTCAGCATTTACAACTTTTAATTACTGTTTTTATTAAAGTCCAAAGCAGCGTGCAAATCCCTCTCCATCTAATCTGGGTTTCAGAACTTGCAGCACATGACAGAATGATTAGCTTATTGGAGCAGAATCCTGTCAAGGCTGCTTTCTTGACATTCTCAGAGTTTCTTTGAGAAATTCTTTGCATGTCACGGTAACAACAGAAGCAAAATTCTAATATAATAAAAGCCTTTGTCTGTCTGAACACTTTATTTGCACTCTGATTGGTTGTTGTGGCAGCGCACTTGCAGTGCCTGCCACTTCAAGGCCTGAATCAAGCAGCCAGCAGGTGCTTGATTGCAGCAGCCATTTTAAAACACTGGCTACCTATATAAACACAACAGTTTGCTGCTGGCAGCTAGGCAGGAACATCATCTGGTTGAGCTGCATGAGAAATCTAGCAAGTAGGAGCAGGAGGCTCTTGGTCCTGGGCATGACCTAAAACTGCACCCTGCTGGGGAAGGGTGGCCTGGTGGGGCTCCCAGTGGTGTGGGAGCCCCCAGGAAATGCCAGGCCAGTTACCTCCCCAGTGAAAGGTGAGGAGGGTTGCCTTAACCCCAGGCCCCATCTTTGGATGGGCTTTGGAGGCAGTGTGGTGGGCCAGGTATGGCAAGTGGAGTGCCACGTGAACTTATGGGGATGGTTGACCCCAGGCCCTGAGAGAGGGTGGTGCAGTGAGGCCCTAAGGAAGAGGGTGGAGTTGTGAAGGCCCTGAGGGGGCAGGGGTGTCAGTGGCTCTGCACAGAGCCGGGCTGAATGGGAGTAGGCCTGCAGGACTGTGCGTGAGGGGGGTTAAGTAGAGCTGAACTGGAAGTAAGCCTGAAGGGCAGCACAAGGGCCAGCCCCATGAATAGTTGATCATGAAGATGAGAGGACCCCAGGGTGGGGTGTGGTGCAGAGGCCCTAGAGTGGGTGCAGTAGGAACCCCAGGAGTGGGGAGTAGGCCAAGATATGTCTTCAGATGCCTGAGGCCATAGTTGGACCAGAGCCCAAGTAGGGGGCTCAGCCAGTGTGTGAGCAGCGAGTCCTGACCCTGGTAAGTCCTCCACTGCTAGGAGGTCGAGCGTGGGTCGAAAGTAAGACCTGTAGTTTGAGCACAATGACCTGCTGCTTCAGGGGTGGAGTGAGAGTCCCTGTGAGACCCTGAAGCACCAGTTGTGGTGTGGGGTGTGAGTATCTTGTGGATGCCATCTGTGAGGCATAGGCTGCAGTGCAGGGGAGGATTGGAGCCTGAGAGAGCATCCCCTGGCATTGGGTCATGCAATGGGCAGTCTCCTGCATTTTTCCACCAGCTTATGAGAACAGTAAAGCCATGTCAGGCGAGACTGAGCAGACTGCCCCAGAGACAGGTAAGCAGGCCAACATGAGACCTGGCCCTGAGTGTGCCCCCTGTCACAGTTGTCTTACCAGCCAAACACAATGCTGACTGAAACAATCAATCAGAGTGCTCCAAGAGCATTCTGGACAGGAGGTGGCAGTGGCAACGTGGTAGAGTGCTGCCATGATGGTGGGGATGGAGTGAGGGGGGTGAGGCCAGCAGTGCTGCCTCCCTGGAGGCAGCAGCAGCATGGGGTGTTGGCCGAGGGAACGGAGGGGCAACAGGGCAAACTTTCTCCCCCCTGCCTCCAAGCTCCTGGGAGGTGGCAGCAATGTGGAGTGGTGGGTGGAGGTGCTTCATCTCTGCCCCCGTCTTCATCCATCCCTCATTCCTGCCAGGCAATTGGCTAGTCCAATTTAAATGTCTTGGGGCTTCAAACCTATCTAGTTAGATCCTCATCTCTAGGGAAGGGGAAAAAGACTCATTGTACAACTTAGAGCTACTTGAAGACTGGTCTGGAACGCACTAAAGAGACCTTTCAGTATGTTGGAATTACCAAGCCTCTACTCTTCTGGCTATCTCTGATCTATGCTTAATGGGAAGTCAAAAGAAGGTCACATAAGTCTAGCTCCAAGAACTCCTCAGCCCTCAGGGATTCCCATGTAATACAGATCCATCCTAATTATGAAGAGGTTTGTGAGACTCGAGAAAAGCAAATCATCTTTGCTGGGTAACAGCATCAGGCATATACTATGTTATTTGATATCCAATGCAGAGCTTCCATATGTAGGTTTTATGAAGCCTTAGAGGGGAAGCAGATTTGTAACCATAATACAATTGACTCCAGTGATCATAAGAAAAGATCAAACCAATGAATCACACTGTACGCCATATAAATTTGATAAAACATGTAACTTGCCAATAAAAACAGCAGGAACAGGAGAGGAACTTGCCAGCCAAAAGGTGTCTGGCACAGACCTCAGAAACAAGATGAGAAAACTAACACAACTCAAGGCAATCCTGTCCATAAAAACCCTTAAAATGGAACAGAGAACACCACTCAACTGGTGGCCAGGAGATAAGGTTTTAATATAATCAGTGTAATACAAAACAGTACATTAGGTCTCACCTAATAAAAAGGAACAGATTCATAAAAATGAAGCGGTACTTTGCTAGTTTCAGCATCCTGTAAGGGACAGCAAAGCACTGAACTGTGTGGTACATTGCCTTATCCTATTCAAACTGTAATGTAACTAGAAGCCGTGTCTTGTTCTTTGTTAGACACTCCATATAATACAGCAGTCACTAAACATAATGGCTTCTTCTACTCTGTGGACTTCTGGGGCAAATCCTTTGCAAACTTAAGTCCACCAATTTGCATGGATTTACACCAACAGCAAAGTTGGTCCTTTAGAGGTAAATGTTGGGTCACTGAAACTCATAAGAATAGTTAGTTTTAAGTGAGGCTGAATCTCAGAATAGTGGTTCTCCCAGTGGCAAGGATTAAGAGGCTATGAAGAAGCAAACCACAGTTACAGCTGGGGGACAGTTCACTTATAAATTGGGAAATAAAGTCTGCAAGCAGACAGCCTGCATGGAAAATTGAATACCACCATTTGGAAAACTCATACCATGTTTTCATGTATTATCCTGCTGTCATTCACAAGGCAAAGATAATTTTAGTAGTATGTATTGTGCAAGGAGCAGCAGCCTAATTTATTACGAGATGAAATTCTTAGAATAACATTTTATAGTTCAACCTACTGGGAAGACTCATTGCTTTGACACCCAATGTCAGCAGCTCCTCTGACTCATCTTGGGAGGCATGAAACAAAAGAGGCATTTCATTTTCATAAGTGATCAGTTGGCCTATAGCAAGTTAACTATTTACATTTCAAGGTAGAGATTTGTAATCCTCAAACCCCAGCTTTCATTACATCAAATGACAGCAATTCTGGAGACATTAAAATACAAAAGCTTTTAATATAGTAGTTGAACCCATGTTCAGTTGAACCCAAATGAGCTGAACCCATGGCAAACATTTGATATGTCTTTATGAACTTGGGAGACAAAACTGTGTCACAACACTTGAACATCATATAAACACAAAGAAGAAATGAACATAAATCCTGCATCCAAATGTACAGATTGAATGTCCTGAGACAAATATATAATCAATAATGATTGTTCTTCACCAAACAATAAATCACAGAGTCATGAAGTGATCTGCACCAGTGGAGGAGCTGGCCACACATTCTTATTGCATTTGTGCTTAATGGATTTGCAATTGCCTCAGTACTCAGAGCATACTGAATATAAATAAACTGAAGGCTGGGAAAAGAGCTCAGAAGTTGCTGTTTAAGGACAGGCTTTGAAGACAGTAAAAAGCAAATCTGGGATGCAGAGACAGTGATGCAGACAACAGAGTGTGATGGTCCTCTTAACTTATCATCCTATTTTTGAAATTAAAATAACTCTCTTGTGTCTAATTGTTCGAGACTGAACCTCTGCTGGTCAATGTGCCAAACTTCAAAAGTCTGGATTCTTAAGTGGGTGAGTAGTAGAGAAGAAGAGGTCAGGGAGCTTCTTTGATAATTGAGGATCAGTTCTCTCTTGCTCTACAGCCCATGCAAAAGCCAAAGATTCACGGAACAGGGCCAGGAGCAGATGCACATGGCAGGTCATACAATGTTGGGGATGGGGCATAAAATTCCTCAGATCACAATCGCACCACTCTTGGGTTTGGGCTGGAGGCAACTCAACAATCAGACTGGAGGTAACTCTGTCTCAGACCCCAGGGCTGCCCTGTGCCCAATATTCAGCTGAATGAATCACATCATAACTGTAATGTCTGTCAGGGGCTTCAGATACCATCAGGATCAGAGAAAATGAAAGAAATACAGAATCAGCTCAGGGTACGAACAGATGTCTCGTTTGACCCAGGACTAGTTGTTCTGGAGTTTGACTCAGATCAAAACAGGAATGGCAGAGTCATTTATACACATTGCCCTTCCAATCTGCATTGCTGTTCCTTCACCAATACGTGGTCAGAGCACAAAACTTAACTGGCTTATTCCTGAAATGAACTGCAATAACTCTATAGACATGCGATAGGATGTCCTGTGAAAATGTGTTAGTATATTTAATCCAGCACACATCAAACAGACTTGAAGTGGGATGGTGAATGTGCATGTCTGTATGATCCTGAAACAAAAGGCTTTTACCCAGGATGAATTCAACATCTGTTTACAACCCAAGTGAAAGTTCCTTTTCAACAAACTGTTCTGTCCTGGTGCCTATTCAGCTTGGTGAAGGAAGTAGAAACCTTTGGAGTATATTTTCCTGTCCCACAGAGTACATCAGAATAGCCAGAAGTTGGGTTCTATTTATAGTTAAACCTGTTTAAAATAATGATATAGAATCCAGAAGTTTTATACAAGTGAAAGCTGTGTTTTTAGTGCAGCTATTTGACATAGCAGATCTTCACCAGTTTCAAAAGACTTTTTCTCCTTGTACAGAACTGAACAGCTGCAGGAATAGTAAAGGCAAAGGAAACACCTCAAATAATAAAGCTCTTCCTGAGATTAAACAACTGGGATTTATAACAATGACTTCATGTTTGTAAGAGTTCCTGGTTCAGTAATTATTGCAGGATTACATTTATCACAAAACTGTATGATGAAATTTAGTTCATTTTAGGTTTTAGTAAGACCTGTATTGATAAATCATATCAAGGACAATTTCAGGCAGAGAGAGTTCCCCCCCCCCCCCGCTTATACAGAAAGCATCCTTTGTTGTTATATACATTTCATAAACCCAAAAAACGATTCACATGAACAATCTCTTCCTCACCAAAATATTCATGAATAAAACATACTTGCATTTATCAAATATGTTTTCTTAGGAGCATGACATGAATGGTAAAGATTTCATTGTGATACCAGAACCAAGATATAGTTACATTTAATTAAAACTGCTCAGTGAGACCCTTGGTACAGAGATGGAAAATGTACTAGAATAGTATTCACATGGTCACTGGTCTCCATAACATTTGTGCTGCCATACAAATGCTTGCCTGCAAGAGCCAAAGACTGTCCCCTACTCAGAAGGCAATTAAGGCCCTGAATGATGCTAGGAAGGCAGAACATGGATGTGATGTGCAATGGACTCCACATCCCATATATGCCATTGACTACTATGTTTCCTCTGGATAACATGGTATATTCTTCATTATACAAATTCATAAATGAAAACCATCTACACAGAAGATGTGTCTAGATCCCAATGGGTGCATTTATACAAGATGTTCACTTCACAGTTGACTAATTAACTATGCAGTAAATGTCTCAACATTGACATGTGTACAGGCAGCCCTTGACTTACAATGTCTCGAGTTACAACGAACAGCACTTACAACGTTTATAAATCAACTTTTGACTGTTTCGACTTTCTGACATTGGTTTCGACTTTACAGCACTCGATCTGATGCAATGCCACACCAGTGAACAAGTTTGCTGTGCTGCCCGTTTCCCTGTGCCCTTCAACAAGTCCAGCAAAATCACCTCAAAGAAGTCCTTCCAAATCAATATGATTGCTATTTACAATATAAATACATTAATGTAGCTGTATTACTTGTCTATAATTGATCGAGTACAAAATACTGGGTTATTTTTGGTAAAAATAAGGTATTGGGCCTTGGTTCAGGAACCAAACCCTCATTTATAACATTGTTCCTATGGGAAAATTGGTTCTGAGTTACAACGTTGCAACTTAAGACGCAGTATTTGGGAACCAACTGTGTCGTAAGTCCGAGGACTGCCTGTACTCCTATCAGAGCACACAAAAGCCAAACTCTGCAACAGTGTAGTACCTGTGCAAGTACTACCCCACTGCAGGAGTGTTTTTGTGCACAGCAGCACTTATGTAGATGCTGACCTGGCTGGCTGGGGCATGAGGACGATTCAGGGCAGGGGCTTCCTGCCAGATACCTTGACACTGAAGCACCCTCATGACCCAGCTAGTCTCTTCGCAGCACACTGAGCCCAGTCAGAGCAGCCCCAGGCTGGCAGGCTGACCCCCCAGGACCACCTGTCAGCTGAGGTTGCTCTGACCTGGCTCATTGTGCTGCAGTCCAGGTACACATGTAAAACTGTGCAATTGGGAGCAATAAATTGCACAGCAACGAAGTCTACAGTTTTATTGCTGTGCACTAATAGCACGTATAGATGTGCCTAATCACTACTAGAGTCCAATGGCTACAGCAGCAAGAATAGAGCAGCTGCACAGACAGTTGACATCAAATTGTCAGGTAAAAGGATGAAAATGTCTGTTTCCACAAGAATCCCCATTGGGTTCGATATACTATCAACATTTAGGGCCTTTCTAGTTCTTGATTGTGTGGACGACAAGTTTGGTATTGCCTGCATTAGATATTATTAAGTAGAACGTTGTTAAAGGTCTCCCAGGATACAGCTCAGGAAAAGACTTAACCATATGCTTAAAGATGGGCACCTGCTTAAGCACTTCTTGGAAGAGACATGGACTAAGGGTATGCCTAAGTACTTTCCTGAAACAGAGCTCTGCTTACTAAACTCAAACAGGCTTTCAAATCCTATGAGAAGCTAAAAATGCAAAAAATTATTTAAAATACAGTTGTTTCTTTTAAATAATAAATGGATAACAACAGCATTTTCCTAGTTAAATAAAGGTAATGATCTTGTAGGTCTGTTTCTAATTTTAAATATATAAATTTACATACAGCTCTCTTAGAAGTCAACTCTGTTAGTAGCTATAATTTTAAATAACTTATTACTTTGTTTTTTATTTAAAGTGTACATAATTTCTTGTTTAGAAGCAGCAGTTTCTATAATATTTAATTATTTTCCCCTGTGAATTTTGATAAGCACTGTACATACTTCAATATAGAAAAAACCCAAGGGTTAATTTAATGTCTGAGGTAGATTTCTACAGTTCTGTCATCTATAGTAATAACATTTAACATTAAAAGATGTTGATTTTTGAAAGTAAATTCAATAATTCTGAATTCAGTTTTCTATACAATTACTACATAACTTAAAATAACTATATAACACAATTACAGCAACACAATGTTGTTCCAAGTTGTAAACATTAGAGAATCCCAACAAGATTATATTTATGATGTGTAAAAATAAAAATTAACTATGCACATCTGTATTGTTCTTAATCTACATCTGGTGAATTTTAATCAAAGTTTTTATGCATCTCTAGTAAAGTATATACTATCTTGTCTGATGTTGGTGATAGGGGAAATTTGAATAATTTTTGAATGATGTCTACAACTGCAGCTGTTTGCAGTACTTATATAATACCAGATGTGAAAGTGGTGCATCTGCATTCAGCACTCTCCTGTGGATTGAAAGTGATCAAAAGACAAAACCCATAATGACAGGATGATTAGGCAAAGGTTTAGCAGAAAGGGAATTGTTCAAGACATTCATGAATTACTGCACAGCCACACACAGTGAGGAAGAAATGTATTTATTATAATTCTATCAAAAGCAGAAAACATATTTGTCTTAAATGAAATTTGAGTTATATTATTAACCATGAATAATAATTTTCATATGTTTTAGATGGTATTTTTAAAGTAATAAATGTCTGAAGACTCTGAAAAACATACAGTGCAATGAATACAGTATCAAGATAAAAAACCACCCTATTTGAATAGGTATTTTAATTAAATGTAGATTTCTTTAAAAATATCCTAAATTAAATGTTTCCCAAACTTGAATGTTAGATACTTGTCCAGAGAGTCACATATCGAAATGTAGTGTAGGGTAAAGCATGGGAGTCAGAAAAAGCTGTTGAGACTTTAACCATATTTTGCTTTTTCAGTTGCCAAAGCCAATCTGCGGATGTTGGCTATGCAACCAGCTGCAGCTTCCTGTAGGATTTCATCTGTAGAGCCCACCATACCTAGTAGGAGCTAGAAAAGGGAAGTCCAAAGGTGAAAGAAAAAGAAAAAAAATCAGAACATTATTAAATAATTTAAAAACCATAAGCACACACACAAGCACTTGCATTAGCATATTCTTATACACATAAAATAAGGCAGAAATCTTTAGAAGTTTATATGCCAATTTTAAGAAACAATACAAGTCGTGGTAGCTTGCTTTACATAGGAGGAGACTTGAACTTTTTTTTGTTACACTGATGTTTTTTCGTATTTCATTTTATGTTGTTATTCATTTTATTTCAACCTGCTGGATTCTCTCTTGGTTATTTTTTTTATCTGTAAAAACATCAGTGTTGCTGATTAAAATGGCTACATTCTCTTTGCTAATATATAGCAAAATCCTTGAACATATTCATAATTTTTGATGAATATAGCCAGGTGCTCTTTTTTGGCACCAATTGTGAAACTGGATCCATGCAAACAAATTGGTGCCCAACACAGACTCCACTAACATCAGTGGGGTTTAATATTGTACTCACATAATGAGAATCAGGGACTTATAACTCTTGAAACACAATAAATATTTTAGGGGCAGATTCTGGCCTTTACCCAAGTAGAGGAGAACCTTACCCTGTGAAGAGGCCAGTTTTTCCAAGTGGTAATGGTCTTGGAGTAAGGCACTACTTAACATATGAGGGTGACCTCATGGAACCGTTAAAGAAAAAGCATTGTCACACAGCAGACAATTGATTGTGTTGTTGTTGATCATTGATGCAACTGCATGTGTCACAAACTGGAAAACAGGAGGCTCTTGCTTCACTCACAGCAGCTCTGTGCAGTCTTCAGATTTCTGAACATCTGCCAAGCTTAATGTGAGTTCAGGTATTTTGAAGCTCAGACAGCTCTAATTAAAACCCATATTTTCAGCCTGCAATACTTAGGATTCTGCATTCACCCAAACAATGTCGAGTGAAACCACAAAGAAATCTGTTATCACTCAACCCTAGTGCATATTTTTCATACAACTAAAATATTACATAAAATTATGAACTGCTAAATATAAAAGCATAAATTGAATGCAGACATGAAATTCATATGCTACCTTTCTCTAACCTTCCAACAGTTGTGAGGCATGGGTCACAGCTGCACACATATGGCATTTGCTTATAGAGATCAAAGCATTTTATATTTGAGGAAGTATTTGTGTTAGCTTAATGTACAAAATAAGCATCTTGCCAGTCACCTTTCACTCCTTGACCCTATATGCAACTTGTAAAAAATTGCCCATAGCGTGTTTGAATTATGTCAAAAGAAGCCTTATCTAAATGAAGCAGCACTGGCAACAGATTCTCCTAGTAATATTTTCATGCAACTGCTATCAACTGTAATGGGAGTTTCTAAGATGGGAACATTTCAGAAAGGAAGTTTATTTGTTTTGTAGTTATAAATAGAGAGGACAATAGTACGAGAAAGCTTTGCATCTGTGGCCCACATACTTATTTTTATTTGAGTCCATATTTTGGGCCTGATGCTGCTGCAAATAAAATTAATTGCAGTTTTGACACAGATTTCACAGTAAGCAAGATCAGACTCTGTACTGGGATGTGATGTTTAAACTGTATTCCATAGTACAACAACCAGAAAGCATACCACAGAAGACTATTTACCTCCACAGTTTCATGAAAATGGTGCTTGTAAACAACTTCCTTAATAATTTCAATTGGTCACCTGCTAAGTGTTTCTGTGGTAAGTCATAATTTGGATTAATTTTAATTGTCAAAAAAACCCCCACTGGATGTGTCACACATTTTTTGTGAACCTTAGAGAGAGAAAAGAGGGTATATGCATCTCATGTGCCTGATTAAAAACCAAAAATATGCATGTACATGCCGTACACGGTGGTTTTGGTAAACCCGTAAGTTTCAAATTTTGGAACAAGGAAACCATATGCCTTATGCAATTACTATATGCATGTTCACAGACCTAGTGCAAGGCCTTTTTCAATTAATGTATGATAGAGCCCAACTTCACATAATAATTCCAGCATGCAAAAAGGGTTTGGTTCATGTGACCATGCTGCAGCCTCATGCTAGAACCTGTTTTTTTGGAGCTATATTATTTAGAAACACAGCAAAAAAGTGTCTCTGCCTTGTCTACATACAGTTCTTTTTCCTGTAAATAACTTATTTGTTTTTGAGTAAATGAGTCTTTTGAGAAGGTGTACCTTTTGTTGTGTGTATATTACTAACTTAATAATAAACCATAACAATGTGAACAAGTTTTATAAATTTATTCAATACATCCAAAAATATTGGCCTTCTGTTGAAAACAATGGATTTTGTTTTATTTTACTTCAGTAAAGCAAAGATCATTTACTCCCCGGTTTCCAAATGATCAACCAACGGTGACATATTGGAGAACCTGTACACAACCTCTATACAGAAGGCTACACTCTTGGTAGCTTAATAGTGTGACTAGATAGAAATAATCCTACAAACACACGTCACTATAATAATGATCTCTGGATGCAGGACATGAACTAGTAGAACCTCAGGCCCTATGCGTTGCTCACTAGGGCTGTGCGAAGCTTCGGGTGGTGATTTGGTTCAGAGGACATTCAGCCCGATTCAGTGGCCGAATCTCCAAATCCAGATTGAATCAGGGGACCAATTTAAAGGTCTGAATCGATTCAAAGCTCTCTGATACTTTGGCAAAGATTCGGAGAGCTTTGATGATTCGGGCAGTCCCCAGTGGCTGCAGCAGGGAGCCGCAGCCACTCCAAGCTGGTAAGTACTAGGAGTGGGGAAGGGGGGG
>NW_017729004.1:37133801-37134220 GCF_001723915.1 Gavialis gangeticus | reverse complement strand
CCAGCCCCCCCATGGCTGCCCCCACTTGCCCCAGCTCCATACTTTAAAAAGAAGCCCTGGTGCTCATCGGGTGCTGCCGGGTGTGGGGGTGATCCCTGCTGCCCCCAGCTGCATGCGGGGCTCTGCAAGAGCCCCTTGACCCCCCCGCTCCCCCAGTCCCCCCACGGGTGCCCTGCCTGCCAGGGCTCTGGCCCTTTAAGAAAAAAAATAAAATAGAAAAGCCCCAGAACTTTCTGCTCCTGGAGCAGCCTCGGAGCTTTGGGGGCTCCTGCAGAGCCCCCCACATGGCGGGGGGCAGTGGGGATCATCCCCTGCTGGCAGAAGCGGTGAGTCCCAGGTTTTCTTCAGGTTTTTTTTTCTTAAAGGGCCAGAGCTGGCCTGTACAGGGCACCCATGAGGGGGCCGGGGGAGCGGGGGGG
>NW_017729004.1:37130672-37133595 GCF_001723915.1 Gavialis gangeticus | reverse complement strand
GGGATCACTCCCCACCTGGCAGCACCTGCTGAGCTGGGGATTTTTTTTCCTCAAGTGCTGGGAGCTGGGGCAGACAGGGCAGCCATTTCTGGGCTGGGAGAGGGGCGGGGGATGGGCCTGGCCTGGCTGATTTGGAGATTCGGTCGACTTGAACCAGGACAGTGATTTGAATCACTGTCCCCTGAATTGGCTGAATCTGAATCTGAAGTGAATACTAGTCGCTTTGCACAGTCCTATTGTTCACCCTGCCCTCCTTACTTGCATACAAGGAGCCAGCTGGTGACTGGAGTCCCAAACAATCCAGAATGGTCCAATTTAGGTATTTACTTCCATATTTAGGCACCTATGTGCAGAGATTTCAGTCTAGTGTTGTTGTTATCTTTGGCCCATGTGAAAACAAGTATTTTTACTGTATAACAACAAGGTTCTAGTTCTTTTATTTCCTGTCCAATATTCCTCAGTGAAAGAGTAAATTGTCTTGTGGGTTCAGTGCAATTTGCTTGTGATATGGATTGTCCCCATCAGCTATGGAACTACTTTCATACATAGTACATATTAACAGTACTCATATTACACACATTTGACAAATCCAAGAAGGAACTCTTTGGAGTTCCTAAGAACCAATGTAATATAACTTGTCTTTTTTTTCAGATGTAGTGCCCTTGAACTTCATGTGTCCTTTCCCTTTACTGTTCAGGTATTGTTTTCTGACATGTAAATGTTAACAGATGGGAGAGGTAGTAAAGAACCACGTGGTATAAATGCTTCTCTCTTGCAAATAGGAAGCACTTTCCATAAAAAAAAGAAGAGGGCATGCAGAATATTACCCAGGCTTCATTTTTATTTGGCTGATGTCTATATTCTAAGGCAGTGGTTCTCAACATTCTTAGGCTCAAGGCAGACAAGGTTCTTCGAGTAGATGTGATATTTTTTATTAGACCAAGTGAGTAGTTGGAAAAAAGTTCTTAGCAAGCTTTCAGTGCTATCACCTTTCTTCAGGCATAGGGAGTCTCTACTATTCTGAGACTCAAGGAACGAGAGAAACTAAAAACATAGGCAATGTGTAGGTGGGGCACAAGGGGGCACATGCCCCCCCCCAAGATTGGCCACCACTAAAGCCGTCTCTGGCTTCTGTGCATGGTCGCTGCCCATCCCCCCCCGCCAACATGGCCACCGGCAGCGAGTGGGCAGCCCCACTTGCCACCTTCAACAGCAAGGACGGTAGCTGTGGGTGGGTCCTTGCTCACTGCCTGCCACGTCCCCACTTGGCCTGCCCTCACCGCTGATATCACCACGGCCGCCTGCGGCTGATCCCCACTTGCTGCCGCCACACAGCCACTGCAGTCACCATGCCCCCCCACCAGCTGCTGGGGGCACGTGTCATTCATAGCTAAAAGTATGGCAGGATATCAATGAGAATGTAAATAGGTAGAAATTAGAAAAACAAAAAGGTAACGCAGTGGAGGGAGGGGGAAAAAAGCAGGGGGAAGAGGTGAGTAAGGGAGAGTAGTAGTAGTAATAAAAGGTAGAAAGAGGCTGTCTGTGAAAAAGGAAACACCTGGAAATTAGGAAGACAAAGGGCAAAAAATTATGGGAGGGACAGGGAGAAGAGATGGGGGAAAAGAAAAATGTAAGAGGTGAATCAGATGTCCAGCAGGTGGTAATGTGTCATAAATCCATTGTCTATATTGATTTTTTGTATCCAGTAGATTTATGAAGTGAAGTTTGTATGCTTGTCTATGAAAGGTGTTTTGTAAGTTCCCTTTGAGGATTAGAACTGAGAGACTGGAGAAGGAGTGATTATCCTGTGAGAAGTGTGCCCCACAGGTAGTTGGGTATTCTTGTCTTTGACAGATTTTCAGTGTGTGTTCATTCTGGTGCACAGTTGTTTGGTTCCCTCTAGATGTTTTCCATCAGGGCATTTGGTGCACTGGATGAGATTAATGTATAACATTTCTGGAGGTTCGGGTGCAAAATCCAGGAATGCTGGTGGTTCTGTTGTGGGGTGTAGTTATTGTGGGGGTGGTGGAGATGTGTTGGCAGGTTTTACATTTCTTGTCCTGGCCTGATCTGGATCCATTGGGTATGGTTTGGGTCATAGGGAGTTTGCTTCTGGTGATCAGATTAGCAAGGTTCAGTGCTTATTTAAAGGCTAGAACGGGTGGTTCTGGAAAGATGTCTTTAAGAATTGGGTCATCTTCTAGTATGTGTTGCAATTGTTTGAGGATGTTCTGTGTAGGTTCCAGGGAAGGATGGTATGTCATAATGGTATGCGATTTGAGGAGATTTTCTTTTTGTACTGCAGCAAATCTTCATGTAGTATCCGGGTGGCTCTTTCAAAAGTGTGATCTCTCTCTCTCGAACAGGGTCCTTTTTGGCTGAAGGCCCTTTTAGAATTTGTGAGGTGGTGATCATGGTTAGTCTCCTCAGTGCAAATTCAGTGGTATCAGAGAGCTTGACTGTAAATTACAGCTTTCTTGATGTGTTTAGGGTGATTGCTAGTTCTGTATAGATATATATATATATTTTGGTCCATGGGTTTCTTATATATGGTGGTTTGAATTTTACCATTTTGGATATTGATCATGGTGTCTAAAAAGGAAATGTTGGTGTTAGAGTATTCAAGCAATAGTCTGATGGAGGGCTGATGATTGTTGAATTTTTGGTGGAAATCTGTCAGAGACTGCAGGGTTTCAGTCCAAATGATAGTTTCATAGTTTCATAGATTTAGGGTCGGAAGGGAGCTAGTAGATCTTCTAGCCCGACCCCCCGCCAGGGTGGGAGAACAACAAAACCCCAAAACAAGAAACGGGACTCAAATGAGTCCAGCCAGGTAGGCATCCAGCCTCTTCTTAAAGACCCCCAGGGTAGGGGCCAGCACCACTTCCCTTGGAAGTTGGTTCCAGCTCCTAGCCGCCCTAAC
>NW_017729004.1:37122665-37130514 GCF_001723915.1 Gavialis gangeticus | reverse complement strand
CCTCGCATTGTCGGCCCATGTTCATCTTGGAGTCAATAATGACTCCAAGATCTCTTTCTGCCTCCATGCTCTCAAGTAGGGAGATCCCCATTGTGTAAGTGTGCTGCTGGTTCCTACTCCCCAAGTACAGCACCCTGCACTTGTCCGTATTGAAACGCATCCTGTTTCTGTTAGCCCACCCCTGTAACCTATCCAGATCCCTCAGCAATCTCTCACTCCCTGCTAGCGTGCTTACCTCATAGATGTCATCTATGTATCTCAGGTATAGTAAGGGTTTGAGTGTGCAGTTCTTGAGGAATTCTCCCTCTAGGTGGGCCAAGGCACCCTTAGATAGATACCCCTCATTATGCTTAAGACATTCCTCAAAACTGTCGTCTTAGTTTTCACTCATTTTTTGAGTACAGAAAAGTAATAAAGCAATTTTCTATTGCAAAGAACTCAGACCAGAACAGGTCAGAATGTTATTAACAATATGGGTACCTATATGAAATCTCTGGGTTTATCTTGTGGATCACATTTGCACACCTAATAGGGCTAATATCACACAGCACCCTGCTATACCCTTGCAAAGATCTCAAGGTACCCCAGGGTGCTGTGACACCCTGGTTGAAAATAACTGTTCTGAGGCAAGGATCCACACAAATTTTTAGTTAGCATATCATACCAGGAAAAAAGTATCAACATAAGCTGTTTGAAAGCCATATAAAGTATATAAATCATTTATGGACTCAAAAAGCCAGAATAAGTCATAGTCTAAATTATCTACATGATTATAGCAACTACAAAAAGATTTTTCTATTACTAGCCAAGCTTTAAAACAACACAAGACTTCACAGGTGCATAATATGGAAGTGCTACTCTAAAGATATTCTTAAAGGATTCTTATTGTTCTGTTGTATACGCTGTAGCATAAGATAGGTATATTTCCCCAAGCTCTCAGAGCCTTGTTGCATGGGACACTTAGACCATATTAATGTTAGAATGTCTTCTGAAGAGTAAGGTAATGCTTACTATAATCTCTTAACTTGCATAGCTTGCATCTGGCACAAGCTGTGCATGTTTTGTTTAAATTACTTGATTCTGCCAGTGCCCTGCACTAGAGCCAGCTGGAGCCTTTGGTGCAGTCCTAGGGCTGCAACTGAAAAAACTACTGATTGTTAGTTTCAACCCAGAGACTGCACTGGAGCTGGTCAGACTTCACTGCAGTCCTGGGTATTGGGAACAATAATCATCTGATTTTCAGTCTTAGGCAGGGGACTGCATAGGAGCTAGCTGGAGACTCTGGTGCAGTCCCCTGCCTAAGGGGCCTGACAATCAGCTGATTTTTTATCTCAGACCCAAGACCATATCAGATCTAGTATGAGACTCCTGTGAGGTCCTGGGGTTGGAACATACAATCAGCAGATTGTGGGTCCCACCCCCAGGATGACAATTGTTTTTGTTACCTCTGTGGAGCAGTCCAACATTAGCTCAACACGTTACATAACACCATCTGGAAAAGGCACAACCTTTCTACAATATGATATGAGTACACTTAGCACATCTTACCCTGCTCGAATGCAAGGACATTTACATTTTATGTGCATTTAATACATCCTAAGTGTACCTTGGGGCCTGTAGCAAGACACTAAGGTGCCTGCTACTGTCAGAGCGGACGTAGGAACCCAGGTGTTGGTTGCCAGGACAACCGGTTAAGGAATGAATTGGCCACACCTGCACCTGGTCAGCTGACCAGAAGGGGCAGGGCCTGGCTCCCATATAAATCCCAGGCTTGAGGCCAGGGGGGCAGTTCCCTGCTAGCAGCCAAGGGGGAGGGGAGCTCTGCCGGAGGAAGCAAAGGGGAGAGGCCTGACTGCACAAGCAGCAACTCATGCTGTTATGGGATGGAGTATTCCTTGGTAGGGATTGAATGATATTTTAGCTGGGCGGCTTGGATTTTTGTTATAGCCCAGGGGCTTGTGTTTTGTGTTTGCTATTTTGACCGGCAGTTTGGGTGAGGCTATTAGGGAATGGAGGAGGCCTCATAGGGGACCCGCAGCAGCATGGGGACCCCAGCCCCAGAGAGAGGGGGCAGTGAGAAGCCCCAGAGAGAGGGGGCAGCAAGAAGCCCCAGAGAGAGGGGGCAGTGAGTGCCAGTGAAGGCGCAGTGCCAGACAGGGCTGCAGAGAGCCCGAGTGCCAGTGAAGGCACAGAGTGAGACAGGGCTGCGGAGAGCCTGAGCACCAAGGAAGGTACAGAGCAAGACAAAGCAAGATAGGACTGTGGAAAGCCCAGGGTGGACAAGGGGAGGGCCAAATGACAACAAGGCCCAGATCAAACCACATCAGTATCATCTGCGAGGCTTGGGCTGCGGTGTCGGGGAGGAAAAGGAGCTGCAGGTAGCACCTGCTGGCATCAGGGCAATAAATGGGCAGCTTCCCTCTAATTAGCATCTACAAAATAATTTAAGAACAAGGCAGGGCAGGTAAGAATGTGGGCGGTTAGCCCAGGAACAGGTAGGCAGGCCGCAGGGAAAGTGGCCCCAAGCAGGCCCCCTGTCACAGGGCCATATCTGAAGGCTGCTATGTGCTCTCAGTAGGAATACTGGATTAGGGTGCAAGTCACAACATCTTAACTGATGGTTAAACATCACCCCAGACTCCTACTGTCTCCAAGTGACAGGCAAAGACTTCTCAAAGAAAATCTTAGAAAATTATAGAAAAAACTGATTGAAAACTGATTTCTTCAAATAGAAGAATGCAAACTTGAACACCAACACCACATCAAAAGGTTAGTGTTCAAACTCTGAAGAGATATTTATTAGTGAGTGAGATTCCTACAGAAATGATTTCTTCTGAAAAGCAGAGTTGTGAGGTATTTATTTCCCCTTTCTCTGGAAATAGCATCTAGGCAAGATTCTCACCTCTGGAGAATAAGTAGCTTACACAATTTCAGGACAGAAAAAATACAACCCTACAAAACTGATACACTTATATATCCTGCATGAAAACAATCCTGGTGCCCTACCTCACATTTCTTGAGCACAGCAGTACATATTCATACACTGCTCTGGCCTAGGCATGCCAACTTCTGAACTCTGGCCGTCATAGACATAGGAGGCAGCCTTTTCCAGAGATTATACATTATCATGTGGGCACCTTACGGAAAGGTGCAACTGTGTAAAGTGTATGCCACATGTTCTCCACCAGCTGGTCTATTATAAGGACACATGCATGATAGTATTACTAGGTAGGAGTTTTGTGGTCCTGGTAAAACAGGTATTTAGAGAACACCATTTCCAGAAGTCCTGAGAACAGGGAAGATACACAAATCCTTTAACAATGAGTAGAGAGTTTCCACAAAAAGAATACTAAACACCATTTTTTTCTCGCTTCTCCACTTTTTACAGGTTGTCTGAAATTACAGGGAGCTAGACTGGATTTCCCAGGTGATCCTTTCCATACCCAATGTTCCTATGCTCTCCCCTGTTTGAACAAACTTATTCAACTTGTTCTAATAAGAAGTAAATGCAAGAAACTTTTTAAAAAAATAATCCCTACCTGGAGAGAAAAAGGCAGGGCAGCTGGGGGGAAATCATGGAGACCAAAAAGTACTTTCCAATATGACTGCTGCTTCTCTATATCATGATGGTACTTGTGGCAGGACAGTAGGGGGCGCTACTATGTTGAGCCACCCGCCTCACTGTGCCCGACCATAACCCTGCTTTGAGTGTCTCCCCTGGGGTGTCTACGTCCGGCCGACCCCCTTCCTTGAATACACCTGCAAGCCTGGGACAATTGCCACCACCACCCGGTCTCTGGTCTCTGTTAGGGCTCTGTGCTGCCTGGGGTACACAGACTCTGTAGACCTTGGGGCTGCTTCTTATAGCCTGAAGCATTAACAGTAGCCTCCCTTAGTCAGCTGGGCAAGGGAGCTAAAAGGCTTTCCTAATCCCTCTCAAGCAGGTAGAGTAAGGCTTGCTATAACGGATAGCTTTATTGATTGGAGAGGGTAGTCATGGGGAGGGGTACAGGTCAGAGAAGTATCAAAAGAAAAACCTTGAGTAAACAGAAGCAGCTTAATAGCCTTGTGATACACTTCTAGATCACTTGATCCTAAGTTACTAGCTAAAATTCAGGTAAGTTACTCACATTTACATCCAGAGTCTGACCAAGCTCTTTCTCTGGAGGCTGTATGGCTTATTTGCTAAGTTCCAAAACATGTCTGCCTCCTTCCTCATGAAGGGACCCTTTATACACCTGTCATGACCTCATCACTAAGTTCCAACCAGAAGCAGAACCATTGGCTGTTGACCGGTGCTTCCAAAAGACATCAGCCTGACCAGATGAGATGACTAGTCACATGACCTGCAGTGGCAGGAACCTGAGACAATGGAGGAGCAGGTTCCCTCTCCCATTGGACATTTTACAGCTTAGCCAGTCAGGTAGGCAGGTAACAAAGGGAGGGAGTTGGGCTGTCTGCTTACAGCAGTGAGGCAGATTGGGGTGGGGGGGATGATTTCTTCACAGTGCTGACATATTATAGGTTGACACAGCATTCCTAACTGATGGTAGGACTTAAAAATCTTTCTTTTTCTTTTGTTCAGATTTAGTATTTCATTTCTTTTATGTGTTACAGTTCCTAAAAGATGCTAGGACTGTGATCTCCTAATTGTATAATGCTTGTTTTCCAAAAAAAGACATTTTATATGCTTTTTATAAACCTAAACTAAGAGAAAAATACTTTAAATAAAAAGCATATGGTAGAAGCTTATCCAAGAAAGTATCACTCTGGATTCAGCCAACATTTTGTTAAATTTCAACACCATATTGCACACTGGAAAATTTTAAAGCACCTAGCTTTGAGTGTTATGTTACACATATAATTTATTCCTATGAAAATATTTCCCATACAATTAAATTATAAATAATAAAACATAATGTAAAATCAAAACATAACAAGGGTTAAGCTAAGTCACTGTTTCAGTTTTGCTAGAATTGAAGTTGATTTCTACCTTCAGTTGAGCAAAAGGATAAGATAATGTTTGCTATACACATCCTGCTAAAGTGTTATGTGCCAAGATTCTTTAGTACTCAGCTCAGCAGCCAACCCAGCCACCCCTGCCACAGCTGCCCAGAGAGCCCAGCATGAGAGAGCAGAGCAGCCCAGGTAAAGGACACAGTTGTAGCAGTATGACCCAGCACCAGCCTCCAGAATCTATACTGGTCTAACTGCCCCTAGGTAATAAGGGAGACTGTGAAGAAGCCTGCATCAATTCTGCCAAATCCCCCAAGAGAGACTTTTCACTTTTTTCAGTGTTGTCTTTAACCCTGAGGTAGAAACAGTCATCCTGTGCCCTGCACTCAGCATACCCTTGTCACCTGTCAATTCTGCAGAGGGGCTCAGAGGTGATTCACATCAAGGGAGGCGGGGACCAGGCTGAGCAGAACAAGGGACACTGCACCAGGCAAGGATGCCATCAGGTACAGTTTGCTGAGGTGGGACCCAGGCATTTTCATTCTGTCCCTGCTCTGCAACTGGTGCAAAGAGTTCTACTGCATGCCCAGTTCCTGGAAAAAAAAGCTCTGTGTTCAACTACAAGCAAGGTGTGCCTGATGACCTAAGCAATTGAAGCCCCATTGCCCCTTCTACCACCATCTACAAACTCTATGCCAGCTGTATCACAGCCTAGATCATGGACTGGGCAGTGATGGGGCGGGCCACCAGCCTAATCCAGAAGGGTTTCCTGTGCAATATGGGCTGCTATAAACTCACATTTGTACTGCAGATAGCCCAGCACAATATCTGGAAAATGAGACCACCTTCAACACCCTCTAAGAGGTTGGGATGCCAAACCAATTCATCCAACTAGTTCAAGAACTCCACGACAGCTAGACCACCACCATCTGGTCAGAGAATGAAACCCAGGACATTTCAATTCAGACTGGGGTGAAGCAAGGCTGTCCACTCAACCCAGTCATCTTTAACCCCTTCTCAGAGCAGTCAGGAAGGGCCCAGGAGGGTTTCAACTGCAATCGACTGAATTATCTTTGTGAAGCAGTCCAACATTAGCGCAACACATGTTACTTAATACAATTTGGACATACCCCTCACTGGGAAAGTGAGGAGCTTATGCCTACATACCTAAGCTGACCATTCTGGCCTACAAAGATGATCCAGTCCTCTTCGCTAGTGAGCCCAGCAAACTCCAGAGGATGCTGGACATCAGCCCTGAGGCAGCTTTGTGGATGGGGCTCTGCTTATATGCCTCCTAATATGCCTTCCTGCGTACTGACTACAGGAAAAGAAATGCAATCCTGGCCACCACCATCAAGATCCAGGGTGAGCCCATGAGGCACCAGAAAGAAAGTGAGAGCTACCTCCATACCTGGGCACACCTACTGGCTACTTGGTGAGACGGACACTGGAAGAGACCATCAATTCCTCCCTGCTGGCCCCATGGCAGAAGATCAACACCCTAAGCACTTTCCTTATCCCTTGTATCTCATTTGTCCTGAGAGGCTTAGCAATCCCCAAGATTCCTCTCACGGGGGTGGGTGGCGGAATCAAACAGCTCCTAAAGAAGTGGGTGCACTTGCTGCTCTGGGCCAGCAATGCCCCATACAGGCAGGGAATGCCAATGTCCCTCCTGTGGGAGACCTCTGTGACATTTCAGTAATTACCCATGCCCTCTGCTTCCTGGCATGCCCTGATGACTTGGTAAGTGGCATTGCTGCTATTACCCTGAAGGATTATCAGGCTTTTATCCAATAAATAGCTGGCCACTTTCCTGAGCATGTCACTGGAGGGTGAGTTTGGGCAGGATGGCAAGGACTTTGTCTTGCTGTGGAGCTGAGCCTGCAGTGTCATGTAGTGCCTTGTGAAGCACGTTGACTGCTGTTGGACCTGGTGTAAGGAGTAGCAGGAGCTAGAGGTCTTATGACTCCCAGTTCCAACCATCAACTGCATTACTGTCACTCCCTGAATCAGGACTTGCCTGGAGAGATTCTTGAAGGATGTTGTGTTGCCCAAGTATATGAGTGACCTGAAGGCAAAACCCAACCAGGGCAAAGTCTTCAAAGTCACTTTGAAGTGGGATGCCAGCAAACATTTCATACCTTGTGGGAACTTCACGTGCTTCACATACAGGAGTTTCAGCTGTCAGGCACATCTCAACTGTCTCTGGCTCAACAGTGCCATCTGTTACAATAACAGAGACAAGAGATGCCAGAGGTGTAGCTATGAGAGTTAAGACCCTGCCCTATGTCCTGTGCAGTTGAAAGCCCCAAGCAAGAGTGTGGCAACTACATCACAACACCATACAGGACTGGCTGGTGAAGGCCATCTCAGCATCAGTTCAGATGGTAGCTGTGAATCACACCAGCTGCAACAGCCAGCTGTGCCTGGACATTGTGATAACAGACAAGGACAACAATGAAATCCTGATGTGACCATTACATTTGAGAACTGGTGGCAGGCCTTCACTGAAGCCTGGGAGCGAAAGCTATCCAAGTACAGGCCACTGGCTGATACCCTAAGGTAGAAGGGGCACAATGTGATGGCACAGGCACAGATCATTGGAGTACTTGGAGCATGGGACTCAAACAGTGAGTGTCCTGCAAGTCTACAGAGTACCCCACCTCTACTCAAAATTGATGAGGCACATTATGGTATCTGATACCATTAGTAAGCATCTGCATCAAACACATCATGGGGCACTGCCAGTACAAAGACAGCATCTGAGACCACCTGCAAAAAGGGGGTCCCTTAGACTCACAAAGACTGTTAATGCTCTTGAATATGGCCCACCCCAACAACTGCACACTGCATGCTAAAGCCATTGTCTGAGCATGTCTTACAGCCTGACAAC
>NW_017729004.1:37114065-37117665 GCF_001723915.1 Gavialis gangeticus | reverse complement strand
GATGGGCACATTATGGTATCTGATACCATTAGTAAGCATCTGCATCAAACACATCATGGGGCACTGCCAGTACAAAGACAGCATCTGAGACCACCTGCAAAAAGGGGGTCCCTTAGACTCACAAAGACTGTTAATGCTCTTGAATATGGCCCACCCCAACAACTGCACACTGCATGCTAAAGCCATTGTCTGAGCATGTCTTACAGCCTGACAACTCTGTACTAATATGGTTACCATGCCTAGGGTCTTATTTCTCTTCTCTCCATAGCATCATGTTGCAACTTCTGAACACGTGTACCCCAAGCTAACAGGCTCCTTAATGAACTGCACGTCTTAGATTATGCTAACATATACCAACTATGTATCCATGTAATTACCATGTATGGGGTCCTATATTGTGTTCCAGCTCTACAAAACCATGCAGATAACTATAATTTTTATTAAGACTAATAAAGTTTTAAATCTGCTAACTTTGCTCTACTCAGGCAGCACGCCATGGACCGATTTCAGCTGTAAATAGCAACAGAGAATTCCTTTCAGGAAGGGAACTCCCTACTGCTGTAAAACTGGCAGATGCAGTGAAGCTGTTCTTAAGCCAGCTACACTCCTATCATAGCCCAGTGGGCATGCCAGGAGAGGAAAGCTTGGCAGCATATGGGCACTATACTACTTTTCCAATAGCATAAAGTCCATTTTTCTTTGGATCTTTTGCTAGTGATTTAAGTGACAGCAGCTCCTGGGGTGTTCTAATCATGTGAAGGCTAGACCAGGCTGAATCAAGTAGCTGTAATACAAGATCCTAAATGACTAGCCAAAACCAAGAAGAAAAGAATGAGGAAAAGTCCAAGAAAGAAATGTCTGATGACAATGAAGTGTGAAAATGGAACAGAGGAAGGGAGTATGAGAGAAAAACTGCAGGACAGAGGGAATGAATAGAAGTAAGAGAGATAAGAATTTTTCATGAGGGAGACAATACTGTCAGTAAATTAATTCATCCAAGCAAGCTGAGCATCTGCTTGTGTTCTTTCAGAAAGTATAATCTAGGAAATTAAAAACATGTATACTTTTGCTGCATTTTGACTGATTCTCTGTTACAACAGATGTTGTAGTTAGTAACTTTTTGTTCTGTGAAATTTGATTATTATTTTCCTAATTCCATTCTCTGCCTTGATTGTTTTTCATCTATGTACAGCAGCCTAGAAAATAAAAACTCTGCACATGGACTGTATTCTCTGTTACTTGTCTGTATTGAGCCTAATACAATGGGAGACTGGCTCTAGACTGGAATTCGTTTGGACTAATCTGGAATCAAATAAACATATTCGGAATAATAAAGCTACCACAACCAGAAAGCCTAACCAGGATCAAGGTTCCATTGTTCTCAATCAGTAGAAGCCAACCTTTTTGGCAGGCATGCCATAGGTTAAGCCCTGCACCCACCTAGAGTCCTATTTCAACACCTTTCCCCTGACTTCACTCTGCCTTCTTCCCCCTGCCTTGTTCTCCCTGCTCCTCTGCTGCTCTGCCTTCTGTACTCTGCCCTGTGTCCCCTGCCAGAGCCATTGGTTTTGTTTTCTGCCCTGACTGCCTCCTTCTTGCTCTGCTGTGTGCCATACACAGAAGCTGCCCGTACCACTTGTGGCACCCACTGCAGCTTGGTCTCTCCTATTCTAGATGCTGTACACATGGATAAAAACACCTGGTCCTGAACTGGAAAGCTTCCAGTCCAAGAAGAAAGGTGATCTATATAAATCAATCAAATTTTTGCTTTTGAGTGTTTATATATGGATACACTTCTTTGCATCCCTTTTTGTTAAAAAAAAGGAAACTTTAGAGTAAACTCTCCTCCATTCTTTGCCCAATTTGCCTGCACAGTTTGCCTGATTTCTTACGAACTTGTGGATCATTTCAGAAAAGGGACAGGTGAGAGAAAGCACTGAGCTTCTGGTCTCAAAAGGTGATAAATGGAAGATGAAGCTAGAGTGTTGTTGACAAAATACAGGAAGGGGAACAAATATTATAACGAATTGTAAAATGCTAAAACAAATTGTAAACATCTAGATATTTTTTAAAGTTTTCCTCATTGCACGATGTATACTATCAGAATTTATAAGGGACTTTCTGATAACCATAAGATAGGGATATAACAGGATATTCACATACAGTGTATAAGTAGTGTACGTAAATATTACTAGTACTAAAAACAGATTTCCATTTTTTACCATATATAATTACATGTTAATTGTCTAAATACTTAGAAGTTAGATTGTTTGGTCTATATTCATCTGTAAGAAGTCTGGTGCAGTGTTTAGAAAGTATTCAGCAACCAAGAACATTCCAATGTACAAAGAGTCTTAGGGGATATGAAATTCATCCCATGGAAAGCAATAAGATGATCTGATAATCCAGAAATGATGAGGCCAAAGGTCTTACAGAGTGTTTTTGTTTGAACCACTTTCTCAATTTTATTTTTATATCACTGAAGTTTTCAAGAGAAGATTAACATATAAAGAAGGCAGTTGGAGAGACAGAGGAAACAAGTCTTTCATAATATCAGAACAACCTAAAAAAAGCTTTTTCCAATTCATCGGGAGCTCACCACATTAAGACTGAAAGAGGGAGCCCTGAAATGGGTGTTTAGAACATGAAACGGGTATTTAGGACAGATAGCTCTCTCCCAGGCTTGTTGCTTTTCTTTTTGTAGTTTCATTTTGGTCCAGGAACATTCTGGGGACTACCTTTCTCTTTTATTGCCTCCACTCTTACCCATATTTCCATTCTTTCCTCTGTCCACACTTACCTGCTGTTTTATATCTTGCTTCTCCTTTCTATTTCCCCCCACAAAATTCTATCTAATTCTTTTTATTTTTGTAAGCATGAATTTTACCTGCCTTCCCTTCACACTTTTTACTGTGTGGATAGTACAGGGCAGTGATTCTCAGCAAGGGTGCCCAGCCAAGATCTGAGGAGATGAGCAGATAAACTGAGCAGATAAGCGCAAGCTCAGGCTTGTCACTGCCTGGCTGATTCCCCACTCTGCTGCTTAGCCCCTCTGCAAGGAGGTAAGCCATGTTAAATGTGGGAAAAAATGGTCTTGCATTCAAATAAATATGATCTTTTTGAATTAATATGAATGTTTTATCTGGCATTAGATCTGTGTTGATCATCTAAAAATTTCAAAGTATAAAAAGTAGTCAACTGTGACTAAACAATAACTAGGGAGTTGAATGGGCCTGGTTTTTGTGGGATCAAATGAACAATAGAGGTCCTACCATAGACAGCTCATATATGGTAGAAAATATCTGTCCTCATATAGAAGGTTTAAGCCTGACTTAAGTAAGATCTTTATGTGGGGATATTTCTGGATCTCCAGGTGTTCCTGGATTCTTGCAATAAACACAGCACTATACTCAAGGAGTACTTTGATCTATAGCTAGCAGAAACTTGTGCATGGATTAGAGTCAAATTCTGCCAGCCTTACATTTGGTAGGACCTCACTTTGCAACTAGTTCCATTGTTTTAAGTAGCAGATTCTGACTTTTACTTTGTAGAGCTAGCTTTAATGAGTAACATTTTCTCACAGACCACGCCCCCCTCCCT
>NW_017729004.1:37103761-37113933 GCF_001723915.1 Gavialis gangeticus | reverse complement strand
ACACCTTGTTTTAGGAAAGCAGAATGAAGATTTTTCTATCATCTTACCTGACACAGCACAGATGCACCATTTTAGCAGCAGTTGTACCAGGGTTAAACCTGAAGCTGTGGAGCTCTTGTGACACTGATTAGTGGACTCCATCTCTCCTGCATGAACTGGCACCTAAACAGTCATTTCAGCATCCTCTTGGGTCCACTCCAGCAAGGAAAGTTACGCATGGTATGCAAGTGAGTACAGCATACACTGTCTGTCTCCAGTAAGTGAACTGGTTCCAAATTATCTCTGGCTTTAATTCAAAACATTGATTTTGAGCTCTAAAACATCAATAGATTTGAATCCAGGCTTTCACAAGACACAAAACTAGTGCAATGTTTTTGCTAGTGGTCTAAAGATCTCAAGTCAGGAGACTTGAAGCAGATGTTCTGACTGGAAAACCTCAAACTCTAAAATCTACCTCTTATATTGGGCAAAAAATGTATGCATCTTTGTGGCACAAAATAAGACTTTAAGAAATCAACAGATGAGCTTCAGAATCTTCTGAAGCTGGAGGTTAGCAGGCTGAGGGGGATCAGAGAAGCGGAGGATGAAATTGATAGTTATTTCCTTTCCCTGCAAGGCCAGGCACCAAAAGGAGAAGCACCCCGGGAGGTGTCCTCCTCAATGACCTGGCAGAAGGTTCTCTCCAAAGCCAGGGCAGCTCGCCGTGGTGGCCTATCAGTTCCCCTAGTCCAGCTGGAGAACAGGTATGAGGCTCTGGCATCGTTGGAGGAAGGAGAGGAGGATAACCGTGGAGAGGAGGCTGCTCCATGCACGGAGCAGGCTGAAGGAGGCAAGTTGACCCGGAAGAAGAGACGCCAAATGCTCATCATAGGCGACTCCATTCTGAGAGGTACGGAGGGTCCCATCTGTTGCCAGGATCCCTTGACACACAAGGTGTCCTGCCTACCCAGAGCGAGGATTCAGGATGTGATGGAGAGGATCCCGGCCATTATTTGGCCCATGGATTACTACCCCATGGCATTCACATTCACGAGTGATGTGGCCAGGAGAAGCCTGGATCACCTGATGAAGGACTACCAAGCTCTGGGAGGCAAGCTGAAGGAGACAGGGGCACAGGTGATCTTCTCTTCTATCCCTCCAGTGAGAGGACGGGGACAATGCCACGAGGACTGCATCAGAGAGGTCAACTTGCGGCTTCGGAAATAGTGTCTTGAGGTGGGCTTCATCTTTCTTGATCACGGCCCATACTTCCAGACGAGACATGCTTGGGTGGGATGGGCTTCATCTCTCCCCCAAAGGTAAGCGTGTGTTCTCTTTCAGGTCGGCTGATCTCCTCCGGCGGGCTTTAAACTAGGCTCGTCAGGTGAAGGGGAGGATGAGGTCGAAGGGAGCATTGGAACACTAAACCATGAGTCACCCACAGTTTATAGATGGCCACCAAATCCCCTCTCAGCCTCCTTTTTAGCCTTGAGATGTTCCTGGATGCTTTTTGTTAGTGAAGGGGGCTTTTGAGCACTCTTGCTCCCTTTAACCCTTGTTGGGATTGCCACTCTTTGAGCTTGGAGGCTGAGAGGGGATTTGGTGGCCATCTATAAACTGGCCAAGGGAGACCAGCAGGCAATGGGAAAGTTCCTGTTGCCCCGAGCACTACCAGGAAGAACAAGGAACAAAGGCCATAAGCTGACAGAGAGCAGATTTAGGCTGGATATCAGGAGGCACTGCTTCACAGTCAGGGGGGCCAGGATCTGGAACCAACTTCCAAGAGAAGTGGTCCTTGCTCCTACCCTGGGGGTTTTAAGAGGAGGCTAGATGTACACCTTGCCGGGGTCACCTGACCCCAGCATTCTTTCCTGCCTGTGGCAGGGGGTCGGACTTGATGATCTGCTCAGGTCCCTTCTGACTCTACTAACTATTGAACTATGAAACTAATGAAGAAGCAGATGTCAAAACAATAAGCTATCCATGAAACAGTACCTCTCTAGAGAGGCCTCACATACAGGTCTCCCTATCAAGTAAGCCAGAGCCAACTTCTTAAACCAAATAAACAGTTGATAGAAAATCAGGCTGCACAGTTTCACATCTGTGAACACATGTACGCTCACTATCCCCCTGGATATATTTAACACCACTGCTAATCTAGGAAACCACTAATATGATAAGCCCTAAATGTGATAAACTATTATTTTAAATAGACCTACTTGTTCTTTTTCCCAAATTAATAATCTCCTTCATTTCATATACTACCAGAGACCTGGTAAACAGTAATTACATCAAAGAAGAAAAGGAAAGAAAAAATATATAGTACACTACCTTTCACACCTTCACAAAGGTAGTGATGAATAATAATATAAACACAAAATATAAAATAAAAAAGCCCAGGTACACACATTCTTATTCCATATGTCTGTACTTATCATATCTGTAAAGCTCCAATACATTTATCTGAGCTGCTGCTAATTTACACCAGTATAAAAAGAGCTGGTCAAAATGTTTTAGTCAAGATAGTTTTCCATCTAAAACAGCATTTCAATTAAACTATATTTTTGGTATTGCACAGACTACCACCATCACATTTGTAATCAGTTAACATTTCTGTGGCAACTACCATGGTTGCTTTCCAAGAAAAAGCAACTGCTAAAGCTTATAATATATTTTAAGTATCTTCTAATGCTGCTTTGAAGGTGGAACCCAGAATAAGTAGTCATCACTGTGCAACTAGACAGTTCTTCAAGAACCAACAACCAATAAACAAAGGATTGAAGTTATAGCTTTTTTGTTGTGTATGAGCAGTTGTGTAATAAATAATGGTCTCCTCCTCACAGGCAAATAATGAGATAAAAATAAATGAAAAGGAAAAGTCCTGAGAGCAAATTTGTCCCTAGTGAACTCTCCTGAAGTTATCAAAGGTAGACTAGAAAGGATTCTGGTCCTAGATATCTATTTTTATTCAGCATAATATTTTATTTGTTTTAAGAGGTTAAAAATAAACAATTTGGGGTACAGAAAGCTATTAAAAAACAGACAATTATTTATTACACCTGTTTTAAAAATAGAGTCCTACTTTATGTCCCAGAATTTATTCTTTACTCGCTGAATCAAGCAAAATCTGCTTATTCACAATGGCTGCATCTGCACAAGACGCTACTGCGCAGTCATTATTGTGCATTCATTTAGTACGTGTATAAATAAGTACTAAATGAATGCGCAGTAAGCCAAATTACTGCACAGTAGTGCCAATGAATGCTTGGGTTACTGCACAGTAGTGCCAATGAATGCCTTTTTTGCAACGCTACTGCACAGTAGTTTAATACTACTGCATAGTAGCATGGTGTCACAGTTATTGCCACATGATGCTACTGTGCAGTAGTATTGGGCTACTGTCCTGTCAGCATCTTGTGTAGACACAGCCAATGTGTACTTTACCTGAAGATCTTTGTTAGTGGTATTATTTTGCTTTGCTTTGAAATTTATGGATAGATAAAAACTACCACTTGTGGTTCATTTGAAAAATCTATGTTTTAAAACAGTGATTTTCAACCTGTGGTCTTTTGGCCCCTGGGGGAGTCCTTCAACTATGTCTAAGGAATCTGTGAAAGATGACTACAATCAATCAAAAGTATGTGAATATACTACACTTACAATTCAAAGGGGTCTGTATCTCCATTTGAAGCTTTTTAGGGGTCCACAAATGAAAAAAAAATGTTGAAAATCACTGGTTTAGAGCATATTTTAGTCCTATAATATAAAAAAATCAATGTTCCAATAACTATTTCACCCCCAAAGAAAGTTAAATATACAATTATCTTGACATTTTTGAAGGTCAGACTGAATGAAAGTGCATTTTTTCCCTCAAAGGATGCTCCAAAGGAAAAAATAATGGTCCTTTTTTTCTTCTTCTTCTTCATAATGTATAAAATAATACATGAAATATTCTTTATAAAGTATAAAATAATAAACGAAAGATGGGATTTGGTTTTCTTTACTTACCTTAATATATTTTTTCTGCTTGTTCTACGTATCAAAAATTCAGGTTCTGCCTACTCTGGAAAATGTCATGAATGGCTAAAGAACTAAGTTTATGATATCAAAAAAAAAACACCGAATAAAAGAAAATCCTGGACTGAGAAGGGAATTCACTGATTTCATAGTCTGAAGCTTGGTTGGTTTTGCTGACCCTATTTATGTAAAATACTAGAAGTACAACTGAGTGCCAATTATCCCAGCTAACTAAGATCAAAATCTGTTTGTAAAATCAAATTGATGAAATGAGTATTAAATTAACATTCTCCAAATCCTACTTCCTTCTTCCAAAGAAAGTTTGGTAAGGATTTAGATTTTAAAGTTGTTGTTTATTTCAGTGTTTTTTTTCTCTGTTGTAAAAACAGCTCTCTCTCTCAGTCACTGTTTCTCTCACCTGTACCATACACGGTGCAAGTTGCTGCCATTTTCTGTATTCAGTACTCTTTGGATGTGTGGTGTCTGGATAACTGAAAATTCTTTCCTTGTTGAAAGTTCAGTGCCCCTATCTTCTCAATGAAAACCTTTGAGTCATTCAAGAAGTATACACTAATACTGGTTTAATGTGTATATAATAATTCAGTATTCAGACTTTTGTGAGTTAGTGAATATAAAATATACTGTGGTATGCTGGAAATTTTTGCACTTTTACAAAGGTTATTTTATGAAAATCATGACAATACAGACTTTTTTATGAGAGAGAAATCTTTTTATTGTGACTAAACCGCAAGGGATGGATTGAATAAAACTATACTTGGCTCCCATACACGATGGCTAGGTACAGGCAGTCAAAAAGCCCAAGGCTGAATCGATTCAGTTTTTGCTGGTTAGTCTAAGCTGCAAGTGAGAAGCAAGTGAACAGACATTCACATTTGATTCACGAAATGCAGTCACATGCCTGCAGTGGCTCAGGCCAGATGCTGTGGGGGTGGGGAGGGTGCTAGAGCAGGCCTCTCTGCCTGCCAGGCACTGCCAAAGGGAAGGGACGAGCTCTAAGACCTTTCCCCACACCCTGCTCAAGTGGAGGGGGCATGGCCAGGCCCCAGCCCAGGGCTAGCAGTCTGGAGGGTGGGGGTGGGGTGGGGGTTTACATTCTGAGGAGGGGGTAGGTAGCAAAAAAGGTAATGACACTGAATTCGTAAAAGCTTGAACAAGAATAGCCCTTTCTCTGAAGTGAGCATGTCCTGAATACAACAGTTTGCAACCTCAAGGATACAAGAAAGAACAACCAAAATCTCTGCCTAAGCTAATATACAGCCTAGTAAGACACAATGAGCGCACACAGAGCTTAGTCTAACTTAAAATGGAAAGTAACAAATGAAAAAGACAAGAGAAAGCCTTGCATAAGTCTGTAATCCTGAAGACAGAGTGTCTCCTTACAGCCAGGTATTCAGAAAGTCCTTGGGGAATCAGCAGGTGGTGTTAGGTGTTAGAGTGGAGATCCCACAGGCCTCATCTCTACCTGAGGTTTTTACAGGCGCACTTGCATCCCCTTCTTCTCCCCCTTGGGTGCCGTGACATTATTTCATAGACATTTGGGCTGGAAGGGACCCCGGAGGACCATCGAGTCCAGCCCCCCGCCCCGGGGCAGGAAGTCAGCAGGGATCATAGGATCCCAGCAAGATAAGCATCCAAATGTGTCTTGAAGGTGTCCAAAGTGGGTGCTTGAACCACCTCAGGAGACAGTCTGTTCCAGACCTTGGGGCCTCGGACAGTGAAGAAGTTCTTTCTTATGTCCAGCGTGAATCGGTCACAGTGGAGTTTGTGACTGTTTGATCTTGTCATCCCTTGGGGGGCTCTGGTGAACAGTCGTTCCCCCAGGTCCTGATGAGCACCCCTGATAAACTTATAGGTGGCCACCAGATCACCCCTGAGCCTGCGCTTTTCCAGGCTGAAGACCCCCATTGCTCTCAGCCTGTCATCATAAGGTCTGTTTTCCTTGTACGCTTGTCACCTTTAGCACCTTTGGCAGGACTCTCAGGCATTTCGTGTCTTTCGTCTCTGCTTAGGTATTCCAGTCTCCCCCTCCGTACAGGTTCTGCTTTCTAATGTAAATGCAGTTCTTTGCTTTCTTTGGTCACACCAGTCCAAGCAGGCTGGGACCCTCTCCTGTTCTCGTAGCTCCATCTCCAGCACATACATGTAATGATTGTGCAAGGTCTTTGCCAACACCTCCCCTGTCTCGGTCTAGTTCTGCAGGGCTTGGTCCTGTGCTCAGAGGTGGCAGGGGTCCAATCCCTCCAACCCCACTTCCCCAGCCTCCTCGCCTTCCCCATGGCCTGGGGGAGCTGAGAGGAATTATGACCCCTTCCCCTCCCCTTGTCAAATGCTTGCCTCAGTCCATTCCAGAGATGGGAGGGAGTGGAGTCTGCTGGTCTCCTGCTGACACCCTGCCAAGCAGACCCCGGCTGCAGTCCTGTGCCAGTGGAAGAGTCAGTTTAATATCCCCCTCCCTCCCCTCGCCTGAGCCTGCCTGCCCACACCCCCCACCTCTTCCGCTCCAGTGAGGAAAAGCTTGGCAGGGGCTGTGCCCTCCCCACCAGGCAGACCCAGCTGCAGTCCCCTGCTGGGTTTCCCACCCCCACCCCTTTGTCACCCAGCCATTGCTGCTCCAGCTAGGAAGCAGAGGGGCGGGGTCAACCCTGCTGTCTGGAACAGACAGCACAGCCCAGCCCAGGGCTGCAAAGCATCCTGGGATGCCGGGGGACTGTATTTAACTTGAAGAAGGAAGGGGTCCGGGACAGAAGTTTCATAACTGATTTGGCCTAAATCAGTTAAGTCTGATACTACATTCAACCAGGTTTATCTTAAACCAGTTTCCACCATTTTGAAACTGGTTTATCTGCACTGATCTTCTGTTCTGTTACAGGTTCAAACCAGTTTCTGATAACTTAAACCAATGTATATGTAACTTCTGTCCCTAGCTATAAAGGGCTGGATTGAATAAAACTCTACTCAGCTCCCACACATGATAAGTACTTGAGATTTACATGCACTTCTCTAAAGTGGAGCTGGACAGACATTTTTTAAAAACCATTCCCAAGGTTCCTATCCAGGACTTTGGAAGTTTTGTGAGACCAAAGATTTTTAAAGGCGCCATGTGGCCTGAAATATCACCTTCCTTACTGTTCTGTGGCTGCAAAACAGGAAGTATCAAAAAGCCCAACCTGCTTCATCCTTTCCTTTCTACAGACATGTCTATCAAAGAATGAACAAATAACTTGCTGAGAAAGGAAAGGCCTGCAATTCTCCTTAGAATAAAACAAGAGTCTCTCCTCCAAGCTTTCTAGCTAGTGGCCATGCAGGTTTTAATTCGCACATTCTACTTGTCTTGTGTTTTTTTGTGGAAAGAGACTATCCTGTGGTAACTGAAAATGTCTTAACTGTGAATTTCTGTTTTATTATTTATACTGCCACCAAACTACGTATGTGAGAAGTAATGAATTGTAAAACAATAAGATGTGGAGCAATAGGAAGTATTAGATCTTGCTTATACATACACAACTTTTGTAAGCCTCTCTCTATAAAGGTTAGGAAACCATTGTAGTACAAATAGTATGAGCCCCTAGTATACACAAAATTATGCTTGGGGTTGAACCCAATGATCTGAGAGGTTTCTTCCAGCCCCTAACAATCTATAAATCTATGACAGTGTTCCTATTGGTATGAAGCTTGTTTCTATAAACATATGGAAATAAACTACTCTGATATAAACCCTTTTTACTGGTATAGCTGCATCATATATGGAGTTTGTACAAAAATTAAAAAAAGCAGTAGAAAAATTACAAACGCAGTATTTTGGCAATATGGAGGTAAGTGAGTATTCCCAAAGATATGTAACCTCATTTTTAAGATATGGAGAAAACAAAGCATGTGTATCGCCAGCTAAAGGATGCATATGGAGATGATAACATTTCAAGATCAACTTTCTGGCCTCAGTGTGACAGGGAGCAAGCTCGGGGCCAAGTGTCAAGTCGGCCCACCCACCTGTCTATGGGGCAGTCCACCCAGTCTCACCTGCCATGACTTTCCTATTCTCATAACTGGTGGTAAATGCAGGAGACTACCCATTACGTGCCCCAATGCCAGGGGGCACTATCCATCACTCTAAACCTTCCCTACACAGTGACCCATGCCTTGTAGATGGCATCTAAGTTCTTAATGTCCCTGGCCCTGCACTGGGCCCCATAACACTCTAGTTTGGACCCCAACTAGATCCCTTCTCATCAAGTGGCCTACTCCACCCTCATTCTGGGCTGTCAAGCTCCCTGCAATCTTCTGCCTCTCAGGCATGGCCCCCCTGGGACCTTTGGCCACACAGGCCCTGGTCTCACCTCCAAGGCCAGTCAGAATCCCAGGCCCCTGGCTCTGGGCATCCCTCTCAGTGGGCCCCTGACCCTTTTGACCCTTCTGGTCCTGGCCCCAGCATTGACCAGTCAAGGGTGCCTCAAGTCAGGCTTCTGAGCAGCTAGCCCACACTTTCTTACATGGGTCTGCCTTCTCAGTCCCTACTACAGGGTTACCCACCTGGTTATGGGGACTGGGATTATTAAGGTGCCCCGACCATCTTTCACTAGGGTGGTAACTGTTGGGGACTGTTTATGCTTAGGGGCAACCAACACGGGTTCATTAGATGCAGGTTCTATCAGACCAACCTGGTAGCCTTCTATGACCTGGTCACCAAATCCTTAGATGCAGAGGTAGCAGTGGACATAGTCTTCCTGGACTTTCGGAAGGCCTTCGACACTGTCTTTCACCCCGTTCTCATTAAAAAAATGGGGGACTGTGGTGCCGACACCTACACAACCAAATGGGTTGCCAACTGGCTGGAGGGCCGCACCCAGAGAGTGGGGGTGGATGGGTCATTTTTGACCTGGAGGGATGTGGGCAGTGGGGTTCCACAGGTCTCGGTCCTCGGGCCCGCACTGTTTGACATCTTCATCAGTGACTTGGACGAGGGGGTAAAAAGCACCCTGTTCAAATTTTCTGATGACACTAAGATGTGGGGGGATGTGGGCATGCTGGAAGGGAGGAATAGGCTACAATCAGACCTAGACAGGTTACATGGGTGGGCGGATGAGAATAGGATGGGATTCAACACTGACAAGTGCAAGGTGATGCACCTGGGGAGGAAAAACCAGCACCATACCTACAGGCTTGGGAACTCCCTTCTTGTCAGTGCAGAGGCAGAAAAGGATCTTGGAGTTATCATTGATGCCAAGAGGAACATGGGCTGGCAACATGGGGACGCAGTCAGGAAGACCAACCGCACCTTGTCATGCATCCACAGATGCATCTCAAGCAGGTACAGGGAGGTGATCCTCCCCCTCTATGCGGCACTGGTCAGGCCTCAGCTAGAGTACTGCGTCCAGTTGTGGGCGCCACAGTTCAAGAGGGATGTGGACAACATGGAGAGGGTCCAGAAGAGGGCCACTCGCACAATCAGGGGCAGCAGGACAGGCCCTACAAGGAGAGAGTACGGGATCTGAACCTGTTCAGCCTCCACAAGTGAAGGCTGAGGGGGGATCTAGTGGCCTGTTACAAACTAGTCAGAGGGGACCAGCAGGCATTGGGGGAGTCCCTGTTCCTCCAAGCACTACCAGGAGTGACTAGGAATAACGGTCACAAGCTGGCAGAAGGTAAATTCAGATTAGACATCAGGAGGCGCTACTTCACTGTCAGGTCAGCTAAGATCTGGAACCAACTTCCACGCAAAGTGGTGCTGGCTCCTACCCTGAGGGTCTTTAAGGCTAGACAATCACCTTGCTGGGGTCGTTTGACCCCAATACTCTTTCCTGCCATGGCAGTGGGTCAGACTTAATGATCTGCTCAGGTACCTTCTGACCCTACTAACTGTGAAACTATGAAACTGTTCCGCCACGAACAACCCTACCAAGTCACCCATCCTCAGCAGGGTACGGTTTTAGGTTATACCCAGGACCAAGAGCCCCCTGCTGTTACCTTCCAGATGTTTCATACAGTGGTTCAGCCAAGCAGTGTCTCTGCCTGGCTGCCAGCAGCAAACTGCTGTGTTTATATAGCTGGCCTTTGTTTTAAAATGGCCACCGCAATCAGGCACCTGCGAGTGCACTGCCACACTCAGCTTTTTCTACTTGGCATAACTCTGGCAGTACATACAGCTGGAAACATAGGCC
>NW_017729004.1:37102714-37103221 GCF_001723915.1 Gavialis gangeticus | reverse complement strand
CCTTTTGACCCTTCTGGTCCTGGCCCCAGCATTGACCAGTCAAGGGTGCCTCAAGTCAGGCTTCTGAGCAGCTAGCCCACACTTTCTTACATGGGTCTGCCTTCTCAGTCCCTACTACAGGGTTACCCACCTGGTTATGGGGACTGGGATTATTAAGGTGCCCCGACCATCTTTCACTAGGGTGGTAACTGTTGGGGACTGTTTATGCTTAGGGGCAACCAACACGGGTTCATTAGATGCAGGTTCTATCAGACCAACCTGGTAGCCTTCTATGACCTGGTCACCAAATCCTTAGATGCAGAGGTAGCAGTGGACATAGTCTTCCTGGACTTTCGGAAGGCCTTCGACACTGTCTTTCACCCCGTTCTCATTAAAAAAATGGGGGACTGTGGTGCCGACACCTACACAACCAAATGGGTTGCCAACTGGCTGGAGGGCCGCACCCAGAGAGTGGGGGTGGATGGGTCATTTTTGACCTGGAGGGATGTGGGCAGTGGGGTTCCACAG
>NW_017729004.1:37100197-37102373 GCF_001723915.1 Gavialis gangeticus | reverse complement strand
TGAGGGGGGATCTAGTGGCCTGTTACAAACTAGTCAGAGGGGACCAGCAGGCATTGGGGGAGTCCCTGTTCCTCCAAGCACTACCAGGAGTGACTAGGAATAACGGTCACAAGCTGGCAGAAGGTAAATTCAGATTAGACATCAGGAGGCGCTACTTCACTGTCAGGTCAGCTAAGATCTGGAACCAACTTCCACGCAAAGTGGTGCTGGCTCCTACCCTGAGGGTCTTTAAGGCTAGACAATCACCTTGCTGGGGTCGTTTGACCCCAATACTCTTTCCTGCCATGGCAGTGGGTCAGACTTAATGATCTGCTCAGGTACCTTCTGACCCTACTAACTGTGAAACTATGAAACTGTTCCGCCACGAACAACCCTACCAAGTCACCCATCCTCAGCAGGGTACGGTTTTAGGTTATACCCAGGACCAAGAGCCCCCTGCTGTTACCTTCCAGATGTTTCATACAGTGGTTCAGCCAAGCAGTGTCTCTGCCTGGCTGCCAGCAGCAAACTGCTGTGTTTATATAGCTGGCCTTTGTTTTAAAATGGCCACCGCAATCAGGCACCTGCGAGTGCACTGCCACACTCAGCTTTTTCTACTTGGCATAACTCTGGCAGTACATACAGCTGGAAACATAGGCCACGTGTAAGGGCCACATGCACCCCCCCCGAGAGCAAGCACTCTCAGCTTTGGCGATGGGCAGGGAAGGTAGGTGCAGCACTGGTGCCCCCTGAGAAGTGCTGCTGGCACTTCCAGGTTCAGCATCTGGCTGTGGGGGAACCCCCCCACTCGGGGTCAACACCGCCGTGGCCACCTGCAGACAGTCCCCACTTGGACCACCCTCATTGCCACCACTTGCGTTGCTGCCTGCGGGCAGTCGCCGTTCCCTCCCAGCCTCAAGAGGCATGCGTTACCTATGGCTCGAAAGCTTACTTAACTGGCTACTTAAAAATGTTTTTGCATAACAAGGATCCCCAGCTTGTCTACAGGCATTTATGGGTGAAATGGTGTATGCTTGGAGCATCTCTAAAGTCTAGCTATCACAACAAGAGAAGCCAGGCATAAAATGGAGCAATGCTTCTATATGTAAATGTGCTCTCCTCTTCATCTGTCTGGCCTCAGCTCAAGAAGAGATCTATTTTTCTGGAAAACATACATGTTTAAACTTCAGTGAAATGAGTAGGGTTTAAACTTTTGCTTAACTGCTTTTCTGAACTGGAGCCCTTGTAAGGAGGACAATCAGAGTTAAGGAGTGATTTCTCTTGAGTAGGCTTCTATCTTACTCTCCTATGATGTTGAGGAACTGGATTGACTCCCAGATTCTTCCCCTACAAAAGTTAAACCCCTTTGGATGATAAAAGCCAACTGACACCTTGTATATTCTAACTGTTAAAATGTGAGAGAACATAACGCAAAGGAAGATTAGATTTTTTTTAGATAAGTAACAGGTGTGTTTAACTGAAGTTAACAGAAACAGACTAATTTGGTCATTGGCAAAGCTGATTACAAGTCAAGACTGTTCAAGATTTCCAGCCCTATACTCATTCCACTATATCACGATTAGGCCATCATAGAGGACATTCTGGTTTTCTGCTACTCTGTCCTCTGTCCTCTATTGTACTCAAGAGAAAAATAGAGGACATAAAGGTGTCCAGTTTTGTATCAATAGAGGACAGAGGACAACCAGACTGTCCTCTATGATGGCCACCCTAATCAGGATCCAGCAAGGTTTTCCGGTGGCAGGTGAGGGACAAAAGGGAAGGGGGGCTGGAGCGACCCAGCTCAGAGTGGAGGCAGGTAGGCATTAAGACACAGTCACCACCACTGCTTCTCCCTGCTCATCAGCTGTGGTGCAGCACACTGAAAGCCCCCTGCACTGGAGCCCTTGTCTCCTGACTGTAGCAGTGCAGGGAGAGCTCACTTCTGCCAGAGCCCCAGGTATCTGACTGCAGCCCAGTACATGGAGAGTCCCTGAGGCTGAATGTCACTGAAGGCATATCTCAGTGAGCCAGATTCAAGTGCTCTGTGGGCCATAGTTTGTTAACCACTGCAATAGTTTCTGTTGTCTCTTGGATCCAGAACCAATACTGTCTTTTACACTGGCGTTCATAAAGATGTAAGCCCAAACATGAGTGACTGGTGCCTCCTGAATCTGGGGGGCACCAACCCTGCAGACAC
>NW_017729004.1:37084780-37095197 GCF_001723915.1 Gavialis gangeticus | reverse complement strand
GACAGCATCGGTGTAAGTTGTAAAGGGGGGCACCAGCCCCATCAGGGGTGGCACGTGCACCGCTGTGCACCCCCTACCAGTTGCCTATGAGCCCAAACCAAGGGCTGTTGGATCTCATTCAGGCTACATGGTTGCACTGCACAGAGGGTCTAGCTCATAGAGGTGTAATACCTGTGAGGCAGTATATGAGCTGTTTTCTCTAATTTAGTTATAACTACAGCAATGGTTCTCAGCCTTTTTAGATGCAAGGCATGCACTGGTAAACCCAAAACATGCAACAGAAAATGCCAGCTCCTAGTTTTAACTTGTTGACTACAGAAAAATAATATGTCTTATTCTTCTGTTGCAAAGAACTCAGAAAGACCACAAGTCAAAATGTTTTTGGCACTATGGATTCCTATCTGAAATCTTGGGGTTTATTTTGTGAATCATGTAGGTATTTGCACACCTGAAAGTGCCAATATTAAGCAGCTCCCTTAAAAAAATCTTGAAGTGCCCCAGGGTGCTCTGGCACCCTAGTTAAGAATCACTGCCCTACAGAAGGAGGACAATGGCTTCATTTTTCCCATGCATACAATGGCTATCCTGTAATATCAGCTTTCACATGGCATTCTGGATTTTTATAGTTCAAAAGACAGTGGTTATTTTTTACGATATTAATCCCTGCATTTACAAATTATCTAGGAGAACACATCATTGACCAATATTCAATTCCTTTAGTCTAATTTTTCCCCCCCTTAAAACACCCTCACAAATTAGAAACTGACCTGAACCCTGGCGGGAATTATTATAGTGATTACCTGTTGGTGAACATAACCAAATGGTTATCCTTGGAGAGAACAGGAAAATTAAACTAAATTAAATGTGCCACAATTTCAAGAATCAAATCAACATGCATTTGAGGGTATTTATACTTTTCTGCTGTTATATAAAATATTTTAAACATTTATCATTACATGATCAACATTCCAACTATGATTCAGAGCCTGATCTAGTTCTTGCTGAAATCAAATGACAAAATTCACAACAACTTCATTGGGAGTACTTCTGATTGGTACTTCTGTTTAACACCTGCACCTTAAATCTGCACTAGTAAAATGTATAAAACACCACTGTAGGGTGTCTGAGCTGGCCAAATCCGGAGACTGTGGTAACTAATAGGCAATAAGTAGGGTTTCACTACACATGGGTTGATCCTGAAGACAGAAAGGAGGAGTTTGTGAAGTTGATATTAATGAATGAATATTTTTGAATGCGTATTTTTGTACATTAAAGATTACAAAGTGCTAATTCAAGTACCATGTCCATATATGAGAGAGAGAGAGATGTTTAGGGGGAAAAATCATATTTTTACTGTATGTCAAAAAAGACTCATTCATCAGGTCTGAAATACCATTATTATTATTTCTTATGTTCAGCTTCTGTGACTAGCTTCTTATACAAGGAAACTATTTTTGGTCAGCTGAATACCAAAAATAATTATCTGGCATTGTGCCCTTCTGCATTAAACCCAAGATCTGCCAATTAATAAAACTAATTTTATTCAGTTTAAAAATTAATGTTATAATATATTACTGAATAAAAGTAAATAGTGTTCTAAGAGGGTTTTCCCCCCTTTTTATTAGTGTTAAATTAAAAAAAAATCTTTTCACAGTCACAAAGATCAGACTTTGTGCAAAGAGCTAAACAATTGCAAGAAGCTGCTCTGTGTATTTCTGTGGTTTAGATATAGTGCCAAGTCGGAAGGAAAAGACATTCCCTGAATTTTCTAAAGCAAGATAAATACAGAAAAGAAATACAGATGAAAGATGGAACTGCTATCTGTGGACTCTGCCAGATTCCTCCACTTTTTGGCACACCTATTGAAGCTGGCAGACTTAGCCAGTAGTAATCTTTTCCATTAAAAAAAACAGCATATATTTTGGTTTAACATACTTTGTTTGTGCATTTTTAACCTTCAAAAATGTCTATTTAAATTTTTTTTAATGATTCCTTCTGCACAGTTGGCTGCAACTCCACTTATTTGAAATGGCTCATTTATCACTAAAAGAGCTGCAGGGCACAGCTACTGTTGAACAGCTCCAACAAACCTACAGCTTAGTGGGACAAGCTTCTTTTTATAAAACTAAAAGATGTTTCAAATGTGCCAAGAGGAGCTTTATGCCAGCCTCTAGGTTTGTTATCCAAACAGTACTAAATTAGAGGTCTCCTGAAGCGCACAGTTTGGACCAAGATAAGCTGATCTCCTTGGGCTTTCCCATCTGGGTTCAGGCAGACTATACAGAGCACTTGCAGGATATTATGCATACTAGTAATGTGATAATTTTGAAAAACTGACTCCAGTCAGAGATCTACTTTACACTGAGTCAAAACCTTCATGACCTTTGGCAGTGGTGCAATAGCAAGTCATTTGCACAAGTAAGTACCCCTACTTAAAAAATGGTGTAGCAGTGTTTGTTACAGGAGGCAGAGGCTGCCATTTCCTGCTTAATGGAGCTTGTACTTAAGGAAAATGTTTGCACCTGGCAGCTGTTAAAGACAATACAGATTGCGCTGATTTAACTTGCAGTAGTCCTTCCTAAGCAAAACAAAATATGCAGGTATGGGGCTTAGTTTATGGAATTTCTTGTCTGAAATATTGGAGTGCAATATGATTGATATATTTGTTGGCTTGTAAACACCAAAGGAATTGTGGATGCGGCTGGCAGACATGCAGCAATTTTGCCATCTAATGCTCTTTTTCTTGATGTCCAAGTACTGTAACAAGTAATTTATAGCGAGTAACAGGCATTAACATAGTGTATATGCCAACCATACTCTACATATCCAGCCTTAACTGTGGAACCGAGAGCCAATGATGACAATGAAAGGAGGGTCTTCCATGTGTTAGGCTGAAAATAAAAAACTTAAAAGTATAAACAACTGACAGGAATATGCTATGTACTTGTGTATTTCAATGGTAATATTTTGTGGTAATTTAAAATATATATCCTTTCTTGAACTCTAGTTGATAGTATACTACAGTATATCCTAGCCACTCACGTTCTCATTAAAAAACTCCACATACATAAATAAGAGCCAAATGTTTTGGATTTTCAGCTTCAAAAGTCCAAATCCATACCAGTAACTGGCAACAGTTGTTTTTGGAATCCTTTCAGTAGAAATTACAAATAATTATCTTCCGTATTTTGTAATTTACATCAATTTACTTCACAAAGCTTGTCTTATGAAAGAAGTTCTTTAATATACAAACCTAGCCAAAACTGTCCAAAAGGATTTATGACTTCAACAAACAATTGCCAGTACTTTGGAAACAGTGTATAATAAAATATGCAGAAGGTATTTTTATAAGTAGTCCCAATAAGAAACTGTATCACAACATGTCCAACTTGTGTGTCAAAATAACTTCTATAAATTATAGTTAAATCTGCTGTTTTATACCTTAGCTTATTATAAAAGAATGGCAGAAATCTAGGTTTAACCTTTCTACTAGGGCTGTGTGAAGATTCAGTCCCTGATTTGATTCGGCATAGATTCAACCCAATTCAGTGGCCAAATCTCCAAATCAAAATCGAATCAGGAGACCCTTTAATCTCTCCGAAACAAACTGGAACCCACCGAATCGATTCAGAGAGATTCGGAAAGTTTCAGAGATTTGGACATAGAGACAGCTTTAAAAGTTTTTTCTACATATCTCTAAGTAGCAGGGGGTCACAAGTGCTGCGATGCTGGGGCACATGGAGTGTCCCACAGAAGCATGGGGGGGCGGGGCAGAGTTTCCCAGAATGCTTGGCAGCAGACCTGGAAGTGGACTAGAAGCACTTCCAGTCCATTTCCAGGTCTATCGGGGAGTGTGTGGGGCAGGGGAGCCCTGTGCCCACCCCTGGCTTGGTGACCAGTGTCTCCTGGGTCTGGGGGGTACACCCGGGGTGCCCCTGAGGGTGATCGTTGAGCCGGGGAGGCACGGGGGGACGGGCAGCTTGTTCTCTGTTGGACCTGGAAGTGGACTGGAAGTGCTTCTGGTCCACTTCTGGGTTCGCCACTGAGCAGATGGAAGGCCCCCCCCCCCCTCCTGTGGGAAGCTCCACGCACCTCAGCATCACAGCAATCACGAGCCGCACCTGCTACCTCAAGGTATGTAGAAAAAACATTTAAAAGCTGTGTCTATGTCTGAATAGCTGATTCTTCGAATCAGTATCAACTCTTCAGATTCTTTTTGGCTGAATCTAATCAGGGACAGTGATCCAAATCAACTAATCGAATCACTGTTCCTGATTCGGGCCAAATCCGAATTGAATAGGGCCGCTTTGCACACCCCAACTTTCTACCTTCAGATCAAGATTTTTTTGGTGATATTGTTTATTGGAACAACCGTACAGTTGGGAGAGAAGTTAGACATGTGTTCAGGCACAAAAACGCCTCAGGTCTAAGAAAAAGGCAGATCAGCCTAGGCTAAATAGCAGCTAGAACAACTACTTTGTTTAATCCTATTATGTAAATGAAAGTGGTCACTTAACAAGAAAAGTGGGCAGTAAACTTGTGGAGAAAACAGAAGTTAGCAGAAGTAGTTACAGACCAAGTTAAATAGATAGAAGTAATTATGTAAAAGAATAAGAGCAATCTGAAAGGAAGAGGGCTGTTACCACCTGTGGAGTATAGAGGGGCTAGTAGAGACAGCAGGAAAGTTATAATGAGACATAAAAACATTGTCTGTGCTAAATCCCTGTTTTTGGTGTCCAGTAAATTTGCAAATTTTGTTTCTAGGCCTGTCTTCTGAAGGTATGGTGTAGGTTTCCCTTGAGGACAGGGACTGTGAGATCATAGATGGAGTGGTTGTCCATCTGCACTGGTGAATTAGCACATTTGTCTTTTTGCATGTGACAGAGAGAGAAAGCCTGACTGTGAAATGCAGTGGTTACAACAGTCGTCTGGGATGCAGAAAGAAAGCTGGAATATAGACTTTAACCCTGGTCTTCCATACCCAAAGTGAGTCCCCTAAGCACTGAAATATACTGTCCCTCTTTCTGACCCAAGGAATATTTAATTATTTATACAAAGTGGAAGAACTGCAGCAGGAGAATAATACAATAGTTCCTAGCAAAGTTTGCACCTGATCCTTGATTGATGCCTTTTAGAGCTATCCAAATACAATAAATACATGAATAAATGATACATTAATTATTATGTAAATATTACCATTTGATATAGTAGTCAATCCAAGCACAAAGACAGTTCAAATTCAAATGCTGTCCCCTTAAAACATCAAGATGTAGTTCATACTCTATGGACGATACTGAAAATGGCTATAAAATGATCTGACTAAAGTGTTTTAGGATATTTTTGTGCCATCAGCTCTTTACAAGTATGAGAGAAATTTATGGGAAAAGAACATTCTCATGTTTGCAACTTCACAGTTTACTTAGCCAAACTTTGCATTCTTATCAGAAAGGGAAATCCATGCACCATATAATTCACAGATGATTATAATTTTTTCAACCAAAGATATTACTCAGTTTTCTAACAGAACATACTGCAATCAAAACAGACATCCTTATTGTCATAATGAAATAATATTTCATTTTGAACAACAGTACAAGAAGTGAGAATATTTTGATCTCATAATAAATATTTTATTTTCTATAAAAAAGAACACCTCTCATCCTGTTTATGCTCTTGGATCATGATAATGCTTACCTGACAGCTATTTCATTTGAGGTTTACAGGGTATGTCCACAACCAATACCAATGTAATCTCAAATTCCTTTGGTAATATCTTTTTACTAAGGATGATTGACATCAATTATATTACCATCCTTTAATTTTTTATTAATTGAATTACGTATATGCAGGCCCTGCTTACAGCTTGGAGAAATCTACCCTGGGAAGGAAGGACTGTGAAAAGGCTTGGGATCATGATGGGTAATCAATTGAACATGAAAACCCACTATGACAAATGTGACTGAAAGCATTAATGAAGTCTCTGGATATTTCAACTACTAATATCAAGTAAGAGTAGAGGTTATATCACTTTTGTACTCTGTACTCATGTGATCGCTGGTGGAATACTGCGTACAGTTCTGTTGGTCACATTCAGCAAGGGTATTGAAAAACTGTATAAAGTACAGAGAACATGCTCATACAGTTTCAAGAACTGCAGCCCCACAAGCATGCACGTGCACCCATGCACAGTGCTGCTAATTTGGGTGATCTCAGTGTAAAAAAAAAACACCACCAAAAAAAGCAGTGCAGTGCATGTGGCCACAGTGTGCATGACAGCAACATGTGCTGCCAGAAACCAGAGCCTGGGTGGCCAAAGCCAAGCTCTGGCTGATGGCCAGGCTCCAACCAGCTGGTTCAGCACCTCTGTTGCCCCGGTGCAGGCTCCAACCTCCCTTACCCCACCTGGGTCCCTTTGCTGCATGCTAGTGTGTGTGTGCAGGGGCGTGCCCTGGGACAAGAAGCAGTGGCACAAATATATACTGCTGCTATCTGTGCCACAGGAAACACACACCCTTGCATGTGGGCACTCGTGGGGACTTGCCCAAGGAACTCGATTTCTTTTTCTGATAGAGGATAAGCTTAAGAGGGTATCCGAGTCTACAAGTAGCTAGAGGGGGAACAGAACTTTGATATCATTTTGTTTCAATTATAGGTCAACTCAGCATGTAAGCCTGTAGCACATTTTTGGGTAAAATCTTAGGAATTTTTTTTTACTCATATCTAATTGTATAAAGTCCTTGAACTGCTACTACCTTATACAATAACCAAGGAAAGGACCCAGAAGGTTAAATTCAACTAAAAATACTGAAAAATCCTCTATACCAAAAATAATTTTGCCCAAGGTTCACCATATTGTCTTCAGCCTAAAATTTCACATTAATACATATCAAGACATATTTTTAATTAAATGGAAACTGTTTTAAACAAAAATATTCCCTTATTAAAAGTTTGGAAAGATTGGAAATGGAGTTCAAGATTCAAATTTTGTATGACATGCAAAGTCAAAACTCTGGATCCAGACAACCCTAGTTTCAGGGGTTGGAAGTGAAAATTGTCTTAATTTTTTGAAGCACATGGGGCAAGAGAAAGCATGTGATTGTTTTAAAGTTATGTGATTTTTTTTTGTATTGTTAGAAAATGCTCCTTTTGTGGCATCCAAAAGGATTGGCTACTGGTTTTGACCCACTTAGTCTTCCAATGACTCACAGGAAGGATTCCAACAGAACTCTGCATGGTTCCTGCCAGCTCACCTTGTGGGTTGTTTTCTGGCTCAGGCTCCCCTGGTGACCAGTCACATGGACTACTTCAGAACTGAGGATGAAAGGATTTCCAGCTCCTTGCAGGGGAGCTAAAATTCTGGCAGTCACAACTTTACACAGAATTACTGGGGTTTCTAAGTGTGTAGCCTGCCTGAGGGAGGATTAATGCTTGCTTCCCATTCCAATGGATTACACCAAAACGCTCCCCAGGAACTTTGGAGTGGTGATTTCCATCACCTATTCATTGTAGTGCTTCTCCATCTGAGCTGAGCACATCACCATGCTGAAGCTGATGAACCTACATGACCAGTGTAGTCCTTGAGGGTGTCATGGCAGCTCAAGACAGCCAGGGGGCGGGGCACCTGACAAGGGTCAGGGCTACCCTTGTGGCACTTGACAGCTTGCCAAAACTCAGTAAGCAGCCCTCCACCCAAAATAATTGCCTGCCCCTGGCATAGTTTCATAATAGAGATGTAGGGCTCGAAGGGACCTCCAGAGGTCATCTAGTCCAATCCTCTGCCTAAGGGAAGATTATCCCTAACCAAATCACCCTATAAAACCATAATTTAAATTCTACATAAAAGTACCATCAACCTTGACACAACATAGACCTAACACCTTAAACTGACACAGGTAAAGCAGGGGAACGATGGCAGCCAATGTCCTGCTTCTATAAAATATTGTCAATATACACTCACAAGGTCCCGAGTAAAGGGCCATGCCCCCACTGCAGAGGAAGGCAAACATCCCCACAGTCCCTACCAATCTATGAGGTAAAATTTCTTCCTGAACCCAAATAAAGCAATTAGTCTGACCATTAGAAGAGGGGCAAAACCCCCTAACCAGGATCCTCTAGCTTTGTTCCCAGCAGGAGCATTGTTACATCCCAGTTGAAGTCCCCAGCCTTAGCTACAGCCAACACCCAATGCCTCAGGGATGGCTTAAAAACACACTGACACATAGCAGAAAAGGGCTGGGGGACAGGGGCAACCAGCAAAGCCCAGAAGCTTGAGAAATACACATGGCAGAACACAGACATAGCTATGGCTAGATCATCCCTAACCAGTGTGCCGTCCAGCCTCTTCTTGAAGAGCTCCAGTTATGGAAAGTCCACAGCTTCCCTGGGCAGTCTATTCCAGTACCTCACTGTGGTATCTCTAGTAGGCATGGTGAGTATCACACCGTCCCTCTTTACCGGAGCACCCCCCTCAACTCTCCTGCCATGACTTGTTGTTACTGGGTGAAAGGAGGTGGTTTTACAGTGGTGTTTTTCTCTTCTCGGGTGACCTGGTGACTGAGGTATTCACATTCATGCCACGATGTTCCTCAGGGCTCCGCCTCCCCTACACCCTGTCCACTCACCTGTACACTACTAATTTCTAGGTTAGAAATTAGGAAAAACTCTCACTAGGAAGGTAGTAAAGCCCTGGAACAGGTTATGCGTGAAGTTGTAGAATCTCCATTCTTAGAGATTTTTAAGACCTGGGGAGACAAAGCCTTGACTGGCATGATATAGTTGGAGATGGTCCTGCTTTGAGCTGGGGACTGGACTAGATGACCTCTTGAGGTCCCTTCCCTAATTTTCTATGACTATACAATTTAAACATTGAAACAAGCTAAGTTTACTTTAGATATAAAAGATTTGCTGAATATTACCTCATTTTGCAGTCTTGCATGTCAAATAACTACTTTCCATTTTTCTTCAATATATTATAGAGCCTTGAATATAACCAACTATGCTGTGCACAACAGCAGTTCAGTATACCATAGTTTCTTTAAACACAGGTTTGGCTATTAGTTTGAAACCACAGGCCTTTTCATCGTGTAAATACGACAATTAATATTATTTTCCTCCAAACAAAAATTTACTGTCAAAATGTTTTTTTCTAAAGGGAAGCCTGTACTATGCATTAGAGACCAAAGATCACCCTCTTCAAATATATAACACAGAATTATAGTTAGAGGTGGTTGTAGTGTATATTATTAAGACTATCTTGTTCTTATAAGACCTGGGAGTTGCAGGGGGATGACAAGAAGCCAGTGGCTGATGAAAGGAATTGAGATCAGGCAAAAAAATAGAGAGTGGTGGTAGAGAGACTAAAACTGCCCAGATAAGACTAGAGACTACTGAACCAAGGGTAAAAAGATTTTGATAAGGAAGAGACAGATCTGGTGAGAAGCCAGGTGCAGAAAAATAACTGGGACTGGCTGGACAAAAAGACTGGAAAGGGGAGCCATAGTGTGAGAATGGGGAAAGGAGAAAGGATGGGGCTGAGGTTGCAGTGGAATTGGACATGGAGCCTGGGACACAGAGTGAGTTGAGGTATGGAATGTGGATGAGGCATGACTGCACGCCAGTCAGGGAGGACAGAGACAAACTGAAAGAAATAAGGCTGGCACTAGCTTGGTAAGAAGCAAAAGAAAAGAAAGAAAGGATTAGGGAAGCAGCAACACAGGGAAGTGGGGAGTAGAACTGTGTGGGAAAAAAGATTCAGATTGGGATGAGAAGCCTTAAAAATGAACACTGAGACCGGGTACATAAGGAGAGGGCAACTAGGAAGAGTAACTGCATAGGCGGAACAGATAGGACAAGATTAAGGATAGCCTGGAGGAGAAAGGGAAGAAGGGCAGGCACTCGGAGCCCAGGGGGTAGCTAGTATGGGGGTCCAGGAAAGGTGGTCCGTCCTCAAGGAGGCTATCCTCGGGGTGCAGCAGGACACAATTCCTGTGCGGAGGACAGCAGGAAAAGGGTCCAAGAAACCTCCATGGCTGAGCGTGGATATCCAGACTGGCCTGAGGGCAAAGAAAAAAGCATACTGGTGGTGGAAGCAGGGGGCAGGAACAAAGGAGGAATACACCTCCCTGACCCGAGCTTGTAGGGATTTGGTGAGGAAGGCTAAAGCAGCACTGGAGCTTAGATTAGCTTCTGGGATTAAGGATAAGAAAAAGTCCTTTTTCAAGTATATAGGTAGCAAGAAGAAGTCTCAGGGTAACATTGGACCCCTACGAGGCAGGGCAGGGCAGTTGGTGACAGACATGTGAGAGAAGGCAGAATTCTTCAACAAGTTCTTTGCCTCCGTGTTCCTGTCTGCTGACAATGGGGTGCTCTCGGGTGACAGTGTAGAGAGGCCCAGGAAGGATGCGAGTCCCCTGACTGT
>NW_017729004.1:37081183-37084458 GCF_001723915.1 Gavialis gangeticus | reverse complement strand
ATAGATATTAGGAAGAACTACTTCACTGTAAGGGTGGCCAGAGCCTGGAACAGGCTTCCCAGAGAGGTGGTGCTCTCACCTCCCTGGAAATCTTCAAGAGGAGACTGGATAGGCACCTGGCTGGGGTCTTATGACCCCTGCTACCCCCAGTGCTCCTTCCTGCCCATGGCAGGGGGTCGGACTAGATGATCTGTCTAGGTCCCTCCCGACTCATGGATTCTATGATTCTAAGGGGTAAAACATTGGGAAAAATGGGCAGGAGGGCAGAACTGGTGCTTCTTAGAGCACTTTCCTCTCCAGCACATCAAATAGAATCCAGGATTCCAGAGTCTTGTCATTCCTCTGCTATCAGCAAATAGTTGTGAAAGTCCCAAACTCTTTTATTTCTGGTCTGCCTAGATGACAGTCTTCTATTGCTACCAATTATTTCATTAGATCAAGGGGCAAAGGACTCTGTGGTGGGTCTGAAAACCCATTTGAATACACACACACACTGATGCAATCATTAAGTTCCACAATCACAGAATATTTTTTTTGTAGGCCCCTCACCTCCAGTGCACAATATTGATGGTGCTAAGTTAATGAGCAGCTGTGGAATATTTTGCTTTATCCTCATTGTTTAATGTGCAGACTTAGGCCCTATTTACTGCACACTATTTAAATGCACCCTGAACAGAGTGTTCACTTCATTATAATAGTATCTGAATGCCTTACAAAAAAAAATATAACATTTTTTTCCATTGATGTGTTAGAGAGGAATGTGCTCTAAGAAGCACCAGATCGCCCCTCCTGCCCAATTAAGATGAGGGGATGTTATGGACATTTTTACAGATATGGATCTGAGGCACCAAAAATGGATCTGCTAATTTGGGGTGTGCAAGTTCGCTGCATTGCTCATCTCACTGGAGAACATCTGTCCAAACTTCTTTGGATATTTTCTTTGAGAAAGCAGACAAGACTCCAGAAAAAACTGCAGCCAAGACTCCTGAGAAGACTCCAGCCAAGAACCCTTCAAAAAGTCCAACCAAGAGCTGTTCAAAAAGTCCAGCAAAGTCACTTCAAAGAAGTCCTTCCAAATCAATATGATTGCTGTTTACAGTATAAATACATTAATGTAGTTATATTACTCATCTACGATTGATTGAGTACAAAATTCTGGGGTATTTTTGGTGAAAATAGGGTATCGGGCCTTGGTTCAGGAACCAATCCCCTATTTATAACATTGTTTCTTATGAGAAAATTGGTTCCGAGTTACAACGTTTTGACTTAAGATGCAGTTTTCAGGAACCAATTGTGTCGTAAGTCTGAGGACTTCCTGTACAGAATTAGCGAGTTTCACACCCCTGAAAACTCTGGTGCAAGCGATTTTCCTGAGAACTTTTTTATGTAGAACTTTTTAGCAGACAGAAAGAGAGAATTAAATTCTTCAGGGCAGCATTCAACAGCTTTAACCATCAAACCACCCTTTCTCTTCCCAAAACGCCCTGCCTCAATCACTGCATGCATGCCAACTTCTGCAACAAATGTAGTAGCAGCACTACAGAACAGTGCACAGTTCTGATTTATTCCCCGATCTGATCCATGCCGTGCAGCAAATGAAGCAGTGATCAGTGCACAAAACATTCTGCAATCTGTAATTATAACACATACGCACAAACAGGCTGAATTAATTTTAAAATTTAACTGTTGGATGCTTGTCTTTGCAACCTGAATTATATTCTTGTAGTGTCAGTTGTGTGTATAATAAACAATATATATAATATATGCAATCATTTTTATTTTACTGAATGATGAATAGTAAAGTAAGGTCTATAAATTGTTAAAAACTTGTGTAAACCACCACCTTCTCTTTTAGGAAACACAGTAACAAATTCTATCAGATATTGATAAATAGGTGCTGTTTGTTTAAAATGCATAATTAAAAATGAACATAGATCCAGGTGAAATATTTATAAAATGAAACAATTTTATCTTCCTCCTCTTCCTCTGTCATATCGTATCTACAATGTATGCTAGCTTTACAACCCCTCCCCCATTTCCCCAATTTCCCTGCACTCCACATACTTTCAAATAAGACCTGCATCTTATTTTGGGGAAAGCACAATGAAGGAAAAAATGATTTTTCCGGAGTTACGGCTGCATACAGCTGGGACAGAGTCTCATTTTCAGCTCGCTTACACTCTTTTTCCTGCTTAGGCAAAAGCTATAGTTTTAACTTTTTCACAGCTGAACTGTCAGTAACCCTTGGCTGCTCTGCCAGAAGCTTAAACTGTGGCTGCTGCTGACTCAATGGACAGATCTAGGATTTTGAAAAGAGTTAAAAACAGTCTGCAGGACTGTGAAATAGGAGAAGAGAAACAAGGAGTGGTTAAATTGCAAATGTTTCAGCAAACTTGATTAGTGGAAAATTGAGACCATTAAAAAGGAGAATGGGTTGTTAACACATGTTGAGTGAAGAGCAATTAGTAGGAATCAAGTAGCTTCCAAGAAGCCGTGTAGCTAATCGACTCCCTCAGTACTGCCTAAATAGAAATGCTACTGCTTGTATTCTGAGAAGAAAAGTAGCTTCCCCACTGAAGATATGCAACCCAATTTTGGAAAGCTAATTTTAGGGAGAAAAGGGCATGTAATATTCAAATAAATATTTCATAGATTTCATAGACATTTGGGCTGGAAGGGATCCCGGAAGATCATTGAGTCCAGCCCCCCGCACCAATGGGCAGAAAGTCAGCAGGGATCACAGGATCCCAGCAAGATAAGCATCCAAATGTGTTTTGAAGGCGTGCTTGAACTGGGTGCTTGAACCGTCTCAGGAGACAGTCTGTTCCAAACTTTAGGGGCTCGGACTGTGAAGAAGTTCTTTCTTATGTCCAGACTGAATCGGTCACAGTGGAGTTTGTGACCATTCGATCTTGTCATCCCTTGCGGGGCTCTGGTGAACAGTCGTTCCCGCAGATCCTGATGAGCACCCCTGATAAACTTATAGGTGGCCACCAGATCACCCCTGAACCTGCGCTTTTCCAGGCTGAAAAGCCCCATTGCTTTCAGCCTGTCATCATGAGGTCTGTTTTCCTGACCTCTGATCATGCGTGTGGCTCTCCTTTGCACCCTCTCAAGCTTCTCTACATCCTTTTTGAATTGTGGAGCCCAAAACTGGACACAGTACTCCAGCTGCGGCCTCACCAAGGCCGAGTACAGCAAGAGAATGACGTCCCGGGATCTGCTTGAGAAGCATCTATGGATGTAAGCCAGTGTTTTGCTCGCTTTACTAGCCA
>NW_017729004.1:37071647-37076183 GCF_001723915.1 Gavialis gangeticus | reverse complement strand
TGTCATAGAAGGAAATGAGATTGGTCAAGCAAGACCTACCCCCAACAAACCCATGCTGCATATCTCTCAGGATATTGCCTTCAGCTAGTCTGTTAAGGATGGCTTCCTTGATAATCTTTTCCAAGACCTTCCCCAGGATAGAGGTCAGGCTGATGGGCCTGTAGTTTGACGGATCTACTTTCCTCCCTTTCTTGAAGATAGGCACCACATTGGCCCTCTTCCAATCATCAGGCACTTCACCAGAGCACCAAGAACTCTCAAAGATCCGTGCCAGGCGCTGAGTTATGTTGCTTGCCAGCTCCCTGAGTACCCTTATAGTACTTCATCAGAGAAATTCCAATCTAATTTTAGACTTCATACAATGAATGAAAGAAACAAATGGTATTAGGGCAGAAAATAGGAAAAGAAGGATGGGTATACACTTGTGCTAGAACCAGATGTTCACAAAAGATTATGGACAAGTAGCAATAAAAGACACCAAAATGGCAAGACAGCATCAGACGCTAAAGTTATCTCTATCTATAGACAGTTGTAAGATCAACTGCAATGACAGTATAAAATTTCTCTCACCAAATATTCAGCATGTATCCTTCCTGACCTGAATGAACTAGCTTCCAGAGGTGAAAGAATAGTTCATATTGAGTCTGTTCAGGTCTTGGCTTGTCAGCTGAGATTTGTATTGGTTATAATATCAAGTGTAGTGGTTACTGTAGTTATGTGGATGTGCTATGGAGATGAGCTAAGCAGTTTCAAAAGCAAGACCATTCTTTACAGAACTCTTTATACATGTGAAAAAATACATTAATACAAGTATAACTTTCACTTTCATAACTTTGATGTGACTTTAAGGTCCCCCCCTACCCATGTAGTAAAGGCATAATTGGTTTTAATGCACAATCCCTATAAATTGTGCCTCCTGCCATGCCACATGTGCATGGAAGAAGGTAGAATTGTGAGAATGATCATTAGATCTCATCTCACCTTATTGTTGGTGCAGGGGGAACCCAATTGCAGGCTCACCAGCACTGGCAGGAAGCCTCAAAGACACCTCACACACCCCAGTGGCTGGGAGATGCAGCTGCTGCAATCTTTCAGTTCTAGGGGTACGTGAAACCCCAAGGCTGGGATCTCCCAGTTTTGGGGGTTCATGAAAACCTCAAGTCTGGGAGATCACTGTAGACCCAGTGTCTGCATTTGCACAACACCTGCTGGGGCTGAGAGTCTCCTTAGCTGTGGGACTCCTAAGCCCAGCTTGGCATTCTGCACCTCTGCAGCTGGGAGCCCCATCAGCTGACTGAGTTTCCAGCCACAGGGAACACTCTACTACATGTGCAAATTAAAACTCAATAATAACCAGCTATAAAGTTAGTACACATTTTTGAAGTCTAACTTTATAGGTGGCTGGAGATTTTATGGCGTGATAGGTACTTTGCACATGTAGCTGGTCTTAAGGTAACTGCACCATTAATTGCATGATACCTGTAACATGTAGAGGGGTCCTTAAATTCTCACTAATACTGCACTTCAGAAATCAAACCTTTTAATTCCAAAACACTTAATTTGTATGATAAAATAAGAGAAGGAATCTGCCAATCAAACAATAAACCTTTTTGGAAACCCTTCTCTGTTCAATCCCAAGAGAAGACCTACACTGGATTCAACTTCTGAGACAAAAAACTTCGCCAGAAAAATCTTCTGCTCAGAAGAAAAATTCATATCAGAGAAAAATTCTTAAGGAACGTGTTTCTTTTGAACTTCCAAAAGGAGCCTTCTGGTAAGTTAATGCAGAATGCACTGAAACAGGGCCATGTACACTGAAACAGGTCCTTGTTCCTTTTGTCTAACGAGATCATAGATGCAGAAGTGGATCCATCTGCTCTCAATCCCTTTAACTACTCAGGGGCTCTCCGCCACAGCAGACAATCATCCACTAAGATAATCCACTAGCTCACCTCGCAAACCAGTTTACAATGATAAGATAATGAAGACTGCAGCTCTATCATTCTGGGTACAGAGTATAACCTAGAACAGGGGTTCTCAATCCCTGGGCCGCAGCCCAGTGCTGGGCTGCAGTGGGTTGGCTGCCAGTCTGCAGCATGGTTGGCTGCTGGACTGGAAGTGGCCGGAGATTGGCAAATCATAGTCCCCCAGAGCCCAGCACAGAGACCACGGTTCCTTCTGCAGGGTCTGTGGCAGTGCAGGGTTTGCCCCCCCCGCCTGAGGGGGTGGGGGTATCCTTACCTGTCTTCTAGCTGGATATTACGACTGCGGTCAGCTGTGACTGCTGGGCCGTAGTTTGCCAGGTCACAGCATAAAAACTTTGAGAACCCCTGACTTACAAGTTACAGCAGGAGTCAATAACCTAGAGGTGAATGCTCCATGTCATATTACCATTCCTGTCAGCCATTCACTTGACATATTTCAAGTATCAATATTGTTCTCTAATTCACTGTTCTCTGTAATAAAAATAAGATCTGAAACAGGCAGGAATACGGAAATGATGGACCACTTTTTCTAATCATATCAATGCATTTAACAGTGTAAATCTTCAGTTACACATATTTTGCATCTTACCTTCACCACTCCATTTTCATGCATTGTGATGCAGTTATTGGGATCCTCTGAAAGTTGGTACAAGGCCTGAGCAGTAGCTCGATGAACTGCTGTGTCATGTGATTTCAAGTAATGTACTAAAGGGGCCACAGCTTTGGTCTCTCCAAAGGCAATTCTGTTGCTTCCCCACATACAACAGCGAGAAATAGCCTCTGCTAAATGACGTCTTAATTTGTCATTGTTCTGAGCAAAGAAAAAAAATGTTAAATTATTTTTTTAAAGATATAGATTCCGTATTTCCACGCATTTGAAGGACAGTCATACTGTCATTGTAATGGAATCTCAAAGCTGGAGGAAACTGAAAATACAATACTTAATTTGAAGATGTATTTCTGTAAATGTGATAATCAATATAACAACTTTTTTTCACTTTGCCCTCATATACACACTGTGACAGGACTGGGCCACAGGGGTGGCCGCAACAACCCCTGGTGGCTGTGTGGCTCCTGGCTGGCTCAGACTCTAATGTAGCCCTTCCTTGATTGCTCACTCACCATGCGTAATTCTTAATGAAGACTCTATAAGGGAAGCTACCTGTGAGCTTTAGAGTGAGCCTGAATCTGTGTAAATCACCACCAGACCCCCTCCCTCGATCTCCCCTACTCCCAGTTTAGCCCTCAAGCTTAATAGGCCCTCTCAGCCTGTAGCCTTAAGGGCTCATTGCACGGCTCCGTTCTTCCCTACACCATGCCCCATACCTTACGGGTGTTATTGTACTGTCATTAACTTTGTAGAGGTCTTGGCTTTATTGGCCTCTTCCTCCTATGCTCTCACTGGGCCCTTTAGCCCAGGCCCACAATAAAGGATTTGGCCTCTAGTCTCCAGCCTCCATCCCTGTGATTCCCTATCAGTCTCTGGCTGTGGCCCCTCCTGGGCCCCGACCTGCTCCCAAGCCAGTAGAGATCTCCAGGCTGCCCAGCTCTGGCAGTCCCTGTCTACAGTCTCCCCTAGACCTTTAGCCCCTCCTGGGCTCTGGCCCCACTCTCAGACCAGTTGGGAACTCCAGGCTCCCTGGTCAAGCTTGCCCTCCTTGGACTCAGTCTTTGCCAGCGACCCACTCCCCCACCAGACCTTTGGTCCCTCCTGGGCTCTGGCTCCACTCCTGGGCCAGTTGGGATCTCCAAGCTCCCTGGTCCTGGAAGTCTCCATCTAAAGCCCCTTGTGACAGGGGGCACACTCAGGCCCCCATCTCATGCAGGCCCGCCCACCTGTCTCCATGAGGCAGTCTGCCCAGTCTCTCCTGCCATGACTTTGCTGTTCCATAAACTGTTGGTATATTGCAGGAGACTGCCCATTACTGCCCTGATGCCATGGGGTGCTATCTGCAGCTCCAAACCTCCCCTACACCATACCCCATATCCTGCAGATGGCATCCAGATTAGTATTGCTCCTCAGTCTGAGTCTGGAGCAAACCCAGTCCAAAGACGGGCTCTACTCACCCACACATTCATACCACCTCCCCTCTCACAGGAAGCCTCTTACACTCCGCCCCCCTCTCACTGGAGCCTCTGGCATACCGTCCATTACTGGGCCACACTCCACTACACTTGCTCCTCCTTGAACGCCCCTCTTGGGTCATCAGGCTTTGCTACTCACATACTGGCCTTACCACACAGTCCTTTGGTTCCCATGAGTTCCCGTACTCTAAATGGTCCAGTGTTGTGCCAAACCCTGGGCTAATTCTGCTCCAAACTCCTCACTGGGCAACTCTACACTACGCCCCACTGTAGGGTCTCCATCTCAAGCTTGCAATGAACTTCTCATGGGGCTGGCCCTTGCACTGGCCTTCAGGCTTACTCCCATTTGGCCCTATTCAGCGCGCTCCTGGGACCTGGGACTGCCCTTCAGACCTACCTGCACTTCAGCCCTACTCAGCCCCCTTACATGCACAGCCGTTCAGACCTACTCCAAATTCAGCCCTAC
>NW_017729004.1:37061361-37066647 GCF_001723915.1 Gavialis gangeticus | reverse complement strand
TCAGCGTGCTCCTGGGACCTGGGACTGCCCTTCAGACCTACCTGCACTTCAGCCCTACTCAGCCCCCTTACATGCACAGCCGTTCAGACCTACTCCAAATTCAGCCCTACTCTGTGTGGGGCCTCCCAACGCTCTACACACTACCTCCTCTGGGGTCTCGGGGATCTGCATCCCTGCTGGGCACCTACATGTGGTCACACCTGGCCCCTCACTACTCCCCCAGCTCTCAGAATTACCAACAGATGGTGGGGGCTGGGGTTAAGGTGCCCCTACCTGCCTTTCACCCAGGAGGTAACTGGGATGGCATTTCCTGGGGGCTCCTATGCCACTAGAAGCCCCAGCAGGCCACCCTTCCCTGGCAGGGTGCAGTTTTAGGTCATGCTCAGGACCAAGAGCCTCCTGCTCTCACTGCTAGATGTCCCATGTGGCTCAGCCAGGCAATGTTTCTGCCTGGGCTGGCAGCAGCGAACTGCAGCCTTTATATACCTAGTGTTCCCAAAATGGCTGCCCTCATCAGGCACCTGGTAGCTGCCTGCCTCTGCTCTTAAAGTGGCAGGCACCTAAAGGTGCACTACCACACCCCTCCTGGGATACTGGCTGAGTAGGCTGTGAGCCTGCCCCAGCAAGGATCAAGGTTAAACTGCAGATTTGACTTCTAAACAAAACACCTCTGCCCTCTGGCAGACACCCAAACTCTCTCTGGGCTTAACATAAAATAAGGAACATCTACCTGCACAAACAAGCCTCCCTCTCTGTCCCAGGCAGCTGTCTCCTGTTTCCAGGCCTGCAGTCACTTACCCAGTTTCACTGTCACTTCAGGAGCCCTGCTGCCTTGTTGGTCTGCTGCCAGGAGCCTTTTCATAGCTCTCAGGGCTAGTCTGCCTGGACAGCAGAGGCCTTGGGCTTATATAGCTCCAGCCCCGCCCTCTGCTGGTCTGGTGACTCTCCAGTCAGCCCACTTGCAAGCCGCTTCTTAAGCGGCTTGCTCTTGTAAAGGGATGGGGAACCAGCCGCCCTGTCACACATACCTTTACTCTTGTGTTAATGACAAGGAAAGAAAGAAAGAACTACAACCCAATTAACAAAAGCCTTACAGGCATCCAGTGAAGTTGGTAGCTACTTAGTATTCTGTGCTTAAAAGATACTGTGTATTTTTAAAGATTCAGGTGTTCATCTATGCTGTCTGGAAATTTGGCACTATTAGTATTAAAATCATCAGGTGCTGGCATAATGTGTTGTGTGGTGTCACAAGTGAGATCCTGAAAAGAACTTCTATACGCCATTAAAATGTATGGATCACTCTTTACCCGACATTCCTCCCACAGGGCAGCTACAACTCAAAAAAGCAACATTATCTTCTCTTTTTAATACTTTGCAAGATTATACTAAAATGGAGCCCAGTCTCCAAAGCTACAGCATTCCCATCCATAGAACAGTTTAACACCAAATTCTATACTGCCTATCACGTCTAGAAGGCATTTACGTAGCTTTCAGTCATTTTGTCGATGCAGTGTCAGCAGTGGATCCTGGGAAGCATGGGCTTGAGCATGTCTTGCCCACCCGAGTCCACTGAGGTACTCCTGAGCTATACACTTACTTGTGAGGCTGTTCCAGACTCAACCCCTGTGCCTTCCCTAGAGACCACAGAAAACCTGGGGCTGGGTACTGGGGACAAATCAGGAGTCACCAGAATGAACAGTACAAAAAGATGTGACTTACCGTGTTTGCTAATCTGGACAACAGAGGGACGACACCATGATCTGTTATAACAGCTAAATTCTCTTCATCTTTGGCTATGTTGGTAATAGCAGCGCACACGCTTGCTAAAACTTCTTTATGTTCTGATTTTAATAAATTGACTATCAGTTCCAAGCCACCAACAAAGGACCGAACCATTTCGCCAGCATCCTATGTACAAATCAAAAGAACCTGATTTTTAAAATGAGTAAACTTCATTTGATTCACAAATAAAAATATAAACATGAATATTATGTCAGAAATTCTGTCTGAGGAGGATGATTTTAGTAAGAGACATGTGGTGAGAAAAACAGCTAATTTAAAACCCATATTGGTTGCCATATTGAGCATAAACTATTTACAGGTAGCCAAGAACTCCTTTTGCCTTTCACATTAGATTCGATAGCTCCTGACAAGGGGCCTTCTTATCTGCTCACACCAGTATAAATGAGCATTGGGAAATATTAGTGACATCATCTTAAAGAAGGTTACACCAATCATATCACTGAGTATCACACACAGTAATATTGCTCTTTGGAGCATCTGATGTAGCAGTTGAACATATTGGATGCCCTACATGGGATCTGGGTGATGAGCAAACAAGCTGTAACATAAATAAAATAAGCTGAAGGATATACCAACAAGATTTTGTAAAAATATAATGGCAAAATACTATTTTGTTTATTGATCAATGCAACTTTCCAGACAAATGTTATATATTAATGTGTAAAACAGAGGGGGAAAAGAAGTTTTGGCACAGATAAATGGAACTAACGGATATGAAATTCAGTCTGTTGCCTTAGGCAAAAAGGAACGGCTCATTATGCGATAAAGTGCCTTGCAGCATGTAGTACTTTATGTCCTCTTAAAAGCAGATATAATGTAAATCTAACAACCTTGCTTGAAAGCAAGCTCTTAAATGGCAGTTATATAATCATTGACCAATGTTATACACCAGAGCTGCATTGCACTTCACAGTAAATATAAAATAAATATATCCATAATTTATCGGGTATGATGTTCCCCATATAATGTGTGTCCACTTCAAACAACCTATTTTTTAGCTTAGCTAGTAATTTATGGTTAGAAACAATATCAGGAAAAGAGAGTATCTACTTGCTTGTTGTTCAGAGCTGTGAAAAGATTTGTGACTTGAGTTTATGAAACTGGTTCAGTGGGATAGAGGATAGGTAGACAGAGGATAAGAAGATAAGGATGCTCAGAACAGGTGGGATCCTAAAATATAAAACAAACTTTTTGGCATGAAAATTCTTTCTCTTCTTAAAATTACTGATCAAAGACAGCAGAAAGCTCACAGAGTAATATTTCTATCTGAAAAATCCCTGACTACAAATATTATGCTGCCCTTGGCAAAGCTGAATGACCAGATGTAAGCTAGAGAAAGGAAGTAGGGGAAGGTTGAAACAGTTTTATAAAATGTTTCCTCTCAGTAGGTACCATGTAGGATGAGGTCTTCAAGATTTGGAAGGGGGTTCAGGTAGTCAGAGCCAGAAGGGTGGAGGATGGCTCCCTGTACCTATCGAGAACATTGTTAAAAAAGATGACGCTGAACTTATTTGTATTACCTTTTACCTGGCTTTCCAACTGCCACCTCTGGTTCTATCGCTTTGAAGTGATGAACTCAACTTCCATGGAAATGGTTTTGGCTATATGGATAGTTCTTGTATCTCTAGGATTTTCCTTCATGGTTTTGAAAGCTGTTTCATGAAGAGGTGGAATAACTTGTCTCCAGCCCCACCAACTAATGAAATAATGTGTAGATTTCAGATTTCTACAGCTCATTTAGGCCTTTCCCCAGGTAACTATGCTCTACACATCAAATATATACTGTGGCAAGAGTATATATTCTGCCTTTTGTGAAGCAGTATTGTAAAACTAGACTGATGAATACTGTATAAACAATTTAGTAACAAATAAGCGATCTCAGACTCAGAAATCCATTGTGAAGTCAGCTAAATATAGGGACAGAACCTTCAACCGGTGATGAAAAGCAGAGGGGAAACTGCAAAACCACATGTAGGAAAGTTTCCCAAATGTGATTGTGGGTGTAGTCTGGTGGTCTGTGCAAGAAAACAAGAAAAGTAAAGAAGCAGGAAATCAGGAGAACAATGAGCAGAAAGATGGGAAGAATTGAGTGTTTGGAAGTCTGTTATGGCAAACTGTTCTTTACAAGACATTTTGAAAAGGTTCTCTTTCAAAGAGATTTAAACAAAAAACATAATTTTTCTGTACCATATAAACAAAACCACATACTTGCTTAGTATATTAAGGCTGAATTTGTTTATTGAATCCTATACTACTATATGCACATGCCATATTTACTTTTGGAAGTTTTCCTGTATTTGTATTAACAATGAGATAGAGGTTTTTACTACAGTATTAAGTATTTATTTTACCAAAGTCTGAAACTATTTGTTCGTGATCTCTCTCTCCCTCAATTTTCAAGTAGCCTGGGGCAGTTATGTCTGCACATTACTCATATAGCAAAACAAAATAAAATTAGATATAGTGCATCTTCAGAGACCTCCTTTGCACTCAGTTTTCTGCTTGGATTAGAAATAAAATATACAAACTTTTAAACTAATCAACAGGAAAGCTTTTTAAAAAGACAAACCCTTTGGGCTTGTCATCATCAAATGCTGGTGTATTAAGATTTAATATGTACTTCTATGCTAAAATCTTGCTGCAAAAAATGACATTGTTTCTAAATCTTGGTTCTGCAGTTAGCTTGCTGGTGGGGAATAATATGATTCTGACATTAAACATGGAGAGGAGAGTGTCAAATTTCAAGCCTAAGGCTAAACTACTAAACTTGATAAGATGTAATACACATTTATATACTATAAAATTCTAATGCATTAAGCAAACATAAATTCACTATGTTGACTTACTATTTTCTTTTTGATAAGTTAATACAAATATAAGCTTTTAGTATTCTGAAAAGCTTTGAAAGCATTTTAATATACAATTGTACTAAATACTTATTCCATCTTCTAGATACAAGAGAAAATGCATCAAGTGAGTATACTACATTTAATTCAGAACTGACTCCACTACTTTTATTCATCTTGATAGTATCTTATTGCTTGTATAGTTCTAAAGACACTATACTTTTAAACTAAATTGCTGCTCAATAGGTGTGTTTACATAAGATGTTTACTGCAGTAGACTAATTAGCTCCACAGTAAATGTCTCAATGTCCACATGTGCAGAGCAATTTGACTGGAGTAAACTAATTAACTCTGTGGTTTTTTACTTCGCAGCAGTTCATGGGTAGACTCTGATGGGGCTGGTTGGGACATGAGGGTGCTTCAGTGTGGGGACTGCCTACTGGCTAGCCCTGCACTGGATCCCCCTTGTGTCCCAGCCAGTCCCTCTGTAGCATGTTGAGCTAGGGGGGAGCAGCTCCGGGCTGGCAGGTTGATCCCCAGAACCCCCTGCCAGCTGGAGCTGCTCCAACATAGCTCAACATGCAAAGATCCCATGTGCACAATCAAACTATCCACCTGGGAACAATAAACTCTGGAG
>NW_017729004.1:37052932-37056361 GCF_001723915.1 Gavialis gangeticus | reverse complement strand
GATCACCCTTGTGTCCCAGCCAGTCCCTCTGTAGCATGTTGAGCTAGGGGGGAGCAGCTCCGGGCTGGCAGGTTGATCCCCAGAACCCCCTGCCAGCTGGAGCTGCTCCAACATAGCTCAACATGCAAAGATCCCATGTGCACAATCAAACTATCCACCTGGGAACAATAAACTCTGGAGTTTACTGCTTTGCATTAATTGCACATGTAGACATTCTCAGTGGGTGCATCTACACGTGCAATTAATGTGAAGCAATAAACCTCAGAGTGGTTTCAACTGGAGTAAACTAGTCCAGGGTGCAGCATCTATATGTACACCCAGGACAGCAGCAATTTGAGTTGGGGTAGAGCTGGGCTGGGCTGGCAGGGGGAATGTGGGGGGAAAGGAGGTCAGCTCTGGGTGGCAGCACTGGGCAGTGGAGGGGATGACTGGGGCACAAGGTGCTGAAAGTGCAGAGCTGTGTGGCTAGGTGGCAGACAAATGTCTGGCCCCCAGCTGGCTGGGTACAATTTATGCCCACAGTCAGCATCTACACATGTTTAATCACAGTAAATTGCCCCAGTATAAGGCAGTACTAACCCTGACTTGTGGGAAAGCAAAGCTGTCAGAATAGCAATATATTTATATTGTATTCTAAAACTGAACTGGAAGGGAGAAGCTTGCAATTATAAGCAAAAAGTAAAAACAAATATCTGGACTCAAGAGCTGTCATATTTATAAAACACAGTGCCTCTTGCCTTTTAACCAAACATTTGATTTTTTCATCTTATTGACCCCCAGGAATGCCACATTAGTCAAGTTTAAAAAATAATGCGAAATATGCTAACTAATTAACATATTTTCACACTTCCGGCTCACTGACAGAAACAGAAATGCAGAAATCCTTGGAAAAAGACTCAGAAGGGGAAATTTTTTTTAACTGAAACAGAAAATACCAAAAGTCTTGCATGCAAGATTATCTGGGTAGTTGCGATATCTTTTATTAGACCGAGTAGCTGGAAAAAAGTTATTTGCGAGCTTTTGGGCACAATCACCCTTCTTCAGGCATAGGGAGTCTCTGCTGTTCTGAGACTCCAAGGAATGAAGTCTCAGAACAGCAGAGATTTCCTATGCCTGAAGAAAGGCGATTGCACCCAAAAGCTTGCAAAGAACTTTTTTCCAACTACGCAGCTGGTCTAATAAAAAATATCACATCTACCCAAAGAACCTTCCCTGCCTATGTCTTTAGACCAACACAGCTACAACCAAAAACCCAGCAAAAGTCTTGCAATATTTCTTAACTGATCTGCAGAAAAGATTTGAAAAATAATCTAACCTTTGGGTGCTTACCCCAAATGGACCTCTGGACCTTTTGAGTTTGGCCGTCACCATATTACATTCCTACTTTTTTGTGATTATTATCACTGAGGGAAAAAAGGTTCATCAGCCCTAAACTGAAACAAAGTACTTGTCCAGGCACAATTGCAAAAAACTCTTCTGAAATCAAATTCCTCTTTTCTTCCTTCCAAAGACAAAACTGCTCTCCTTATTTGAAAGATTCAGAACTAAATGCAATACTGAAAAAACACATTGTGTTTATCTTTAGAATTTCTCCATTTTTCAGATAAAAGTTTCTCCACTAAAAGTAAGTAGGATTTAATATTTAGAACATCTTAGAAAGCTTTAGATGTCAAAGCTAATTTGTCAACTCTGATTGCTTTTGCCCAAAAATGTGATGGTATGGTTGTACAAATAAACGTTAATTATCAAGAGTCATCTTTAGACTACCTTTTCTTTAATGATGGAAACTATCCATTTTTACTCTCTACTGCCAATTTCATGATTTATCATTTTAAAACACAATCCAATATATAAAATTCAAAATTCTGACTTTAAGTTATACAAAAATACCACAGGTACAGTACTATACTTCAGCTGTTTAGTAAAACAGGCAGCACAGTATTTATATAAGGAAATATCCATTCATTTTTCATATTAAATAACCCACCACTACTACTATTCACTCAAATAGTTCTGCAGTGAGGGGCAAATTCTGCCGCTGCCCCTAAAGTCCTCAAAGAAGCAGAACCAGTGAAGTACCACTCTGCAAGACAGTACAGAATTCCAGGTCATGTGCACCTCTGCCAATCTAAGGTGGGTATAGGGCTGAGTAGTGGCAGAGACCAACTTGGCATCAACTCACTGAGGTAGCAACAAATGTAGTGCTCTCATATTGCAATGAAGTAGCTCTACTCTTGCTCTGTAGCATGGAAAGGCAGGATTCTTCTCCTCTTGACTCTTCAGGGAGTTGATCACACAGCTAATAACTTGTGATGAGTGTTGCTGCCCGTAATTTAGGCATCAAGACAAACACCTTAATGAACTGAACAGCCTAAGTAAGCACACTGTGCCCTACAGTGTCATATGAAGACTGGTGGGATTGAGGACAATAATTTCCTTCTCAGGCAACTTCAAAGTTGCTAAATAAAGACCCCAGTTGCCTTTGTAGCTGTTGCTTTTCTTCTTCCCTTTACCCTCCCTTTCCCGTCTCCTAAGACACCATCTGTACTCAAATGTATGGTCCTCCAGGAATCACACTCCTGGGTGAGCTCCTTAATGCTGCAGCAGAAACACTGAGGTCAGGTCCTTTGTGGATGTTCAGGAAGGGTCATGTTTTGCCTTAGGGCTTCTTGGAAAGCACCAAGATATTTGAAGTATGAGAAAAGAAAAACAATGAATATAAATGGAGTGATTGTACAATGACCCATGTGCCTTAGCAAGCTCCTGTTTCATCAATAAAATTATTAGCTAACATATTTTACTCATGTTTATCTTATGCGATAGCTATCACTAAAGTGTAGTTTAATACTTAGTGTCAATAGTTGGGGGAACTACATGAATGTAACACCAAAAAGATGTAGATGTCAACCTAAATAAAGTACCAGGTATAACTATATATTATAAAAAATATTTTTTTACTATTCATGTTCATCTCCTTGCCCTCTCAAATACAACTTCTAATGTATGGATGGTTATCAGAATTCCTCTCAGTTACACCCTGATTCATGGAATGCTGTCAGAACTGTAGTCACATTACACTCAACTCACTATGGTGGCAGCCAAAAGAAAACATAAAAAATAGCATGAACTACAAAATATGCTCTATTCCAACCATAAATTCTGAGGTTAGATTCAGTAATGACTGGATGGAATGCTGTAGCCCACAAGATGCTGGAGGCCAGATTAGACGATGTAAAATTTAATTCCCAACTTTGAAATCTATGGTAGCGCTACAGAGGAGAAGATAAGGAAGAAAAGAAAAGAGGAAGAGGAAAAGAAGGGAGCAGGGGATAGGACCAGCCATTCTCAAGTTAAGTGAATGTACAGACATACACTTAATTTTATATAGAGAGATAGGGCCAGGAATCTAGGTCCCACAAGCTGAGCGGT
>NW_017729004.1:37043400-37047932 GCF_001723915.1 Gavialis gangeticus | reverse complement strand
GGATAGGATTAAAGAGGAAAAAAGGGAGAAAGTTGAAATCTAGTCTTGGTAGTTTGCCTAAAAAAAAGATGTAAAAAAATGTAATTAAAAAGGTACGGCAGCACCCTGAGAAGCTGCTGATTAGTGTGAGTAGCTACTATAAATTAGGTTTTGAGTAGAGTTAGTAAACCATAGAATCATGGAATCAGTGAGTCGGAAGGGACCTAGACAGATCATCGAGTCCGACCCCCTGCCATGGGCAGGAAGGAGCACTGGGGGTAGCAGGGGTCATAAGACCCCAGCCAGGTGCCTATCCAGTCTCCTCTTGAAGATCTCCAGGGAAGGTGAGAGCACCACCTCTCTGGGAAGCCTATTCCAGGCTCTGGCCACCCTTACAGTGAAGTAGTTCTTCCTAATATCCAACCTAAACCTATCCTCCCTCAGCTTGTGGCCATTGTTCCTGGTGACTCCAAGGGGGGCCCTGGTGAACAGACTCTCACTAAGTCCCTGCTGCTGGCCCCTGATAAGGTTGTAGGCAGCTATAAGATCCCCCCTCAGTCTCCTCTTGCGGAGACTGAAGCGATTCAGGTCCCTCAGCCTCTCCTGATAGGGCTGGCCACGGAGGCCCTCAACCATACAAGTGGCCTCCTCTGGACCCTCTCCAGGTTCTCCACGTCCCTCTTGAAGTGCAGCGCCCAGAACTGGACACAGTACTCCAGCTGCGGCCTGCCCAGCGCCGCATAGAGGGGGAGCAAGACCTTTCTGGACCTGTTAGTGATGCCCCTGTTGATGCAGGACAGGGTGCGGTTGGCTCTGCCTATTGCTTCGTCGCATTGGCGACTCATATTCATCCTGGAGTCAATCCTGACTCCAAGATCCCTCTCTGCCTCTGTGCTGCTGAGAGGGTCAGCCCCTAATGACTTTGGATGGAAGAGTATTCCCTCAGAAAACGTTGTTTCACTGGAATCAAAACCTTCCACAAGAACATGATGATCCCTTCAAAAGTTTCTGTAGAAGCCAAGCAGGTACAAAGGTTGAATGGTCAGATACCTTCCTGCTGACTTGCCAGCCAGCCAGACAACTGGTGAGTAGGCTGCCAGGCTTCCTGAACTATCTGGTTTCTAGTCCTCCCAAAATCACTGGCTTCCTACCTAATCAGCTGCTAGGCTGCTTAGAGCTCACAGCTGCGTCCATACAACCACAGGGATGCATTTGCACCACCACAAATAGTAGTGGCACAAGTTTGTGCAGCTACTTTGCTGCAGTGCACATGCCTGCCTGTGTGCTTTGCAGCAGGACACATTATCCCACTGGTCCATGTGCTGCACAAGGGGCTGGCTGGGGCACAGGGTGCCTCAGTATGGGGCTAGCTTGCAGGGAGCCCCCATGTGGAGGTACCCTGTTCCCCAACCAGCAAAGGAGTGGCATGTGGAAATGGGGGAGCAGGCTGCCCTAGGCTGGCTGTTTCCCTGTCTTGAGGAACACTGTGCCCCAGTCAGCTGCTCCACGGCTGGCTGGGGTGCAGTGTGCCTCAGTATGGAGGCTCCACATGCCTCAGCACAGGGGTTCTGCAGCGGAGACCCCGCACTGAGGCATATGGAGACAGGGGAGCAGCCAACCCAGGACAGCCTGCTCCCTTGTCTTGAGGCTCACTGCGCCCCAGCCAGCCAGGGAGCAGTGAGCTAGGAAACAGCGTGCCTCAGTGTGGAGGCTCAGCAATATGCAGGGATGGGGGAGCAGGTAGCCCAGGGCCGCCTGCTCCGCCATCTCTGCTTTTGTCCCTGCACATGCCACTTTGGTGTGCTTTGCGTTGCTTTTTCAGGGTTTTTTTGCTACTGGGAAATCCTGGTCGCAAATTTTGCCCCAGCCCTACAAATTTGCAGCGCCATGCACAGTTTAACATGGAACATATGTGGTTTGTGGCACTACAGAGATTTGCAGCACCACAAACTGCACGTCTGCACGTCCAGATCTGACCCATGGATCCAGGAACTCCCAAAACTCCAACCATTGGCAACACGTAGGTGGTCCACACTGGCATTTCTGCCAGCAGCAGTGATTGGCCACTGCCCCCTCCCCACCACAAGTTGGCAATCGGCTGCTGGGGGACCCCTGTTGGTGATTGGCCTCTAGTGCCCCCTCAGTATTAGGAGGCAGCAGTTGCCCATGGCTCCAACAATTTCTAGGCTCCTCTAGGTTCCCAGGTGTGTAGAGAGGTTCATTAGGCTGGGAGCTATCATAAGTGGTGGGGCAAAATATTATTTGGGGGGACTGAGCTTTGCTTGGCCCCCCCCTCCCACAGGGCTGTTCTGGGGCCAGTGCATGCTGGTGCTGTATGCGGCGGTGGAGGAGTGGCTGCATGCCAAGCAGTGCCGAGTGCTGAAGGATGGTGGCACTGTGGTGCTGCTGCTGTCACTGGTTGCCGCAGAAAGTTTTTTGGTGGCTAAGCCCCGTTATTCTTGACCTTCCTCTGCCTACGCTAGGCTCCCAGATTCCCAGAGCTGTCCATCCTCTCCAGCTATGTGCCTGGCAGGAACTGGGCTCCCCTTCTGAAGGTCTACTGGGGAATGGGCACTCCAAGCACTTGTACCTGATGATGTCATAATGTAAATGTTATGAAAAATTCCCTTTGTGTCGCTTAATGGCATCATACATTACACGTATATGAGTTTCAGGGGTTTAAAATGAGCTTGCTTAACTGCAAACTAAATGTAGCTTAGTTTGCAATGTTGGAACTTGGAACATTGCAGTCATTAGTCAGCTCACACTCCAGCTGTGGGAAAGGTAGATAGGTTCCTCAAAAAAAAAAGGATTGGGCCCATCACCACTTCTGCCTTCAGTAGGTTCCTGTAGCCAGCAGAACGCCTGGGGCCAACTGAGAATGTGCTAGCTTGCCTGTGGGGCAGCGTGGGGAGGTGGCAGGAAGGCGGCTGGATGTGCTGGTGGCCACAGAAGGTGGAAGGGACAGTACACAGGGTGCAGGGATGCCTGGGCAGGCTGCTAGCTTCCCCGAGCCTTCCCTTTTCCAGCACCCCATGCACCATCCCTGTTGCCTTCTCTGGCTGCCAGCACACCCACTGGCCCTTCTGCCACATCTCTGCACTGGCTCAGGGGCAAGCTAGTCCATTCCTGGGTGGTCCCAGGCATCCTGCCAACCACAGAATCCTGCTAAAGGCAGAAGTGGTGAGGAGCCCAATCTTTTTTTACTGCACGGCCTGTTTGCCTCTCCCACAGCCAGGAGGTGAGCTGACAGATTAATGGCATAGATGAATCTCCCTGGCTGTGGGAGAGATGGGCAGGCTCCACCAAAAAAAAAAAAAAAGGGGATTGTGCCCCTTGCTGCTTCTACCTTCAGCAGGTGCCTGTGACAGCCAGGACAATAACATATATACAGTGATGGAAAAATAAAACCCCGTTTCAATTAAAAACTCACCATTTCAATTTATGGGGGATAGAATGCAACCCTAGGACTAAAACCCTGTCACGTGTATAAGCACCCTCCTAGACTTCTTTGCTTCCCACACTTTCAGTTTCCTCAGGCAGCTCAGTTCCCCAGACTCCCCACTTTGGGGTCTCTGAGGCTTCTTCATATATTTCATGGACATTAGGGCTGGAAGGGATCTTGCATGATCATTGGATCCAGCCCCCTGCCCAAGGGGCAGGAAGTCAGCTGAGGTCAAATGATCCCAGCAAGATAGGAATCTAAGTGTTTCTTGAAAGTATCCAGAGTAGGGGGTGAGGGGGTGCTAGAGCATCCCTCCCTTCCCTTGGACAGTGCTGAGCTGAGGGAGGGGTGTGGCCAGACCGTGGCAGGATGCTCTGATTAGGGAGGGATCTCCCTCTTCTCACCAGCCCAGTGGGGAATTGATAACACAGTGTTTATCACCCCATTAAGAAAACAACAGAGGGACATTACCAGCTACCTGCTGATTCTGCCTTTGTCCCATCTGCCCTAGCATGGACCATAGCCAGCATGTGGTCTGCTAGTTAGTTCTGAGAGGTGTCTATGTAAGGCAGAGGAGATGGTGCAATTCCTGCTTAGCAGGGAGTGGGGAGGGGAGGGAGGGAGCAGGGGGAAGCCAGGTAGATGCCTACAGTCTGTGCCAAGCTCCAGCCAGGGAGCAGAGGGGAGGGGCATTTGTGATCCATAGAGATTGCCCAGGCACCCCCTGGAAGCGCCAGCAGTGAAACCGGAAGTGCCGGTAGAACTGCACTTCTGGTTTCACCACTGGTGGTTCTGCGCTCGGTCACTGGGGATCCCCCCAGTCAGTGATCAGCCAGACTTGGGAGGCACCAATCACCCATGGGAAGGTGCCAGGTCTGCGCTGCCCAGAGAGCATGCCAGGATGCTGGGGGAGTCTGGTTTAACTTAAACCAGCAAGGGGTCTGGGACAGACATTGTATAAACTGGTTTGAGCCAAATCAGTTAAGTTTGATACTACATTCAACCAGGCTTATCTCAAACCAGTTTCATTCATTTTCAAATGGGTTTATGTGCACTGAACATCTGTTCTGTTATAGGCTTAAACCAGTTTTTGATCAGTTAAACTAAT
>NW_017729004.1:37037381-37038400 GCF_001723915.1 Gavialis gangeticus | reverse complement strand
ATTCATTTTCAAATGGGTTTATGTGCACTGAACATCTGTTCTGTTATAGGCTTAAACCAGTTTTTGATCAGTTAAACTAATTTATGTGTAATGTCTGTCCCTAGTCTAGTAGGTTGGCTGCACAGCCTCCCCTCATGACAAGCAGCCATGAAACCAAACAGCCAGCTCCCTGAATTCCTAGGTCCCTCAGCTCTCTAAGCCGCAGACAACAAGCCAAAAATTCTTTTTTGGTTCTCCCCTGATGGATTTGAAGAATATAAGTGCCACAAAAAGTCTGAAACTTTTATTTTTTTGTCTTTGTTTGGGACAATTTTTTAAATATTTTGAATTTTTTTCAGGACTTAATTCTAACCAGCTCTAGCGATCAGTTCTGACTTAACAGTACGTACAATTGTCTATGAAGAAAGAAAGAAGCAGTCCTACCACAAGCAGGAGAGCTAACTAGAGAAGACGGAATGTAGGTGAAAACTGCAGTTATTTCTTGTCTTTGACACTGTGCACTTGAAGAAAAAGTTGTAATGTATTAAATAAACTGTGAACCTGACAGAAAAGTGTTGTTTCTATAACATAACTTTCAGACATTTTCAAGTGAAAGCCAGTATAGAATAGGAACCTTGCCCTTTTGTGTCTTCGCAGAGAACCCATCATATTGTGGACACTCTTTGGAAGAGTAATAAATAAACAATAAACTAATATCTCCTTTATGATATTGGTCTTTCACCAAGAAAATATCTTGTTTGTGAAATTTGTATATCCATTTGGTATTAGGCAAATCCAGTTTTTAGTGGCAATGGTATTAAATTAAACAAAGTAAGATCAGTTTTCCTGAAGTTATTTAAAGTGTAAAGATTTAGGCTAGGGACAGACGTTCAAAAAGCCAGAGCATGAGTTGATTCAACTTTGCAGGTTAGTTTAACCTGCCTAGGTTGAACCCGTTTGTAACAGTACAGACATGGGGGGCACATGCCTGCAGTTGCTCAGGCCAGGGGCTGGGTGCTTTCATTCCTTTGGCTGCAGGA
>NW_017729004.1:37033584-37037327 GCF_001723915.1 Gavialis gangeticus | reverse complement strand
ACCGGCCAGAGAGGAGTTTAATTCCCACCTACCAGTCCCACTAACAGGGATCTGAGCCAGGTTTGCCAGGTGCTCCCTCCTCACTGCTGCAGCAGCGGGCCAGCAAGGCTGACAGGGCAGGGACAGGAGTTAGTCTTCCCTGAACCCCCACTGCCCCAGGGGACCCCAGCCAGGTCTGCCTGCCCTGATTGCTGCCGTGGCTGACTGGCGGAATAAGCCCCCTCCTATCCCCTCTCCCGAACAGAGGGGAGATAACACCCATCCCTGCCCCTCCTGAGGGGTCCTATTGGCCAGCGTCTGGCCCCACCAGATGGGGCCTGGCTGGGGAGTGTGCTTCCCCAGCCAGCCGAGGTGCCAGCAGGTCCTGAGCCCAGAAGCTGCCACCACCGTGCCCCCTGCCCTGTGCAGCACCATGGCTGCAGCTGCGGGCTAGCCAGGGTGGGGAGCTGTTCTGCTCCCCTTGCCTCCAGCTGCTGCTGCCAGGGCTGTGCTATGCTGCTCTGGGTTGGGGAGCAGGGAGCTTCAGCCCACAGCTTCTGCCCCATGCTCCATCTCTAGGTCCCAGACACCTTGGAAGGTGGAAGGCTTCAGTTCAGGGCTTACAGCTGGAGCTCCACATGTGGGGCAGAAGCCACTGGGCTGAAGACCTCCCCTTCCCCCCACTACCTCCTGGAGCAGCTCAGCAGTGGCAGGAATGGGAGGGGGGAGTAACCCCTCTGGCAAGAGGAAGCTGGCTTGACCCAGCAGGGCTTTTTCTCCCCTCACTTCCAGCTGTGGCTCCTGCGGGGGTGCTTCCTTCACCCCAGCCCCAACTCTGAGCGGCGCTGTACAGTGTGGCAGTAGCTGCAGCTGGAGGTGAGGGGAGAAAAAGCCCTGCTGGGCCAAACCAGCTTCCCTTCGCCTTTAGTGGTTACTCTCCCTCCCCATCCTGCTGCTCCTGAGCCACTCTGGGAGGTGGTGGGGTGCGGGGAGGAAGCTTCAGCCCAGTGGCTTCTGCCCCATGCATGGAGCTCTGGCTGCAGCCCCTGGACTGAAGCTTTCCATTCGTGAGCTTTCTGCCTTCCAAGGCATCCAGGAGCTGGAGCTCCACGTGTGGGGCAGAAACTTCCCACTCAGAGTGCCACAGCTGTGGCAGTGGCAGCTGTAGGTAAGGTAGGCAGAACAGCCCCCTGCCCCCTTGTGCAGCTGCAGCTTTGGGCACTGCACAGGGCAGGGGGCATGGCAATGATGGCTGCTGGTCTTGGGGCCTGCCAGCACCTCTGAGCTGGCCAGAGAAGCCCATTCCCCAGCCAGCCCCGATCTGGTGGGGCCAGACGATGGCCAGCAGGACCCTTTGGGAGGGGCAGGGATGGGGGTTATCTCCCCTCTCTCTGGCATCCAGCAGAGGGGACAGGAGGGGGGTTATTCCCCCACTCAGTGGTGGTGGTCAGGATGGGCAGCCCTGGATGCGGTCCCCTGGGGCAGTGGGGGTAGAGGAGAGAATAATCCCCCTTCCTGCCCCCTGTGCCTTGCTGGCCCACCATTGCAGCAGTGATGGAGGGATGCCCAGCAGACCCAGCTCAGGTCCCTGCTGTTGAGACAGGGAGGGAGAAATTAAAACCCTCTCTGGCCAGATCCCTGCACCTGCCCATTCCTGCCTGTCCCTGCTCTGGCTGGGAAGCAGAGGGGAGGGGCCAGCCTTGCTGGGCTGGAGCAGAAAGCCCAGCCCAGAGAGCATGCCAGGATGCTGGGGAACTCTGGTTTAAGTTAAAAAAGGAAGGGGTCTGGGACAGACATTGTTGCATAAACCGGTTTAAGTCCAATTTGTTAATTCTGATACTACGTTCAACCAGGTTTTGGCCATTTTGAAACTGGTTTATGTGCACTGAATGTCTGTTCTGTTACAGGTTTAAACCAGTTTCTGATCATGTAAAACTGGTTTATGTGTAATGCCTGTCCCTAGCCATAGGGTTCACATGATATTGAAAAGGTACAAGAGGCAAGGATTTTTTGTGATATCTTTTACTTGAGCCAACTGTATAGTTGGGAAAGCTGTTGGACCAGCTTTCAGCTCCTAGGGCTCCTAATATTTACTTCTCCTTCTCTCTCAGATCTGAGAAAGAACACTTGATATCTAAAATCTTATCCAAGAGCTTTCCCAACTATACAGCTGGTCCAATGAAAGATACCACAAGAAAATCTTACCTCTCAGACATTCTCTGGACCATAACATATAACATCTGCATTAGGAAGTTATAACATTAGAGAAAATAAATAGAAAAATGGACAGAGAATAAAAAGATCATTTACTTAAAATTGCCACTATTTCTCTTTACAAATGAAAAGAAGCATGTGGAAAAAAAATTGTAGGAAACTTTAACTGTAGATGCTCAGAGAAGAAATTTCAACAGCATGGGTTTAGGCAAAACATGATTCAGAAGCAAGAAATTATGAAGGGCTATCAACTTTATGTATATAGAAAAGTTTGGAAACTACTACTGTTGATATTCTAACATTTTTATTACTGAAAAGTGGAAACTCATCATCTTCTGTCACTTAAAACAGTAACTGGCAATAATTTTATTGTTTCCTAGACTTCAGAAGGTCTATAAGATGAATAAACTTTCTTTTACTTTTAATATACAAAGGTTCATTAAGGATTTACACATATGGTTCCAGTAAAATTATTCTGTGACAGGTGCAACCTATTTTTCCTGCATAAAACCTGGGACATCATATGCTGTGGAGAAGAATATAGCGTATTCTCTACTCTTTCCTAGACTTGCAGCTGCAGCAGAAATTATATATATACGATGTCACTTGTGTACGTGCTGGACTACTCAATCTGCATAAATACGTAACTGATTGCCCCTCTCTCCCATCCTGTTTCATACTCTGGCCGTCTCTGCCAGTTTATGTGGGAACAAGAATCACTTTCACACAGACAGAAGACACCTTTACATACGTGCTGTGCTCCCTTTGCAGCTCCCACATGAAACCTCACTGCAGAGCTTACCCAGATGCAATTCAAACTATGAAACTATGAAACTTGAAAAAATCACACTTCTGTATGGTAGTTTTGAACTACCTTGTTACAAGTAGCCTTTACAAGATTAAAGATACCTTTCCCTGTTTTTTTCAGCTTTCTTTATCTTGATTTGACAGAATTATAAGTATTGTTGATTTTAGAGTTTTGTTGATATTAAGTCCTTTAAGAAGGTGTTTACTAGCTTGAGCAGAGCTAGAAATAAAACTGAAAGTGAGTAACTGGCAAGTACCAAGTATATGTGCACAGAAAATGGAGACAGGTAAGGATGTGTGAGCTTGTCTTACTCACAAATCTGCCCCCAAAAGTCTCCTAAACATAAAGAAGGGAACAAAAAAAAACCCTATAACTTTTTCTTCTCATCTCAAGTCACACTAGTTAAGGGTTGCCAGGATATCTTTTTAAATGTAATTGATTAAAAAAAATCAAATTGATGGTGTTCCTTTAAGTATCACGAAGGACTCTGATCTCTTTCACCAGAGTGAATTTAATAATAGAATAAAATCTTTTCAGCATTTCTCTGCATATTTCTGTTTGGATTGCTCTACACTGGGAGAAGAGCATTAATATTTTAGAAGTAGCATCATTACCAAAATGTTGATGTTCCAATTTCAACAGAACAGAATGGACTTTTCTTAGCAATTTTTCACAATTATTTGTGTTTCTTGGACAGTAACCTTATACTTTCAAAGAATCATAGAAAATTAGGGCTGGAAGA
>NW_017729004.1:37027932-37028584 GCF_001723915.1 Gavialis gangeticus | reverse complement strand
ATTTCTGTTTGGATTGCTCTACACTGGGAGAAGAGCATTAATATTTTAGAAGTAGCATCATTACCAAAATGTTGATGTTCCAATTTCAACAGAACAGAATGGACTTTTCTTAGCAATTTTTCACAATTATTTGTGTTTCTTGGACAGTAACCTTATACTTTCAAAGAATCATAGAAAATTAGGGCTGGAAGAGACCTCAGGAGGTCATCTAGTTCAACCTCCTGTTCAAAGCAGGACCATCCCTAACTAGAGTATCACAGCCAGGGCTTTGTCAAGCTGGGCCTTAAAAATTGCCAAGGATGGAGATTCCACCACCTCTCTAGGTAACTTGTTCCAGTGCTTCACCACCCTCCTAGTGAGAAAGTATTTTCTAATATCCAAGCTAAACTTCCAGCGCTGAAACTTGAGATCACTGCTCCTTGTTCTGTCATCCACCGCCACTGAAAACAGTTCAGCTTCATCCTCTTTGGAATCCCCCTTCAGGTAATTAAAGGCATCTATCTTTTCAATCTTCTCTTCTCCAAACTAAATAAACACAGTTCACTCAGCCTCTCCTCAGATGTCATGTGCCCCAGCCCTCTAACCATTTTGGCTGCCCTCTGCCGAACTCTTTCCAACTTGTCCACGTCCTTTCTGAAGTGGGGGGGGGGGG
>NW_017729004.1:37020571-37022932 GCF_001723915.1 Gavialis gangeticus | reverse complement strand
GGGGGGGGGGGGGGGCGGGCAAAACTGGATACAGTACTCCAGATGTGGCCTCACCATGCAGAATAAAGTGGAATAATTAATTCCCTCAAATCTGCTGGCAACACTCCAAATAATGCAGCCAACTATACTGTTAGCCTTCTTGGCTAGGGACAGACATTACATATAAACTGGTTTAAGTGATCAGAAACTGGTTTAAACCGGTAACAGAACAGATGTTCAGTGCACATAAACCAATTTGAAAATGGCTGAAAACATTTTGAGATGAATCTGGTTGAAAGTAGTATGAGATTTAACAGACTTGGGTCACACCAGTTTATGCAATGTCTGTCCCAGACCCCTGTGACAGCTTGGCCCAGGGGTTTTGAAAAGTTCAAAAATGATTGGTGGGGGGGCATTTCCTTTTCCCCACCCATCAGGCGCTGGAAAAGGAGAAAGCTTGCCCCACCTCACCCAGGGGCAAGGTAGAGAAACCAGACCTGACAGTAGACTCACCTCTCATATTGCCTGATTTGTCCTGCCGGCCACCTGGGGAGGATAAAAGGGGCAACACACCTGGCCCCGGGAGAGAATAGGACAATGAGGGATGAAGAAGGGGAGTCCCAAAGAGCTGGTGAAAGCTAGCCAGAGGGATGGAGCGGCATGCAGGCAGTGGGTCAGGCATCCGACCCCTGGCAGGGAGGCCAGGAGCTCAGCGTGCAGGGGTTTCATCACTTCAAACTTTGTGAACCTGTGCCTCCAATTTTGTGAAATCCTGCACCTGAAGCTTTGTTGTTGATTTGCCTCTGCTAGATGTATATGTGTACATAACTTTACTGAATCCCCTCTTGCTCTCCTGCACCCATTGCCCTCCCCACATGTGTGTCATATCCTAACCCAGTTCTTTTCCTATTAAAACCATACATGGTTAAATTGCAACTGGTCTCAGCTCTACTCTATAGGGGATAGGAGGGGAGTGGCTACCCCCCCACAGCGCACTGGCACTCGCTAAATCCCTTCAATTGGAGAGGGAGTACCTTGTCTGAGTACCACCTGAGTTACACCCCTTCCTGGTTTAACTTAAACTAGAGTCCCCCAGCACCCTGGCATGATCTCTCTGTTCCAGTCCAGCAGGGCTGGTCCCTCCCCTCTGCTCCCCAGCTGGAGCAGGGACAGGCAGGAACAGGCAGGGGTGGGGGTCTGCCCAGAGAGGGCTTAAATTCCCCCCTCCCTGTCCCACTGGCAGGGACCCAAGCCAGGTCTAAGTTTAAGTAAAATCAGATTCCCCCAGCATCCAGGCATGCTGTCTGGGCTGGGTGGGGCTCTGTTACACAGCAGGGCTGGCCTCTCCCCTCTACTCCCTGGCTGGAGCTCCAGCAGCAACTTGCAGGCACAGCAGGGTCTGCTGGCTTCCCCACACCCCCATCCCCCACCACTCACTGCTTAAGCAGGGATTCCTTCCTCCTCTCTCCCCCACCATGGACCATAGCCAGCATGTGTTATGCTAGCTAATGCTGAGAGGTGACTATGTAAGGGAGATAGGACAGTGTCCACTTAGGGCTTTTTGTAGCTAATCAACAGGTCAGCTGGTAATGTTCCTACATGCTTTCCTTTGGAAAAAGCTGTTTAAGAAGAGCTTGAACTAATGAGTGAGGCTTTGTTTTCTGATGGGGTGCTAAATGCTGATAACAGAGCTGATAAATGCTCTGTTATCAAGAGCATCCTGCTGAGACTTGGCCACGCCCTCCTCAGCTCATCACTATGGCACAAATGGAGGGCTCCTCTAGCACTCCCCAGCTTCTAACCTGAGCCACTGCAGGCATGTGCCTGCATTCTTTCAGTCCAGAGGGGATGTCTGCACAGTTACAAACTGATTTAGCCTAGCCAGGTTAGACCAACCTGCAAAGATTGAATCAATTCAGGCTCAGGCTTTTTGAATGTCTGTTCCTAGTCCTTGGCAACAAAGGCACACTGCTGACTCATGCCCATCTGATTGTCCACTGTAACCCCCAGGTCCTTTTCTGCAGAGCTGCTGCTTAGCATGTGTGTATATATACATATATGTATATGTAAATCCACACACGCGTGCACACATACACATTACACGTCAGGATTACAAATTAACTTAATGCTCACTTTTAAAATAGCAGGTGATCTGCAAATTTTCTCACACGGTTCTGCCAGCTGAATCAGGTCAATGACTCTTGCAACAGCTTTGCTCTCTATCTGGTCCTTAAGCCTGTCTGGACTCATAGAATCATAGAAGTAGGGTTGGAAGGGACCTTGTAGATCTTCAAGTCTGACCCCCCACCTGGGCGGGAGAAAAGACTGGACGCAAATGAATCCAGCCAGGTAGTCATCAAGCCTCTTCTTAAAGATCCCCAC
>NW_017729004.1:37011375-37020034 GCF_001723915.1 Gavialis gangeticus | reverse complement strand
GATGTCTAATCTAAATCTACTCTCTAATAATTTGTGTCCATTGTTCCTTGTCATGCCAGGGGGCGCTAGGGGAAACAGTGTCTCCCCTAAACCCTTCTGGTCCCCCCTAGTGAGTTTATAGACAGTCACCAGGTCCCCCCTCAGCCTTCTCTTGTGAAGGCTGAACAGGTTTAGGTCCCGCAGTCTTTCAGCGTAGGGTCTGCCCTGTAGTCCCCGGATCATGCGGGTGGCCCTCCTCTGGACCCTTTCAATGTTGTCCACATCCCTCCTGAAATGGGGCGCACAGAACTGGACACAGTACTCCAGCTGTGGCCTGACCAGCATCGCATAGAGGGGGAGGATCACCTCCCTGGCTCTACTTGAGATGCACCTGTGGATGCACGACAAGGTCCGGTTAGCCCTGCCAACCGTGACCTCGCATTGTCGGCCCATGTTCATCTTGGACTCAATAATGACTCCAAGATCCCCTTCTGCCTCCGTACTCTCAAGAAGGGAGTTTCCCATTCTATAAGTGTGCTGCTGGTTTCTACTGCCTATGTGCAGCACCCTGCGCTTGTCAGTATTAAAACGCATCCTGTTCATGTCAGCCCACTCCTGTAACCTATCCAGGTCTTGTTGTAGTCTTTCCCTCCCTACTAGTGGGATCATTCAGGACTAGTAGTTCAGTGATATGCAAGGACTAGTAGTTTAGTGATATGGAAGTGTAGTGATTAACACCATGTGATTAAACTATTATTTTAACTTTCAGATATGAGAGGCCTAATCAATGCTACCTATTTTCTCTATTTAAAATGTCTCAAGTTTTTCACAAAATAATATTCACTGAAAACATTATATTGGTATTAAGACTCAGGCTAAGTACAGACATTTGGGGGCATTAGGAGGACATTAAAACAGTTCAAAACAGCTGCCTAATATCAGTTAAATCAGGATGGGGAGGTTAACTGGGGAGGTGGGGGGACAAGCAGGCTGCGGGGGTTGGGGCTCTGTCAAGGGATGAGAGGACAGATGCAACCTGCAGGTGGGGTAAAAGGGCAGGTGTGACCTGTGGGTAGGTTGTGGGGGACAGGCACAACCCATGAGGGGTGAGGTGGGGGAAGGACTAATCCATGGGTGGAGTGAATGGAAGACGCAACCCATGGGAGAAATTGGGGGGCTGGGAGATAAGTGCCATCTGCAGAGTGTTACTGGCATCTAGGAGGCTCTGGTGCAATCAGGGGTGCTTGCAGGGTCTGTGGGAGAGGCTTGAGGGAACCAGGGATATTTTTAGCCAATTTGATACCTTGTCTATTCTCCTCTCCCTGCTTGACCAGTGCATCCCAGCTCCATAGAGCCCCTGGCAGCCTGCTACCTGTGCTCCTGCCACTCCACTCTGGGCCCTGCCAGTGCTCACCCCAGTGCACTGGCATGGGCCCCGTTCTCCCAACCAGCTGTCGCTGCACTCAGTGTGCCCATTCCTCCCGCCTCCTGGAGCCATTTTGCTGCTCCCCTCCCCACCACCAGCTGTCTGGCCAGCCAATCCAGCACCATGTGGTTCCCAGCTGCAGTGTCAGGACCACAGGAGCCAGTCTGGCTGACCCTGAGGACTGGGGTGGTTGCCCATAGTCCTCCCCAGCCTCCCTCCCCACCTCCTTCTTATCTATATTTCCCTCGGTGCAGGGAGGCAGGAACTAGGCAAAGGGTTCTGGCTGGGGCTTGGGGTAGAGGGGGCGGGATGGGGGGGAGAGGCAGGCAGGGCCAGGCCAGACTTGCTGTTGTGGCTGCTTAGTTCTGCTGCCAGCTTCCCCATGGTCCTACTGCCCCTGTCTCCTGTCAGCTTTGACAGGCAGCCAGGGGCAGATAAATATTAATTTTCTAAATTTTTTAGGGCCCCGTGGGCTGGATAGAATGGCCTAGCAGGCTGTATCCAGCCTATGGGCCATATTTTGCCTGCCCCTACTTTAGAGTAAACCCACCCCAGAGGATCTGCATGTGTAGACACACCCAATAATTATTTCATGGCCCCTAAGAAAAACATCTAAGAAGGAATTCCAGGGATGCTCTGGCAGTCTAGCTCAAGGTACCAGATGGTCTAATAAGTCTTGGCTATCTAAAACAGAAATACGTACAAGTGGCAACTGTTCAAGACAAAGACAGATGCCTCAGTTTCTCCAAAGAAAAGAAATAGTTAAGGCCTATTATTATTTAATATAAAACTGCTGAGGAAAACGTGTTTATTAAAAAAGTGAGGGGTGCAACTCAAAATAATTTGGCTACTTTTTAAAAAAGGTATGTGTTCTACAGAAATCAGGGTGGAAAAATAATAGATCATGTAACAAGATTAAGGGAAAACATTCACTCAGTTGTTTCATGCTGCATACATACAAAAATTAAAAACTAGAAAATTCATAGAAATTGTTGCTCTTCTAAAATGTTGATTTTCTTAAAGGAAATTTTGGCTTCGGTGAGAGATGAGGGAATTTAGTACCTGTCAGAGAATTTTATCCCTTCATAAGGTAAGATTCTGAAACACTAGGCAAAGGATTTATATCAGTAATAGCATAGAAAGGAGAAACAAAGCTTGCATTAATAAAGGCAGTAATTAGAAATGGAAGAAATTATTAAAGCATTCTTACAAACATCAGTGACACAAGATTGCTGGATATTTTAGAGAACTTGTAATAAAAACATAAATTTTCACATTCACTTTATGGTAGGTCGTTCATTCTAATCTACCCTCGATCAGGAACAGAAAATATTTTCCATTTTATCTCTGCTTGGCAGCCAACATAAAATGAATTAATAATCTTGTACTTCATGCACAGCTGACTACCGCACAAGAACCACCATTCCCAACTGGCATTTTTGTTGGCAATCTGTGCAAAGTCTAAGGATTTCATTGGCATCAAATCTGAAATATGCTCTCAACTCAAACGGTGGTCCCTTGAGAACATGTTGAGGTACATATGGTAGAGTGCCACTATCTGTTCTGTTCACAGTCTGCTAATAGAAGGCTTCTGTTTCCAGTATTGTCAGACTGGCACCATTCAGGGTGCTTTTGGGAAACAGTGTGCTGAGTTCTGGTTACATTATTAAAACACAACATTTAACAAATGGAGAAAGTACAGTAGAGAGCAACCAGAATGAACATGAAATGAATGCTTATAGTTGTGCTTTAAAAATAAATAAATAACATTATTTGCAGGGATGAAAAGAATACTGCAAAGAAGAAAATTATTAACAAGTTATAAACTATTATTGAAAACCATACAAAATTTTAAAAAATGTGATTACTTATGATATATGATTATTGCATTATATTAAATAAATTCTCACCTTAGCATTTTCAATGCAAGGACAAATAGCCCAGGCTGCACTTGCTTGAACATCTGGATGAGGATTTTTCAACAAGGACCATAACAAACGGACCCCATCTAAACGGTCAATTATCCTATTACAGAAACAAACATAAAAATCATAATTAATTACGAAATAGACCATGCAATTTTATATTGTATAACTGTTTGGAAGGCCATGTCAAGAAATACTGGTACAAACTCATTTAATATACAGTGTTGTTTTACTTAAGTGCTACTGACTTAGTGTTTTCAACATTTTAAGTAAATATCACTCACTATCACTAGATGGGTATACACAAATTGTTTAGAATGAAATCTGTTTCTGACTAAAGCTTATGAGTGCAGGTTACTGTCTTCTCAGCACTTTGACTCGAAATGTTTTACTTAAGAAACATAAAGCAAATGGCATTACATCCAGGATTCATGTAAACTTAAAAACAAGCCATGTGACTTTTTAATGAGCTTCATGCAAAGTGAAACCCAAATTCAAACATACTGGTTTCTTTCATATAGTAACAAATACTTTCAAAAACAAATATTTATGCCAAAAACTATGTACTTAACTTTTATTCAGTCTATGTTTAATGTATTTACCTTACTGTATGACATATTTTAAACTCCTATGTTTCCAATCTAGCATTAGGAATTAAAATGGTCACACCACAGTGCATCCTTTGTTGGGCATGAATAACGTGTAACTTGTTTTCCATGTGTTCCCCACCAACAAGACTAACATTGAATACTGTGTTATAATTACTTAAACATACTGTAATCAAAGTATCTTCATGACTAGCTGAAAAATGAATTATCATCAGAGTCATCTCTACACCATCTGTCTTATGTTTATATATCAATCAGCCTACGGGATCATAACTTCACATTAGGGTCCACTGAGTACTTTAAATGGAGAGGAAGGCCAAACAAAACTTAATATCCTTTACAAACATGGCTTTGTTCAGAAAGATATGTTAAACTCAAAGCAGATGAGATGAAGATAAAGAAAATCAGGCAAACTTTGATTTCTAACCTCAAAAGTAAGAGTTTAATTATATGCAGTTAGTCCACATCTTTAATTGTGAATACAATATTACAGAAATAAAATAAAGTACAGGCTTACTCTTGTAAAATCAAATAACAACATATAATTTGTGTTTATTACATAAAATGTGCCAGGATATTTTTTTTAACTAAGTATGAAATCCGTTCTGTATATAATCATATGATTATCTGAAGCAGAAAAAATGACTTAGGACATAAACTCTGCCTAAAGAAATGAAGGGCCTTACAAGAAATTGATGCAACCTAGTCATATAATTTGTTTTCAAAATCCCAACTTTTCCATAGAACAGAGGACAACCAAACACATTAAATGAGTTGTTTTTTAAAGATCTACTGAGTATAAGATAGTCTGAAGTGCACACTTATTGTCAAATATGTCAGCTGCCAAAAGTTATCAGTCAACAGAGAAAAAAAGAAAGAAAGAAGTCAGAGTTCACATCAGGAGCAGCACAATAAGCCATAACAGAACAATAATACCCCATGCAGCTATATATATGCATCTAAATTACTGGTCCAGATAGTAACAAAGACTGTAAAGGCAGTTTGTAAAATCTAAAAAAATATCTTTTTAATATTCCAATATTATTTGCCTGTAATTTCCAAAAAGACCATGATAAAATGTCCTGTTACTAGAATGAATAAAGGGCCTGTTAATCTTTCTCTCTCTCATCTTAATCACCCAGAACAGTTGTTATTGAGCAACGCCTCCCCCGAGCAGCTAAATATGAAGGATCTAATCCTTACTACCCATACAATCATGAGACAGGGTATGCACTGAGCTCATTTCCTGCACTGCAGAGAACAATCTTGAGGCTGATTCAGCTTTTTGGATGACACCCCCCTGGGAAGCACTGCCTCAACACAAACCCAAACAAGGGTTCCTAAACATTTATAAAGGAAGCAAAAAAAAAAAATTATCTTAATTTAATTGAGTACATTGGGGTACAAAGCTATTAAGTGATTTGCCCAATCCACTGTGGTGGAGCACATGCATCTCACAGCACAAGAGTTAAAAAGAGATACCAACTGAGGAGGCCAAGGGCTAAGTCCAATTTCATCTTTATGCATCTAAGTGGCACTTACATAGCTGGGTAATGGCAATTTTTGATACTTACATACAGTTCCTAATATATGTAGCTACAATTAGCCTGAGCTTCTTTTTGACTGTGCTCAGAAATCTGGGCAACCACCTAAGCAAACTAGATTTGCCTGGGCATGCGCATAACACTGGGTAAGTTTCAAAACTTTTGTTAAAGAAAAACTACAACTAGCAAATGTTCGACACTGAAGAAGGGGGCCAGGATGTCCTTCCTCCTTTTAGCTCATTTCCCTAGTGCAGTGGTTCTCAACATTATTAGTCTCAATCAAGGCACTCCTCCAACCAGCACCCTGGTTGAAAATCACTGTCCTAATGGCTCGAACATTTGCCCAAAGAGCAGAAGAAACAGGTTCTAGGCTCCACTTAACCAAATGATATTTGAATGCGTGTTTCCTAGCAAAGTACTGTAATCACTGCTCTGGGCATGCCCTCATCTACTCACTAGCTAAAATGCAGCAGTAACTACGACTACATACCACCACAGGTTTTATTTGTGGCAGGTATGCATATAGGGCACTTGCATGCAGATGGGTATGCATATACGACAGTCCTGTTCTGCTGCAAGTGGAAACACAATCCAAACTGTGCATACAAGTGCAGTTACATAAGGCTACTTAAATGCAAGAATATGAAATAGAATTTAGCCGGAAGCAGCTTTGACGTGCTAGAGATGTGAGGCATGTCAAGCTTGGAGAATGACTTTACAAGAGGGGTGCCAGCAGTTCAGCAGGGAGCAGCCTTGAGAGGAGACAAACTTTTGGTTCTCAGCTCCCTGATGGACTCCCCATTTAAGGCAGAGCCTGCTCTTATGCCATAAACTTTTTGAGTTCCCTCTGAAAAAAGCAGTTCAGAGTACTAACTATTGCTTTAAGGCATGCTCTGATGATTGCTTTCCTTTTCACACTTTTTCACACCTCTTACCTGTTTTCTCAGAAACGTGGAAGGGGTAAAACTGCTGAGGAATTCTGCTGGAGGGCTGAGCTTCCACTCTATCTGTTGAGCATTACTGTTCTGACATGGGCAACATACACTGAAGTACTGGCACATCTAAAAGGGAGGCTATACAGAGTCAAGGCTTGTAACAATCACTAACAAAGTTTGTAGAAAAGCCGAATCCAGGTCTTCTGAATGTCAGTCTGATGGTTTAACTACAAAATCATCCCTCCTCCTTGAAGCACCTGCTACTTCTCAATGCCAGCATGGCTTTTCTGGAACCAGGATTTCATGCCTGTAAGTAAAGTTGAGGCCCTGTTTCCAGTGAGAAAGGGGTTTTTTTTTCCATCTTCTTCTGCTGTCTCCATCTCTCTCATTTATATATTTCTCTTATTTTATACTATATACCAATTTTATTTATGGTATCTCACTTCCTCACCTACTCTTCCTTGCCCCCCAGATGTTGCATTGCAATCTCCAACTTATATGATATTATTTTCCTTTCTTAGCCTCTCAGGCTCCAGTCACCTTGACTTGTTCTCTTCTATCAACAGTTTTTCTCCTTGTAATCAGTGTAGGTTGCACTATGCCTTTCAGCTATAAAGGCATTCCACAGATAGGTGGAATGCTGCAAGTATATCTGCATACTCTGAGAGGAGTTTGGCATACGACATACCATTTTAAAATAATGCATAACTTGTATAACATTAAAAAAATGGAACAAATTATATTTGTTGTATTTCCTGATCAAGGACATGTTTGCTATATTGTCTGTCTCTACTCTTCTGTGTACAAATGGCTTATTTTTGTGCGGCTGCTTAAACAAATATAAGGCCAACTCCTGTTCGCAAATAAAACTTCCACTGAAGTCGCTGTTAAAATTGTGCAACTAAGGATAGAGTCCACCCCACAGTTACCAAAAGGATCTGCCATGGAATAACCAAAACAAGAACCAGATGGAACAAAGCCTGAGAACTGCTGAGTCATGGCAACAGAAATGCTTAGCACACATGGGCGAATTTAGGATTTTGAAAGGGGGGGTGCAGACAGGGTGGTGCATCATCAACACATTTTTCTCCAGTTTAAAAGAACCTAGAAGCTGTACTAATTTGCTACAGGCTTAGGGCTATATTTTACAGTTTAAGATCTAAGTAAAAGTAAATACAACTTTATGGAATGTACATTAATTTGCTATATTATATATTATATATAAAAAAAAAAGGCAAAAAAGTAACCAAAGGATGTTCTGTCATTAGTCCTGCAGGCATTGGAATTAAATGTACAACTCGTTTTCAGAGCCATAAAATAAAATCTACCCTTTGTGAGTGTCTTGGCAATGCATCCAATGTTTTACTCAAAGTTTTTCCACACCTGAGCTAATGTTTCCACACCTGAGGTAATGTTTTTAGCTGAAGTCAAAAACAGTGTGCAGGGCTGTGAAATAGGAGCTACACTACTGGGAGCATCTAACAGAAAGCAGAAAAAAGAAAAAAGAATAGCATGGGTAGTGAAACATAAAGGCCATTACAAAGGAGGCAGGGTCATTAACACCTGTGGAATGGAGAGTTTAGAAAAAACATGATTCTAATATAATAAATGGGTTAGTTTGTCTGCCTGTGTGTCTGTCTGTCTGTAATGCTTTTGGCCAACTGAGCATGTGCCACTGAGAGGGCAGGTGGTGATTGGCTGCGGGGGCCCAAGTTTGAGCCACTGCTGGGGAAGTTTGTGGTGGTGGCGAACACACCCCCGGCCACCTGAGCACGGCAGCTTCCCCATGCCTCCCTGCCTAAGGGTGAAGGGGGGAGGGTCACAGTGGTGGCGCCTCCCTCCCCACCCTTCCCTGCAGCCCTCCAGAACAGCCAGCAGTGAGGGGGATGCAGTGAGCAGGGAGGGAGGGAGGGGAGCAGGGCAGGGGGAGATGAAGCGGGGGTCATGGTGGCAGCTGTTGTTGGGGCCGGGCAGTGGGAAAAAAGGGAGGGAAGGAGGGGAGTGAGAAGGAGGCCCCGACAACAGCTGGCAGGGAGGGGGAGGCAGCAGGGAGGGAGGTTGCATGGGTCCAGGTGGACACAGAGTTGGGGAAGGTGAAGGGCGGGTTATGGTGGCAGCTGTTGTCGGGGCCAGGCAACAGGGAAGGAAGGGAGGGAAGCTGGGGGGGAGGTCATGGTGGTGGCGCTCTCCTGCCACCCTGTCCCAACAATAGCCAGCAGGGAGGGGGAGCCAGTAGGCAGGG
>NW_017729004.1:37004975-37011166 GCF_001723915.1 Gavialis gangeticus | reverse complement strand
CCAATGTGAGGAGGCAGAGTTTGGGTCGAATATAACACCAGTGGTAGTACCACGACCTGCTGCCCGGGGGGGAGTAAGAGTCCCCTGTGAGATCCTAAGGCCCCAGTCATGGTGTGAGGTTAACCCCAGCTCCCCATGTCCGTGGAGGACCCAGAGAGGGGGACCCTGGGATAAGAGTATGGGTCATACATCAAGGCCTGCCAGAGCTTCCCCTGATTGGCCCATATGGGGACCAGGACCAGGAGGGTCAGAAGGGCAAGTAGGCCCACCAAGAGGGACGCCCAAGAGCCAGGGGCCTGGGGTCCCAACTGGCCTGATGGTAGGCTGGGGCTAGTGTGAGCCGAAGGTCCCAGTGAGGGGACCACACCTGAAGGGGAACCGGTGGCAGGGAGATATATATGATGGTGGCAGAGTCCACCTGAAGGGAGGAACTCAGGTGGGGGTCCTACAGCAGGATTCTGGGGCCCATCGTGGGGGACTGGCACATATGAGAACATCATGATATCATCTGCGAGGCTTGGGCTGCAGTGTAGGGGAGGAATGGAGCTGCAGACAGCGCCCCCTAGCAGCAGGGCAGAAAATGGGCAGCCTCCCACCTAATTACATCTATTAATTAATCAATTAAGACCAAGGCCTGACAGGCAAGAAAGTGGGCGGTTGACCAAAGAACAGGTGGGCGGGCCACACAGTTGAATTGGACCCAAGCAGGCCCCCTGGTACAGGTGGGTGGTGTGCCCAAAGGCAAGTGGGGAACCTAGCACTGCCAGGTGGGTGGTGTCAGGTGTCTGTCAGGTGGGTGGTGTGCCCAAAGGCAAGGGGGGAACCTAGTACTGTGGCCAGGCAGGGAGTCCCACTTCGCCACAGTAAACACTGCCAGAAATATGTCATTTTTGACAGGCAATTAGCTAGTAGATTATAAAGAGCCATGAAATCAAGCAACAGCCTCACTGCTGCCTGAATAGAAATGATGCTGCTACTGCCAGGCATTTGGTTTTAAACTTTTGGTGGACCGGAAATCAAACAAAGGAATGTGACTGGATCACTGCACACCTCTGGATCTGTCCCAGGGGACACGTTTAAGGCTCTGATCCACAGTAAGATTAAAATTCATGAAAACAAACTGAGGTTGGAGAGGAGATGAATGGATTAAACAAAATATGTTTTCCCTATGCTCATCATTCCTAAGTTCTCTCCCAAGCTTACACTGGATCAATCAAGGAAAAAAAAGTACTAATAGAGTCAACGATGCCCTCATATTTTCACAGTGGGAAATTTATAGTTAGTCATAATACATATGATACATTATATATGGAGCAAAAGTCTTTAACATTTTCTCTTGTTGAGAGTTTATTCTGAGACATTCACCAATTATTAAACATATGTGTATTAAACATCATTCTCATCCTGTTTTCATTTTTCTATGGTTACATTGAATAATCAAACTAAGAGGAAATGAGCATCTGAGAGCACTTCTACTCAACCTCGTGCATCTTATTAACAGCAAAGGGTGTACTTAAAATTAACTGACAAGGACACTGATTTATCTGTATTTTCAATTTCTAGTTTCTTTCCAGTACAGAAATATACCTATTTTATTTTATTTTCAAAAAATAAAAAACAAACAAAAGACAGACTAGATTTGTTAAGCACAAAAACTTCAACCCTAATGGGATCATTTTTAGATAATGTTATGACTGGCTGGTACAAGTGTTTTGTACATAAATTTCTTTTCATCCTTAACTATAACATCACTAGCAGGATGCTGTAATAAAGCTACTTACCGCAATCAATACAAGCATGCATACTTGAACATTTACTTTGGTTGGCATCCAACTCTGTATTCATTCATAGCAAGAATATTAGTCACCCATGTGGTTACAGTCACTTAAATAATGCATTTTACAATAATTTGTTGACATTATGAAGACAAAATTAAACTATAGTGAAACCTCTACTAAGCAACCACTCAAGGGGCTTATAAATGACAAGGGTCTTTTAATAAAAATGGCCTAATATTTTACTTGGAAGCTGAAATGAATCTCATAAAAGATCAAATACAGTATTTAGCTGATACCAAAAGTCTTATTGTTTAAGATTTGTAAAATAAAAATATTTAAGTACTTCCTTGAAATACAAACATTTACAAGATTACAATACAGGATCTAATGTAAAAAAGGCCAGTCATAGACCTAAACAAAATAAAAATGTACATCTCATTGCATTTCACTGGTGTCTGGTGTTTCAGTCTAAAAACTTAAGAATATAAAAGTCTACAGAGTCCACAATCCATGGCCCAAATTCTGAGTTTGGACTGAACTGCCTTAAGTGGAGCTAAGACATGCAATGCTGTAAAAATGGCTGCATACCACCTTTTTGTTGCCCAGAGTTCTGGTTCTGGCCAGGAGTAGTAGTTTGTGGCCAGAGGACAAGTGGCTATTAGGCCTCTGTGAAGCGGCTAATATTCACTTTGGATTAGGATTTGGCCGATTCGGGGGACAGTGACTCAATTCAGTAATTCAAATCAGCGTCCCAAATCAATTCAGCCGAATCTAATTCAGAAATTCAGCTGCTGCCGAATCTCTAAATCATGCAGGCCCATCCCCCGCCCACTCTCCCAGCCCTAGCAATGGCTGCCCTGCCTGCCCCAGTTCCCAGCTTTCTGAAAAAAAAGCCCTGACTTACTGCGTGCTGCTGGGCAGGGGGTGATCCCTGCTGCCCCCCACTGCCCTATGCTGCATGGGGGGCTCTGCCATGAGCCCCCCAATCCCCACCCACTGTACCAGGCCCCCCCCATGGCTGCTCCACCTGCCCCAGCTCTGGCCCTTTAAGGAAAAAAAACCCCAACAACCCCAAGGCACACTGGTTCCTGCCCAGCGGAGGCCAATTCCCACTGCCCCCTGCTGCCCCGTACCATGTGGGGGGCTCTGCACAAATCCCCCGAAGCCCAAGGCCACTGTAGCAGTTGGTGAGGGTAGGGTTTTTTGGGGGGGGTTCTTAAAGGGCCGGAGCTGAGGCAGGTGTGGGGGGGCCTGGGAGAGGGAGGGGGGTCAGAGGGGTTGTGCCAGAGCCCCCCATGCAGCGTGGGGCAGTGAGAATTGCCCTCCCACCTGGCAGCACCTGGTGAGTGGGGTTTTTTTTTTAAAGCCCTGGGAGCTGGGGCAGGCCATGGGGGGTGGGCTGGGGGAGGGTGCAGGGATCAAGAGAGGCTGGGGGAGCAGGAAGGGAATGGGACCTGGCAGGGGACCCCCCATGGGCCCCTCCCCTGTCCTCCAGTCCCCCCGCCCCCTACTTACCAGCTCCGAGTCGAGGTCCAGCTCCCTGCTGCATTGGGCAATGACTGAATTGTTGAAGCTCTCTGAATCTTTTCCGAAGATTTGGAGATCTTTGAATCGATTCGGACCTTTTTATTGGTCCCCTGATTCGATTCAGGTTTGGAGATTTGGCCACCGAAGCAGGCCAGATCTCCTCTGAATCGAATCAGCACCCGAAGCTTCGCACAGCCCTAGTGGTTATACCCCTACACCAATGGCCAGGAGTGGGGTGGCATAAAGATATTGTGCCAGTTTTACACCATCTATGCATTCTGCCTATTCTGCCTGTGAAATGGCAACTCCTAGGTGCCTGAGGAAACTAGGTTTCTGGAGGCCACACAAAACAGCTGACACGTTGCATGCATATAGAATATATTCTTTATAGGCACTCAGAGGGTGCTGTTGTATCTAAGATCAATTCTGGTCAGTCTCTGGTCACACTGGGGATGTGGCTTCTTTCTACTGTTATAACTGGTTGTTTAGGGCCACTGGTTGCTTTATAAAGTTATCATGATTTAGTCCACCTGATGGCCATGATAACAGTTCTAGGAATATGAATCCATTTTCTTGTTACTATAATAGAATGTAGTAAACCTGCTGTAATACAAGATGTAGTAATTTTACTACAGTGAGAAAATCTATAGCAAATCAATTTTGAATTCAACTTTAATTGCCACAAGATGTTGTGGAAGTTGACAGTTTAGCTAGATTCAAAAAAGGGATTGGGCAAACATTCTTGGAGGAAAAGTTCATCAGTAGCTATTGAGCATGGGAATTAGGGATACAAGCTGCTGCATCAGAACTTTCTAGACCCTAAATGCTGGAGGCTGCAAGTGGGAGAAGAACAGGGAAAAAACCCCAGTCATATCCATATCACACTCCCTTTCAGCATCCGCTCTCTGCCACAGTGTGCCACAGGATACCGGGCAAGATGGACCTACAGTCTGACCCAGTAAATGGCAGTTATGTTCTTAATATTGAATATTTCCAGAATAAACTTTAATATGGATTGCTGAAACACACACGCAATACACTCTGGACATCTGTTTGTTATATCTAGCATCCTCTTTGTTACACCATATTTGCCAGCACTTTTGAGAAGTCTGGCTTTATCGCCTGCCAACTCTGACCACATATAAAAATATAAATAAACAGTGCTATACTGACTCTATACTGTGTTCACTGGTAAGATTACAGGGTTTTATTCTGGCAGAGTGTCATTTCGTCTTCTTTGAAACCACAGTTAACATGTTTTTAAAAACTTTCACTGTTTGTTGCAAACTGCTTTGATAAAGAGTATTATATGACTCAAACTCCATCTGGTTGGCTAAAATAATTTTACATTTTAGTTACAGGACTCTAAAACCTCAGTAAACAAAACTAGATATGAATTCTGTATGTTTGCAAACCAAAAGGGCAAAAGAAAATCTAATAAAAGTTAAGGAATAAACACAAGACATGTAGGCTGAGTAACAGAAGAATGACTGGAAAATCATAAGAAAGTATGTTACAGTTGTTTAGTTTGCATCTGTACCTAAAATTGTGCAGGAGATCAAGTTTAGAGAAGAACTTCAGACATTTTAGACCCTGCTGCTGAAGTTCTGTCAGGTAAATGTCCTTTGATGTAAGGAAAACCCCTTTTTTTTTTGCTATACAAGTATGTAACATATATCACTGAAGAAGTCTGCGTGCTCTATAAACCTGAAGTGTTTTTCTATCATGTGCTAAATTTGTCTCAACATAGCGATGATCAAGTGGACTAACATGGAGAAATGTCTAATTCCTGAATCAAGTGAATCAGAGGTACATGATCCACCCCTCCCTGTCTCATGTCCACATGCCCGCTTATAACAATTTCATTTTGAGATGTGGCCTTAGAATGTCACAAGGGCTTGGTGCAGTATGACAAAGGCACCTGCCTTCTGGCAGTCTATATGTATAGCAAATTAAGGCATCATTTCTTAATACTTCATGTTGCAATAAAGAATGAATTTAATACTAATACTATAACACCAATATCTGAAGGAATCACAATGAAAACAAAGAGAAAATTGAAGCACTACAGTAACAACAGCTGTGGAACCAGGGGAAAAGTTAGGTGTTTCTAAGAGTTAGTTAATTTGCTGCATCATAATGATGAAAAAATTACTTCTACTGTTGGGATTGTTAAAAGCTGGGGTTTGTTATAAATGAGGTTTGTAATAATTAGGTTATGCTACATATTCATATAAGATGGGACAAGACTTGCCTATGGTTAGCTGTTCCTATGGTCTTGACAATGTGGGTTTGCACTCTACAGTACCATTTCAAATGCTCTAGGTAGCCCAGCATATAACCTGATCATGCAATGGGAATGTCAGCATTTCCCTTTGGAGATCATCACATTAAGAGATGTCACTTTTAGAAAATGTATTATATTCCATTATTCTTTTCTGTTTTTTAAAATTTCAATCCATGATCTAGTTACATCTCTTCAAATCATTCTAAGTGATTCTTCTTCATCATTGTGATTTAGATTCTTTACTATAGGGACTTAATTATCCCTTTTTTTAAATTAAGGATGCAAAATATTAAGTCAGTTTCCTTCTGGCTTGTTTCTGAATGCTACTATACTGAACAGATGTAGTTAGTACAACAACAAAATTAAAGACCCCCTTGAAAATGTTGGGGGGGCAGAGGGCAAACAGACTACTTGACTCCCCAGATTTATTTTCCCTGCTGTAGCAGTGGTAGGTTGACAAATTCAAGACAAACCTCCAATAATTAGATTACATACCTGGAAAATTATAACAGATTTATAAATCTTCTATATATAGATTCTAATTATTGGAAGGTTATCTTATTTCACAGATTTCATAGACATTAGAGCTGGAAGGGACC
>NW_017729004.1:37004564-37004964 GCF_001723915.1 Gavialis gangeticus | reverse complement strand
GCCAGGGCCGGGCTGGGAGGGAACCCAGCCGGGCACAAGCCAACGCCGCTTGCACGTAGTGGTCAGTGGCGAGCGGTGGGAATTTGAACCCTGCAGGAATCTGGAAGTGGAAGGTGCCGGGGCCACCCGGGCCCATTCAAAAGGAGCGCCGGCGCGGGCAGAGAGGGCCGGCGTTGGCAGAGCCAGGAGGGACGGGTCTGGCGGCAGCAGAGCCGGAGCCAAGAGAGCCGGGTCTGACAGCGGCGGTAGCGGCAGTGGTGAGGCCGAGGGAGCCGGGTCCGACAGCGGCGGCAGCGGCAGCGGCAGAGCCAAGGGAGCCAGGTCTGACAGCGGCGGCAGCGGCGGAGCCAAGGGAGCCGGGTCCAACAGCAGCGGCAGCAGCAGCGGCGGAGCCGAGGGA
>NW_017729004.1:37000327-37004357 GCF_001723915.1 Gavialis gangeticus | reverse complement strand
AACAGTGCCCCAGCGGACCAGGGCCAGCGGACGGAGCGGCTGGACCTTGTGGGGTAAGCGGGACCCCGAGGCAGGGGTCTGCACACCAGGCGGGAAGCCTCAGAAGGGCAAAGGAGCCAAGGCACCGCGGGGTGCGGCACAAGGCCTGTAGGGGAGCAGGGCCAAGAATTTTGTTCCCCTTTTTCTTACGGTTTGGACTTATCGTACTTTATCGTGGGGAGAGAGGCCTGCGGCCCACCCAAGACACCGGAGGCCAGGGTGAGGGTGTAGGGGTGGAGGATCCCTCAGGACACAGGTATCTGGGGCCAAGCCGGACGGCGATGAAGGTCTCATCATCGGACGGTACGCGCCTCACCAAACTGAACAGCATATCGGAACATCAAGTCGTGGCAGGCGAGGCTGGCACATACGTACATCTGGGTCGGGTGAGCCTTCATTGTGAGTGGGGAGTCCGGGGACCCTTCCCTGAAGACCGGGAGTGGGAGGGACTCGGACTAAAGGGAACCCTTACACTGGGCATCAGTTGTCAGTTGCCCCATCTGGTTCAGCAGGGGTCCAATGTTGCTCTTGCTTTTCCTTTGGCTCCCCACATATCTGAAAAAGGACTTTTTATTATCCTTGATGCTCATAGGTAGTTGGAGTTCAGTTGCAGCCTTGGCTTTCCTGGTTTGCTCCCTGCAGGACTGGACTAATGCAGGATAATCCTCCTTGGAGGTGAATCCCATCCTTCATCCTTTGTAGGCCTTTCTTTTTAGCCTCAGGAAGTCTGTTAGGTCCCTGGAGAGCTGGGGGGCTGCTGTGTCCGCTTGCTGCCTTTCCTCCAAGATGGAATAGACTTAGCTTGTGCATTGAGGATCACTCCCTTGAGGAGCAACCACTCTTCTTGAACTCCCAATCAGGGTTGTCTTATATTTGAGTAAATATGGTATTTTGTTCTGTGCTGCCAATGCGCATTGGGATCTTGAATTCTTTAGAGCAGAAAGAGGTTTCCAATAATGGAATTGCAACATTGATTCCTTAAAAAAAGTGGGGTAGTAGATGATTCAATGTTCCTTACCTTATTAAAAGAAAAAGTACAGAAGTTCAATGGCATTCACTAAAATAGTAGCTCAAGATTAAACATGGAGCAGAATGTAAAGCTGACAAAATACTCATAATAAGGACTACCTTCATACACACCATATGACAGAAAAGTGAGTGACTTTAATCCTTGTCCAGCACTTAAATATCAAGGCTGAAATCTTGGCTCCACAAAAGTCACTCTATGATGACACGATCTTTCTAACTTTAGATAAACAGGGAGATAAACTGAGTTGTTGCTTAGCCAAGGGATACAAAGCTATTACACTCTTTCCACACAAATCTATCCCTCATGCCCTACTTTTGGTGCCCTACTCTGTCTATGAATCTCATTCTGGTATAGAGATGTCCAAATGTAAACATATTGGGCATTTATAGATGTGCTCTGGGAAGCGGGGAAGGGGAGCACTTTAATTAGCACAGCTCCAAAAGTTGCGCTAATTAAAAAGTGCCCAGTGTGTCACATGCATCAGCATCCTCGCACTGAAAAATGGCAGCAGGGCGCTTTGAACTAAAGCTCATTGAATGAACTTTAGTTTGAAACACCCATGCCAGCATTTTTCAGCACGGGGATGCTGATGCATGTGACACTGGAGTCTACTGGAGCACAGTTGCTGGTGATGCATAGGGGGTACACGTGCACCCCCTGAAAGAAGCGCTGTTGACAGTGCCAGTGGCGCCTGCAGGCAGTCGCCACTCACCACCCCAGCCTCACCTCTGACACTGCTGGAGGCGTCTGTGAGTGGACAGTCACTGACCGCTGGTCAGCACTTGCCACCCCCTCCCCACCACTGCTGACTCTGCTGTGGCTGCCTGCAGGAGCTCCCTGTTCACCACTGCCAATGTCGCCACCACCTGCAGGCGGTTGCCATGCCCCCCCCGGCCCCCCCCCCAGCCTCTGGAGACATGCATCGTTCATGAGCGCAGTAATTACCACACACCAGCAGACTCAGTTAATGGAGCCTGCTCTGACACGCCATAATTACAGCGCGTCGAAGCAGCCTCCCTGCATGTGCAGAGGAGCCCTGTATTTCCAGTGGGGTTTCTTGCTGCATTTGTATTAATGCCAGAAATTTCAGTTTTAACAGTAGTATCAGTGATTAATTGCTGAAGGGAACTCACTCATCAATTATGAGAAAATTTAAAGCTGTTAGTGTTACCCGCAATCTTTGTGATGAATTTCACCATGAGACTGCCTAACTTAATTTTTAATATTTCAGTTTCATTACATTGATAAAGTCGATTATCCTTCCTTATTACAGTACAGGACTACTGAAACTATAGAAGATGAAAAATGATACCTATATAAATCTTTTGAATCAGTCATGATTTCAGCAAATATACTGCTCTGAGGCAAGGCTTTCCACCCTTTTTTTCAAGTTTGCTGTTAAAGAAAAAAGATTTTTTATGTGTTTCACAAAATTTGTTGTAGTCTTTTTTGAGACAGTAAAATATTTTAAAAGTCCAAATGTTCCACTTCCGCAAATTTGGACTGGAGAGGTATGGGAGTGCTGCAAACTTCCTTCCTGCAAAATTCCTGAGCCCCTGAAATCCCTCCTGCTGGTATACTGTGGGGTTCAGGCTCTGCAGAACTGACTGGGCAGGCCAGAGGCAGTGTTATGGGGTCAATGAACATCTCCGCAGCACTGTTCTCTCCTCTGAACCCAGGCATTAACATAGCACAAGTTAACATGGACTGAACATATTTAACTGGCCTACATTCCCTCTTCTTGATATGTACACCCTGGAAAAGAGGATTTCCAGAGGAACAATCTGGCAGTGGAATTTCTGGAAGTAGAGCTCTACTAGCAACAGTATGGGGTCACTACACTTCCAAGTGAAATGTCTTTGCTTTCATTGGCCTGCAGGAAGGAGATCCACAAGTTTGGTGCCCAATTCCTGCTGTTTCTATGGAGGTGAGCAAGTGGAAATGCCTGCTTCCCTACCAAGAAAAGTATTTCCCAGCTTCTATGCTGCAGGAACCTGCAAAAGGGAAAGATCAGGTCCTAATTTCAATGTAAGGTGTATTTTGCACCTTTTTCAAAACGAACTTTACTTGGAAACCTCACATCAGGCAGGACACTGAGTAAATATTTACTTTTGCCATTTTTATTTCCATCCTCAGTCATTTGTTGTGCTTTTGAATAATGCTAATCTAAGGCAAGTCCTTTATTGAAAACTAGGGAACACATGCTTCCTGCTTGGTGACTTGAAGGGAAGAAATGTTCACAGAAGATTTAAAATTCCATCATGTGCATCAACCTAAGTGGTACAGAATGTCTATACCCTGGAATATTTAAAAGTTAACTGAAAAATGATTACATCTTTTAGTTATGCAATCAGCAGTGGGCATTTCTTGCTGTTTTATTCATTTCCAGTCCTCCAGGTATATCTAAGGTTTAAATTAAACCTTTGAGCTACCACTTTAATTGACTTCTAATGTAGATCCATGGCCAACATTATATATTTTCCTTTTTCACTTCTGATAAGACATCTAAGTCACTGACTACTTAGTTTCATAGTTTCTAGGGTCGGAAGGGACCTGAGCAGATCATCTAGTCTGACCCCCTGCCCTGGCAGGAAAGATTACTGGGGTCAAATGACCCCAGCAAGGTGTTCATCTAACCTCCTCTTGAAGACCCCCAGGGTAGGGGCCAGCACGACGTCTCTTGGAAGTTGGTTCAAGACCCTAGCTGCCCTGACTGTGAAGTAGCACCTCCTGATATCTAGCCTAAATCTACCCTCTACCAGCTTGCAACCATTATTCCTGGTCACTCCTGGCAGTGCTCGGGGGAACAGGGACTTCCCCAGTGCCTGCTGATCCCCCTGACTAGTTTGTAACAGGCCACTAGATCCCCCCTCAGCCTTCTCTTGTGGAGGCTGAACAGGTTCAGGTCCCGTAGCCTCTCCTCATAAGGCCTGCCCTGCTGCCCCCTGATCATACGAGTGG
>NW_017729004.1:36984818-36999971 GCF_001723915.1 Gavialis gangeticus | reverse complement strand
TACTCTGGGGTGGAGATCGTCCAGACCAGCTGACTTGAATATGTCCAGTCCCTCCAGAAGCTCCCTAACTAGTTCCTCACTAAAACTTATGTAAAAGTGGGGTTTATTAAATATTGATGCTAAGTAGCTATATTATATATTACACCACTTATAATTAAGGTTACTTGATGCTTCCCATTATAAAACCACTATGTAAAAGTTTATTTGCTTAGCATTTTGAAGACCATAGGTGTTCTGGCTGAAATTTGCATGCTAGCTGCCTGCTTGAAGCTGATATTTTTGGAAAATGTCAGCCATATTAGTTCAGAGGCTTGGGGGAAAATATATTGTTTTATCAATAGTTTAAAAATTCTGGCAGCCACACCTTTTGGAAAATCAACATGCCCAGTGATTTAGATTATTCATCTGAAATTTGGCAGGGATTAGCCATTGCATCAGGATGTTCCTTCAACATCCTATGGAAAACTACTCAAATCTGGCAAAGTTGTAAGCCTTTGTAAAACTGCAGTTTACATATGCTCAGTACAAACTTGCTCAGTACAAATTTGCTTCTAGAACTTGGAAGATCTTTGACTTCACCAATTATGCTCAAACTTTTCACCATTCTTAATGCTGACCAGACTGCACAGTCGGCACCCCCCCCCCGCATGAAGCAAATTAGCCCCCTGCATCCACTCACAGCAGCACACACACAAGTAGCTCTCAGTTACACCCCTCTCTTCCTCCTGCTATAGGAGATGCTGTATAATTCAGATGCAAAGGGGACAAGGCTGCCACAGGAGAGAGAGGGAGTAAGAGGGCAAAGAGGTGAGGCTGGGAGTAAATGAGCAAGAGGAAGGAAGATCTGACTAGAGGGGTAACAAGGCAGCAGAGTGGCTGTGGTGGCAGCTATTGTTTTTTCCAAACCCTGTCTAAGGTCAGTGACTGTGGAGCTGCTGTCCTGGTCACCCTGCCTTAGTTATGCTACCCAGTCTGACAAGGATCCAGGCCACAGAAGAAAAACTGAGAATATTTTGGCAAAGAAACTGAGACAAGAAGCAAGGCAAAGCAAGAACACTGTGTCCACCAGAGTATACTCCCCTCCAGAGAATGGAATCCAGGCTACCTAATTCATTACTTGAATTTGGCACATACCTGTATACCCAGACAAGTGCCTCATTTCCCTGTAAGGCTAGTCCACACAGAAGAAAACATTATACAATGGCTGTCAGAACAGCTGCTTGAACTATTGGAGTGGATCTCTGATTTCTAACTCTGCTGATGATCCAAGTGTCAACATGATGCTACATGATTTTGTTTTCAATTTGCTTATTTAAAAGTCTAGGAAAAACACACAAAATACCACCTGCTATAAAAGAACATTATCAAGATTAAAAGAAAGGTATTCAAAAGTTAGAAAAAGAATTAAGGTTGCCTGTTCAACCTGGCTTTTGACTCTTTTGCACAACTGAGTTACGATACTTGCCTTTAATGACTTGGTCATATATAGGATTGCACCTCATTTCCTGCCTGGAGTGAACATGCTCTGGAGATAAATCGAGGTGTTCTTTGTAGTCTTCACTGTAGAAATGTGCTATGTTTGTTGCGGAAGTTGGAAGGTATATAGTGAACAGGGCTGCCAGCTGTCCATAGAAAAAGGCCAAAAATGGTTGCCCGTAAAGTCCTTAAATAAATCCAGTTATCCATAAAAAAGTGTGAAACAGTGAGATTGAGTGAACATCTGTTATCAGAATGAGGCTGGATGCAATTGTTGATAGATAGAAAGAGCAGAGCAGTGCCATATTGCATCTGAGTGGGAGTACAGCTTGGTGCCCTGGAGGGAGCCATCTTTCAGGGCTCTGGGGATTACAGAAGTCTCCATAACCCATTCCACACACCCCAGCCACGTGCTTTCATTGCATCCGCCATTGCCTGCCTGTAATGGTTTGCTCACCTTGAAAGTAGGCAGGGTTGCATGGCCCTGAGCAGTCTGAGAGACTCAGCAAGATGGAGGGAGGAAAATAAAATTTATTTCCCCAGGCTTCCAGGTGGGGGTTCAAACCAGATTTAGAAAGTTGGCATTGCTTTCTTCTCTTTGCCCTAACTTCCCTGCTCCCATTCTGATCTGCCAGGTACAGCACACAGAGGCAGACTCACCCATGCCTCAGGTTGATCACCCTTGATGTAAAACTTATGTTAGTAAAAACCTATGTCAGCAATAAAAAGTTTGCAGATGGTTAGTAAAATGAAAATTATTGGGTTGGCAACTCTAATAGTGAATGAAGCAGGGAACTGCAGGAAGAAAGGATGGCTGTCTTCTCGTTAAAACATTGAATCCTTCCATGGAGAAGTAGATTTTACACCTGCCTCTGTCACAGAGTTCCTGTGTCATGCTAAAAGAAGCACTTAAATCAATTTTTTCATGGATGGTGTTTCTCTTTTTTGGGGCACCTGACTTGAGAAGCTAAGGCATGATTTGCATAAATGCTAAGCATTCACTGCTGCAACAAACTCATTGGAAGTCATATTCTAAATATATACAGTACTATAAAATATACTTGTAAGTACTATGACAAATGTGTCACCCACAATTAATCTCTCCATACTTGAGTATGCTATCTGTTAAATGGTGACTAAAATATATTCATCTCACAGGAGTGTCATGAAAATGATTTCATTAATGTTTATGAGGCACTCAGATATTATAGAGATGCGAAAATCCAGTAGGAAAATGACAAGGTTCTTTGGGTAAATCCAAAAATGAATAATTTTGTCTACTAAATGGGGTTGGAATAGGATGACATAATGTACAATGAAGATAAAAGAAAATATGTAAGAGCTGCTCATTAACTGGTTCACCCTGTACACTGAGAATGATAGTGGTTTTGTAGAAACATTGTATGCTATTATGTAATTAAAGACTGCCACAATGCATATACACTGTGGGGTCATATTAAGGTGCAAAAGCAACATATATCTGACATTTCTAACCTTTAAATGTCTCCCTTTGCAACTTTAATAATATTCTTTTAACATAAGGAGGTTTTTTGTACATAACAGTAAAAAATGTCAAAATAAAAAGCAGGTTGTAGCAGGTCTTTCCCTGACACGGTCAACTCACTTTCAAGTAGACACCTGGATTCTGTCTCACCTGCCCCCTCTGTCCTCTCAGGGTCCCAGTCTCTTGTCTCATCTGCCACGCCTTGTTGTTATAATTGGACCGGCCTAATTACTGCCTTTACCGGTCAGCAAGGTTTTGTTTCAGGTCTTAGATCCTTGCTTAGGCTGAGGTGCCCTGGCCTTTGCCTGTTTTACTCTGGCTGAGCCCCTCTACCCGAGGTCCACTGTCCCAGGACACTAGGCTCTCGGACCCCAGCTTCAGCCTTACCTTGTGGGCGCTTGGCATTTCAGCTCCGGACTTACCCTGCTCTGGCTCTGTGTCTTTGGCTTTAGTCTTGTACCTCACAGGCCCTAGGTGACCTGAGTCTCGCCCTCATGGGCTCTGGGCCCTTCAGCCCCGGTCTCGCTCTCATGGGCTCTGGGCCCCTTGGCTCAGATCTCACTCTCATGAGCACTGGGTTCCTCGATCCCAGTCTCACTCTTGAGGAGGGCTTATGGTTTCAGTCTTTTCTGCCACATGCTACAGTCCTTCAGCTGACAGCAGTGCTCCCCCTGGCTTCTGTTTGTGGGCTCCAAACTCCCAAACAAAAGATTTCATCCTGAATTTGGGTCAATGTTACACCGTGGTAATGAGCTAAAACATAAGGCCGAAATACTTAGCTTTGCTGCTGGGTAGCGCAGGGACTTCCTTGTAGCTCCCAGTAATCTATAGCCCTTCCTCCTTGGCTGGTCAGGCCCCCGTCTTGGTTTTATAAGGTCTCTAACCTCTCTCTGGGTCTCTTAACCCACTGTTTCGACCTCAAGGCTGTCAATCACTGGCTGCACTGTGCTGGCTGAACCTGGGACAGGTGGCCATTTTATTAAAAGGCCCTATGTTGTTATTAGTTCCTTGAAGTGCCTGGAGCCTACCAGCTGCTCCCTGGCTCACTCTCGCCTTCAGTGATGGGGTAGGAGCCCCATTACACAGGTGCACTGGTATATATTAGGGCTGTGCAAAACAGCACCATTTCATTTCGACTTCCATTTTGCCACTTTGAAGGGACAGTGTTTCATTTCATTTCATTTTGAAGCACTGTTCTGTTTTATTTCGTCAAAACTGTTTCACTGTTTTGATGTGTTTCAATGTTTCACCTGTAGGCTATAATGGGGAATCGTGAAAATACCTATAACTTTGTCATTTATTGCCTGATTTAGATGACAATTGCAGGGATGGTAGCCCCTTCTGAGTGCATGAGGCCTGCCAAGTTTGAAGGAGATAGGTGCAGGGGTTTCTGGAAAACTGCACCTCAAACTGTTCAAAGCAAAACTCATATCACTTGCTGGCAGCAGCAACCTGCTGCCATTCCATGTGCAGACCCGGGGGCCTGTACCGCCCCCAGGAGGAGCCTGGCACAGCCCTGCAGCCCTCCCAGGGAACGTGGGCCCCTGGATCTGCATGCAGGATGACAGCATGCTGCTGCTGTTGGCTGGGGCCAGCACCAGTCTTGCTGGTACTTGGCATGGGCTGTGCCCAGCGCCGGTTCCAGCCAGTAGTACCAGCCTGCTGTCATCTTGCATCATCTGGGGGCTTGCAGCCCCCAGGAACAGCTGGTGGAATCAATCAGAGAGCTGGAGGAAAGATTAGGGAGCTGGGAAATCCAACCAGGAACTGGGGAAATGTTCAGGGATCTGAACATTCTCCCAGCTCATGGTTCGATTCTCCCAGCTCTCCAATCATCTCCCCAGCTCTTCCTGGGGGCTATGGTCCCCTGGAGCTGCACGCTGGGTTTCAGCAGGCTGCTGCAGTTTCAGCAGCCTGCTAAAATCCTGTGTGCAGATTGGGTGCCTATGTCCCCCAGGAAGAGCTGGGGAAATGATCAGAGAGCTGGAGGAAGCGATCAGAGAGCTGGGGAATCGAACAGGGAGCTAGATATCAATATCAGAGAGCAGTCCTTCCCCCTTTTCCCCATCCCTCTCCTTAGTTTCTGTTTAGCTGCAGCAAGCCCAGCTTCAAAACTCAAAACATTTAGAAACTTTCAAAACATTTTGAGTGCCCTCGTTTCGTTTCAAAGCTGTTTTGAAGCCTTTTGTTTCATTTCGATTTCACTGTTTCAAGCTTGAAACACATTGAAATAGCTTCAAAAGGAAACACCCGTCAAAATTTTGCACAGCCCTAGTATGTATCATGAAAGAAGAAACTGATGCAGTCCAGGATTAAGAGATATTTTACAAATTCCAAAGCATCTGAAACTATAAAAACTGCCAGTGATATTTACTAATTACAGCGTATCTACCTTTATTAATTTATTAAGATCCTCAGTTCAGAACTGCAATTCTCTTCTAATCATCTACTTCTTGATCAATAATACACATTTACATCTGTTAGTTTCATGATGTTTTGGGTTTAGAAAGAGGCAGATGTTGCTTGTTTAGGCAGTGATACATGGCAGACATTTTGCCAGGACTAGACACATCAAGGTTGCTGTATAGGAAAAGTAAAGTGTACATAAAACTAGACACCCACGCAAATTAAGTGTTTCCCAACATTTTTTGCTGAAAATTACAGAAAATAACCTGCAGTAAAAAATGAATTCCAAAATGTTTTGCTTCATGCAGAAATAATCTAAGAATAACAGCAGACATTAAATTATTAACATTAATCAAAATTAATTAATAATGAATATATGCATGAGCAGCAAATAATAAATAATTCCCTATTTTGGCACTTGAGTGGTAAAGAAAAGACTGCCTGACCACGTCTCTGTTAGTGACCAAACTGCCCCAAATGGGGCAGGGTGGAGCAGTAGGGGGCTAAGTTTCCAATTCTCACTGCATTGGACCTTGAAACAAGTTGCTAGACCAAGGTGAAAAATATCCAGAGACAGAGAGAATAGTTCCTGTGCATGCTGGGGAACTTTAGCATCTCAATCTGACGAGAGGCTGAACACTTACTCCAGCAATGCACTGAAGCATGTGAATTGTTTGACTGAAGTCAGTACTTAAGTTAAGCATGTGTTTCAGCTTCTTGTTTGTTCAGGATCAGAATTATCAGTACCTTACATAATCAAGCCATAGGGAAAATAAGAGCACAATCTGTCTTGAAGTCATCTTAACATGCTGCAGCCTTAGAGTACTATTTGTCTAGGACCCCATGTAACTAACAGTCTAGCTAATAATAAGCATTTAACTCTAATTGCTTTTTGGTAATAATGAAAAGTGCATTCCAGCCCCAAACTGAAACATTATTTCCTTTTTATATATAATGTTGGGAACTTTCATTGGAGATTTTTTTTTCATATGAACCTGAGATCCAATTCCTTCCTCCATACTTGGCAATCTTTTTAAAATTTCCTCCCAAACAACCTGTACTCTCTCCTTCTCAAAAACAAGATAGACTTTGTTTGACCACAATTTTAGCTATAACTGGTGTTATTTTTGGTGCTCGGGCTGACCACATTTCAGTCTGAAGCTATCCATACTGCATATTTGAAGTGATAGCTCTGAGTATGGGTATATATCTGAGGTTTTATGAAAGCCAGTTTATATTTATTGGTTTCTGAATTTCTCAGTTGATTAATTCTGTTGAATTAATATATTAGTATATAAAGCTGATGCTTACTAGTCTTCATTAGAAATAAGCTGCAGAGATAATTTCACTTTTACTTTCATAGTTCATGTCTAACACTGTTCATATAAGCCATGTTTACAGTTGTGTGTGTACTATCTAGCCTTTTGCCACTGGGTGACAGCCAAAGCATGAAAACAAAAGCCTTATTCAGAGAAAAGGAATCCTTGCACTGCTATATGAATATCAAGTGAATTATCCAAATCAGAACAGGAGCAGCTTTAGCTAACTCTCTTTCTGACCTCGCTCCTATCTAATCAGGGAATCATGCCCAAAACCCTGAGGTATATGTTTCTGTCCTAGACACAGCACACACAGTAAATGCTGACTGGGGTTTTGGAACGTGAAGTTTGTTTGTTTGTTTTGTAAGCTATATGATTCTGACTTTACAAAACCAGTCAGAGAGCAGTAACTCTGAACAGAGCATCAGTCTTTCTCTTTAGTTGGGGAAAGAGAAGGGGAAAGAAGAGATAAGTACCTGCTTATAGACAGATTAATGAAATTGGAATTTTTGTTTTCAAGACAAAATACTAACAACATTCCTATTAAGGAGAACTTCAAATATGCCTTTTAAACGCTTAGAATCATAGAAAGTTAGGCCTGGAAGGGACCTCAGAAGGTAACCTAGTCCAACCCCCTGCTCAAAGCAGGACCATCTCCAGCTAGATCATTACAACCAACTCTTTGTCTAGCTGGGACTTGAAAAACTTCAAGGATAGAGATTCCACTACCTCTCTAGGTAACCTGGTCCAGTGTTTTACTACCCTCCTAGTAAGAAAATTCTTCCTAATATCTAATGCAAATTTCCCTTGCTGCAACTTGAGACTTTTGCTCCTTCTTCTGCCATCTGCCACCACTGAGAAGAGTCCAGTTCCATCCTCTTTTGAACCCCCCTTCACATAGTTGAAAGTTGCTATTAAATCCCCTCTTAGTCTTCTCTTCTGTAGACTAAATAAACCCAGCTCCCCCAGTCTTTCCTCGTAAGTCATGTGCTCCAGCTCCCTCATTATTTTAGTTGCCCTCTGCTGGACCCTCTCCAATTTGTCCACATCGTTTCTGAAGAGGGGGCCTCAAAACTGAACACGCTACTCCAGATGTGGCCTCACCAGTGCTGAATAGAGGAGAATAATCACTTCCCTTGACCTGCTGCCAGTGCTCCTACCAATGCATCCCAGTATGCCATTAGCCTTCTTGGCTACAAGGGCACAGTGTTGGCTCATATTCAACTTATTGTCCACTGTAACCCCCAGGTCCTTTTCTGCAAAGCTGCTGCCCAGCCAGTCAGCCCCCAGCCCATACTGGTGCATGGGTTTGTTCCACCCTAAGTGCAGGACTTTGCACTTGTCTTTGTTGAACCTCATGAGATTTATTTTGGCCCAGTCCTCCAATTTGTCAAGGTCACACTGTTTCCTAGCCCTACCCTCCAGCATATCTGCTACTCCCCGCAGCTTGATGTCATCTGCAAACTTCCCAAGGGTGCAATCTGCCCTTCTTCCAGGTCACTGATGAAGACATTAAACAAAACCAGCCCCAGGACCAACCCATGGGGCACTCCACTTGTTATCTGTTACCAACTAGACATCGAGTCATTGATTACTACCCTCTGAGCCTGATGCTCCAGCCAGTTTTCTATCCACCGTACAGTCCATTCATCCAGCCTGTACTTCCTTAGCTTGCCTGCAAAAATGCTGGGGGAAACCATTTCAAAAGCCTTGCAAAAATCAAGGCATAACACATCCACTGGTCTCCCTGCCAGTCACCTCATCATAGAAAGTAATCAGGTTGGTCAGGCATGACTTGCTTTTGATGAATCCATGCTGACTCTTCCTAATCACCATCTTCTCCTCCAAGTGCTTAGAAATGGATTCCTTGAGGATCTGCTCCATGGGTTAGAGTCAGATACAACGAATAACTTTAAAGATTTATCCAAGTCTTTCAAGAATACAAACCTTTTTCTTCCTATTAATTTTCCTTTTGAAAAATTTATGTTTAAATATAGAATAATCTACCATAAAACATACTGTTTTACTGTAAATATAATCTATGGAAAGTAAAAAACAAAACAAAACAAAAACACTACCACTGAATAAAGCTCACAGTAACTTAAATTTGAAATGTAGAAATGTGCTTTCGCTGTGAAACAACTGAGAAAGTAATAGCTACTAGGGCTGTGCGAGGCTTCAGATCATGCTTTGGATCCGGAGAAGCTTGTCCAGATTGAAGCGCTGGCTTCGTTAGGCTTTCTGAAGTGGTTTGGAGCTTCTGAACCACTTTGGAAAAGCTTCGGAGCCGCCTCGGAGATCCGGCCATAGGGTATAATGGGGAATCAATGAAATATCTATAACTTTGGATGATTTGGATGACACTTACAGGGGTGGTAGCCCCTCCTGAGAGCATGAAGCCTACCAAGTTGCAAGAAGATTGGTGTAGGGGTTCGAGGGAACTGCACCCCAAATTCTTGAAAGCAAAACTCATGTCACACGTATGTGTTACACCACAGGGCCTCAGCAGGGGCCACCACTCCTGAAGTTTTCACCCCCATGTGGTGCACTCTATGTGGTACAGTTTCCCCTGAGCCCCTGCACTGATCTTATTGAAACTTGGCAGGCTTCAAGCTCTTAGCAGAAGCTACCACCCCTACAAGTTTCATCCAAATCAGACAAAAAACAAAGTTATAGATGTTTCATTGATTCCCCATTATACCCTATGGCCGGATCTCTGAGGCGGCTCCGAAACCTCAGAGCTGCTTCAGTCGGGTCGAAGCAGGAACCCGGTCCGGATCGGATCACTGGCATCCAAAGCAGCCGGATCTGAAGCCGGATTGAATAGCTGCCTACTCACACAGACCTAATAGCTACCATGATGCAGTGGATGTCATACTAGTGCATCAGGTAGTGACTCAATATTCTGCACTGTTTGATATGAAAAAGTCATTGCACACTAAAAATCCCTTTACATATTCCCCATTTATGTCAAACAACTATTCTGTAACTTACATGAGCTATCTGATGAAAACTATACTTTATGTCTGTTTTTATTTTGTATAAGAATCTTTACATTCATGCTAAACATCCAGGCTTAGCCCAAACATTTTATTTGCATTCTTGCCAGGATTTTTCATACAAACAAATACATTAAGTAATTAAAATACTATGAAGTTAAACAACTTACATCATATTTTCAGGTTCAGCTGCACAAGATCCCACTGCTTTGGTGACATTCACTAGAAGTGCCTGATTGGTTCCAGTAAGTAAATTAACCAGAGGTGGTATGCCAGCACATTTACGGATAATAGCTCGATTTATCGGCTCTTGGCAACATTCCCCTAGTGCTCCAACAACATTCACAAGTACTTCTTCAGGCTGATCAGTTAGCAGTCCTACCAAAGTTTCTATGACTTTGAATTCCCGAAATCTAAGTAAAAGAAAGAAAAAAAAACACTATTTCCATTATATTAATGTTACAAGATAATGCTTTCATTTTTATGATGAAGCTTTACTGTTAAAGCAATGACTTCAGTATTAATTGATCAAACATCGTTAATGAAAATATACAGTGCACAGTTATTTATTTTGATCTTTAAGCTATTAATTAAGAGAAAAATAGAAAATAAAGAATATAAAATAATCATTTATTTCTGAATTAATCACTCACCATCAAAAAGACTCACCAGGAGCACTGGTGTATTTTTCTAATTTTAAATCTCAGTGAATAGACGTAAAATTTAATTAAGAGTTAAAAACCTACTTTTGCAAAGCCTAGATACAGGCCATAGGACGTGGTATTTCATATAGCTGACTGGCTCAGAATATTAAAGTAATCTACTTGAATTAAGGCTGTAATTTTAAAATGTAATTAGTCTTATTTTAGGCAAAGATAAAAGCTATTACATCTGTTGGATTTTATGTCTATGGATTACATATGATGACTGGTTTGTGTGGTTGTCACAGTATGCTCTCAGGTTGAATTAGAACTAGATTGTATTTACACATTGCTTGTTTGCTTATTTCATGCTTACGAATCTAATTTCTAGTTAAAATTAAATTTTCTGGGCCAAATCCTAACTAAATTACATTAAGCACAAGTTAGGTCACTTAAAATTCACCTTTATATACTCCTGATCTTGCTGTCTGCAGATGGGTGCCTTTAAGGCATCCTAGGCCCCTGGCAGATGTTACACTTAAGACAGGATGGACCAGTTAATAACATCTTGGGTGTGTTTACATGAGACGTTTTACTGAGCAGTAAGTTTACTGTGCAGTAAGCATGCACATCTAATCATGCACATGCTTACTGCACAGTAAACTTTGCTAATCCCAAGTAAATTCGCTACATACAAATGCACGGAGCAAATTTACTTGCAATTAGTTACTGCTCAGTAGCGCTTGTGTAGATGTCTGACTGGGAGCAAATCTCCTCCTGGTCAGCTGACTAGCAGGGGACAAGAGATTTCTCTCTGCCCCCAGTAGCCACCAGCTGCTGCTATGTTCCCCTGCCCCAGCAGCAGGGAGCTCCAAGCTCCGCTGATCTGAGATTGTGATGGGGGAGTGGGGGCTGGGAGATCTTTATCTCCCAGACCCTGCTTCATTATCACGATTGGAGAGTGGGGGACTGGTAGATCCTTATCTTCCAGCCGGAGCCCCAATACTGCAGAGCTCAGACTGGGAGATAAGCATCTCCCAGCACTGCCACTGTGGTTGTAGAGCTGGTGCTGGGAGCTCCCTGCTGGTGGGGGCTGGGGAGCCTGTTCCCTGCCCATCTTCATGATCACAGAGCTGAACAGGGAACAGGATCCCTAGCCTGTTCCCCACTCAGCTCAGCGATCATGTAGCTGAGTGGGGAACAGGCTCTCCAGCCCCTGCCCTAAGATTGCATAGTGGGGACTGGGAACTGTCTCTGTCACAGGCAAGTCCCAGACCCATGCCCCAATTGGATGATCAAGGTGTGGGGCTTGGAAAGAGCTGCATGGGAGGGGTAGATCCCAGTCCCCTGCTCTGATCCGCCGGTGGGAAAGCTAGCAGCAAGCCCCCGGCTGAATGGGGAATCCCACCAGTGGAGCAGAGCAGAGAGCTGGGACCTGCTGTTCCCCTGCAGCTCTTTCCAAGTCCCCTGCCCCCAGTCGGGGAGCTGGGGCCAGGAGGTCCCTGCCACTGGGGCAGGGGAACATTATTTCTGCCCTGGCAGTAGGCAGTCCCTCGAGGGCAGGAAGCAATGTTCCAGATCTGGCCAGGAGACAACTGTCTCCTGGCCCGATGCTCCCTGCTAGCACCCAAGGAGAGTCCAGCGCCTCCCCCTGATGGGAGCACAGGCCCATTGCAGGGCCTCAGGAAGTGGGAGTAGTTTGCAAATCTGTTCCCACTTCCCTGGATGTGTGGATGCCTGCCCAGGAGCATTTACTTGCAAGATCTAATGCATGTGTAGACACACGCCTTAAGTAGTAACCTGGCCACATGTCCATAAAATTAATAATGTGATAAAACAGGAAATAAACCACAAAATGATTATACAAAATTTGTAATAATTTTATGGCTGGTGCCCATTGCACCTTAAGTTGTGCTCCCAAGGTTTGAAAGGCTCCAGTATACTTCAAGCTTTGGGAGCACTAGTTCATTGATCAGCACTTCCAGCCCTCAGAGCACACTGGAGGCTTGAAGGAATGTGCTCCCATGGCTTGTGCGCCAGTCTGCTGATCTTTGCTGCCATGGCTGAGAATGACAGGCAGCTGATCAGTGCTCCCACCCTCAGAAGTGCACTGAAGCCCCAAAGGGCTCGATACTTCCTGGTGCAGGGGAACCTGGGATCATGATCCTGAGCTCCCCCTGCACCAGCAATAGGGTGCAATTTGGATCTGATCCCCAATCCCACAACTGCACCTCCTGTCATGCACATGTAGCATGACAGAAGGTATGACTGTTGGGACTGGAGATCAGACCTCATTACACTTTTGAACAAACTTCTATCAACAGCCTTAAGAGCAGTTTTGGTGCAGTTCCAACTTAAATTGAGCTGCAACAGCCATAAAGGGCCAAAGATGCACCCAAACATTGGAAGATTATAAATTTGTTTCCTTTTTCCTGAGGAACCAACAGTAAGGAAAGCAGAGTCCTTATGTTTCAGCTCTACACAGATGAGCTGTTGCCCTTCAGCTTATGCAAATGCTGTTATTATTGTGCATTAGGGCTGCACAAAGCTTCAGTTGCTGATTCGATTTGGAGATTTGGCCCGATTCAGTGGCCGTATCTCTGAATCTGAATCGAATCAGAAGATCCATTAATCTCTTCGAATCCAATCGGAAGCCTCAATTCAGAGATTTGGCCATAGACCAGGGGTGGGCAAAATGCGGCCTACGGGCCAGATGCGGCCCACCAGAACATTCTATCCGGCCCACGGGGCCCCTAAAAAATTTTAGAAAATTAATATTAATCTGTCCCTGGCTGCCTGTCATGAGGCCCTCGATGGCTTGCCAACTCAGTAAGCAGCCCTCCGCCCAAAATAATTGCCTGCCCCTGCCATAGACTGTGCAGGCAGGCACTAGGCAGTGCCAGCAGGAGCAGCTGGGGGACCAGCTGGATGAGCCCTGGCTTGAGCCAGGAGCCCCAGGAGAACCCATGGTTCATCCAGCTGCTCCCTCGGCTGTCCCCCTCCTGGGGCGAGGCAGGCAGTGCTGGCAGCCCTGGGAGAAGCTACGGGGGCTGAGGGGAATGATTGGGGAGCTGGGGGAATGATCGGGAGCTTGGGGAAATGATCAGGGGGCTGAGGGAATGATTGGGAAGCTGGGGGAATGACTGGGGGCTGGGAAATCAAACCAGGAACTGGGGGAGCGAACTGGGAGCTGGAGGGAATGATCAGGGGCTGGGGGAAGGGCCGGGGCATCCCCCCAGCTCCTCAACCATTCCACCAAGAATCGGCGACTTCTCCCATGCTTGCTAGCACTGCATGATCACCCCGGCAGGGGAGCAGCTGGATGAGCCATTGCTTGAGGCAGCAGCCCCAAAAGAAGCCGTGGGGGCTGGGGGGAATGATTGGGGAGCTGAGATAATGATTTAGAGCTGAGGGATCAAACCAGGACCTAGGGGGAAGCCCCTGTTCATTCCCCCAGCCCCCAATCATTCCCCCAAGCTCCTGGTTTGATTCCCCAGCTGCCAGTTCGACCCCCCAGCTCCCCGATCATTCCCCCCAGCCCCCATGGCTTCTCCCAGGGCTGCCAGCACTGCCTGCCTCACCTAGCAGGGGGGCAGCCTGATGAGCAGCGGCTTCTCCTGGGGCTGCCAGCTCAAGCTAGGGCTGACTGCTCCCCCAGCTGCTCCTGCCGGCACTGCCTGCCCATATAGTCTATGGCTGAATAAGATTTGGTGGTGAATATCTTTGGATTTGGATCCAGCTGAATCAAATCAGGACAGTGATTCAATTCACCAAATTGAATCACTGTCCCTCTGAATCACTGAATCCAAATCTGAAGTGAATACTTTCCACTTCGCACAGGCCTATTGTGCTTCTGTCCTGGAACTGTTTGTATCTAGCTTATGTCTAATGAATAATATTTTGTTCCATAAAGGTTTACCTATATTTACCTGTGTAAAGTTCTACAGTTGTAGTAAAGTTCCAGAGTAGCATATTCATTTTTTTTCTGATTTTAAGGAACCAGTTGACAGAAAGCTCTCATAGTGCCAGTCTTATAGATAATATCAGATTTGTGTATTTTTTACTATACTTACTTGGCTGTTTTTTAATGTCATGTTCTATATGACGTATGGTCTACCCATGGCAAGTGTGCCACAACTGACACGAGTAGCCATTATGTTTGGCGTGTAGCAGATCATGGAGAAGGCAAGGGAAGAAGTGAGGCATACTTGGATTTAACTTCTGGCATGCCAATGGAAAAGACTGGCCAGCACTGTTTTGTTTAAAAATTGAAAGGGCTTATTTGTCTTTTTTCTTGAAAGCCACTACCTGCAAATAGTTTCAGGCAGATGGGTACCTGCAGTCATGCAGACCTCCAGTCTAGCTAATGAAGTTCTGTGTAGCCCCAACCCTCTATTTGTATGAATTACGTAGGAGGGTTGGGCCTTAGCTTGTAAACTCTTCAAGACAGGGAACTTGTCAGCTTCATATTCTTCAAATTAGTTAATAGATTTTCAGCGCCCAACAAGTAATGTCTAGTAATAATTTTTCTGTAATGCATTCTCAGGATAGGAATGCAAACTAGAACTAGATTCGCTATATCTAAATGGTGTCTTATCTGGTAATTATGCTGCAGCACACTTTTTGATTCAAACCGTAGTATATGTATCTGTTAACATATTTTTACTCCAGTCTCCTTCTTTGGAGATGTGTATTTGTTTTCTCCACTTCCCTCAGCCCCTGAGCTTCCACTGAAGTCTACATGAGTTAAGTCCTCAGCAACTTGGGAAGTAATCCCAACACAGATCAAAGGGGGTAGGAGGGCGCAA
>NW_017729004.1:36980872-36984436 GCF_001723915.1 Gavialis gangeticus | reverse complement strand
GATCTGCTCAGGTCCCTTCCGACCTTACTAACTATGAAACTTTCAGGGGTGAGCTCCAAAGAGAGTTCTAGTCTATTTAAGAAAATAATATCACTTTTGAAGTTCAGATAGCAGAATTAAGTTCATCTTTACATATTTGTGTGTATTAGGAAAATATGCTATCTATATGGTTGAGAAATGAGAGTACCAACACCTAAAAGACTCAAACAATTTAAAGCTCTCAATAAAGAAACAAAAAATAAATGAGGCCTAATAGCAAAGTTTGGGGAACTTGAGGAATCACCAAAAAACCCCTGGACAAGCTAACTGCACAAACTCTTTATAAAGGTAGCTGCTGATGGGAGGTTTAGAGGAAAGTATATAAGGAGTTCAGCTATGGGCCTATGCATTTCTCTGTACACCTGGCAAATCTGACAACGGCAAACATTTATCCCTCAGCTCATAGGCAGATCATTTATGTTACAAAATTAAATAATTTCCCAAAGGGTTGTAAAGATCCTTTTGTAGCATTAACGTGCCTCACATTTTAAAACCAAATTATCCCATAACATTGAGAAATACTAAAAAAAAAATATTTGATACAATTAAGTTGTTACCCATACTTTGTTACATTTTCTCTGCTGATAGCACATTTCCAGATTGCTCCTGTCACTGCTGCTAACAGTTCTTTGTTTTCAGAATTACTAAGCAGAGTAGCCAGTGGTTGTAGGCCTCCATGCTGCCTTACTAGGTCACGTGTTTCTTCATCTTCTGCACACTATACAACAAATTAAATATATAGAAGGTTTAAAATGTAACGGGTTTCCCAGGAAATCTGGTAGATTCCTAAAATAAGCAACATTAACAGAATAAGAACTTTACGTAAATATTTTTATTATTGATATATATACTATAAACTTTGATTCATATTACAAATTAAAAGAGGGTTTCAGGGTAAATGATTATGTAGCAAGAGTGCATACTTTGCGCACATTTTCAGAAAATATAGTCCTGTTCCCTTGAAAAATGATAAACCTGTTCATTAAATGCATATGCATTTAAACACATGGGCATTTACTGTTCATTTACTGTGTACACAATATTCAGTTGTGTACACAGTAAACACAATACATACATACAACATTCAGTAGGCAATTCAAGTATAATATGATCCTGCCTTGAGCAGCGGGCTGGACTTAAATGACCTTATGAAGTCCCTTCCAGCCCTAGTTTCCTATGAACTATAATAATCATGCAAGTACAGTAGACAAAAACTCATAGAAAATTTAAGCAATGAAATCATGAATGTTTTTTCAAGTACCACAGAAAGAGCTGATTATTTAAATTATGCAGATACCTTAAAGATAGCACTAGCACAGTGCATCTGAAGCTCCTGATTTTCACTACTCAGGTTCTTCACAAGGTTCTCAATCATCCCCCTCTCTGTCTTTATTGCAAGTCTGTAGCTTGGCTGTCAAAACAAGTTAAAAATTCTGGTTTATATAGCAATTAATATTGTTCTCCTAAAAAATAGAGCACTATTAATTTTGCCTCTGACCTGGCAAAAACCTGAACATCAGCTTAACTTTAAGAATACAATTAGTTCCAGTGCCCTGAATGATACTAGCAACGAGCTCAAAGTCAATCATAGGATTACAGGCCATACCTCCTCTTATATAGCAGCTCCCAGCCAGGAAGTGGGAGACCCAAGTTCAATTCCTTCTTCAGACTGACAGCATGCAAATGCATATTGCCATTCCCAAGGGATAACCCTACCAGGCTTTTTGGAGGTGGGGGCTTTCTCTATCCCTTTTGTTATTGTAAAAAAAATTATTCAAGAGTCACTGAGCTAAAGGGAAAGCATAAACAGGGGCCTGATTCTCTAGCCTAATGCATACAACACTAAGCTGCTAGCAACAAAGCTTGGATTCTTGTCTCTGATCCTAGGGATATTTCTGTATTTTCCCCAACGTCTGTTCTAAGGGAAGATGTATCACGTGTGAACGGAGCCTAATTTTATCAGTGTGTATTAGGAGCTTGGCTGTGTGGCTGCCCTACAGATCAGACTGGGAGCTAGTGTGGAAAGAGGAATGAATGACATATTGAACAAAGTCCCAGAAAGGGGGGCAGGAAATCACTGGACTTGAAGGATTGGACTGAGTGTTCAGAGAGTAGAAACTGGTAGGTGAGTGAAGATAAGGACTTGACCAGAGAACTTGGCAGGAAAGACTAGCAGAAGGGAGAAAAGAGGAATGGGCCAGGACAGGAATAAGCTGGAACATGGCGGGTTGGCATGGATGAAACAAAAAGCCATTAATTATATTTAGCTATTCATTAAACTCTGATCAATAATTTGTGGATGACAGGCCAATGGGGTTAGGAGTTTAGCTCCAAGAAGCTTTAAGAACTCACTCCACAAACAAGTCACAACTAGTGACCCCTAGCACTTGGAGGACATGTTCCAGAAACAAACTGGCTATTTTTCAGCCAGAGGGAAGTGATCAAAACAGAATCAAAGGAGCCATTCTGGTCAATAGGTCAACTTGTGACTAATATTTCTGAGCGCCAATGACATTAGATCTATGATTAAATTTAGGGACAGGATGGACCACGGTTAATATGGGTACACATCTGGCAGATGTCCCTCATAGTCAAGGCTTTGTGGCTGTTCTTGGCTTCCTTGGATAAATTGTATCTGTTACTGTCAGTGAGACCTGGGACAAGGCCATACACAAGAGATTACTGTGAATCATTACAACAGACCAAAGCATTTGGATACTAGGGTGATGGGCACCAAAAGAAAACAGCTTGAGGAAATAAATAATTCGGTATTCAGAGCATGGTTTAAAGAGTATGGAGTAGATGCAAGATCAACACCCCTTTTGAAGGGAAGGGGAAAGCTTTTTCTCTAGACTCCAGAAAAAGCAGCTTTATTTAGTCTCCTTCTCCTGAGAGGACCCCCAGAAGCAAGCCCTGTCATGGCTTCACAAAAGGCAAGCCCCTGGGGCTTAGAGACTTAGGCTCCTCTTAATCCCTGGCTTCCCTGGTGATCCACAGCACCCACAACTGAGATTTCGTGCTTGCTGGTCAGCTCCCAGGAAGGAGAGGGTCTTTTCTTTAAATGGAACAGGTTAGTGCGCTGATATCCCAAACAGCAAACCCTGCTCCAAAACTAACCGTCTTTATTGTGCCACTCCAGTTCCCTCTCTCCTTCCTTGGACCTCACTCTGTCCACCCTGGAACTAATCCTTTCTCTCTGTCCTTCTTGGGACCTTCTCCACCTCCAGGTCTCTCAATGCTTCTCTCAGTCTCCTTAAGCCAGGTCTGCCCCACTTGCAGTTATTCTCCTCAGGCCACGTCCACCAATTACAAAACTATAGTATTCACCTGTGCTCAACACTCACCCAGTACAATTAAACATTATGTCATGGGGAACCAATCAGAGAGCAGTCTCTGTGACTTGCTGTCAGGCTCAGACTACCTCTGCCCTGGGGTGCAAAGGGCACAAAGGTGTCCTGCTTGTACAGTTATTTCCAGCTATTATTTACATCAATGTATACTAATACTGACCCCCCCCCCCCAAGG
>NW_017729004.1:36978250-36980812 GCF_001723915.1 Gavialis gangeticus | reverse complement strand
CCCCCCCCCCCCCAAGTGTTGCCCACAAGAACTACAGGCAAGAACTCAGTCATCCAATCTTTTTCATCACACCATGTAACTAAAGACTGTATTATATAATATATTCAGACAGGCAAATCTCATACTGGCATTTTCAAAATTTTGAGTGCTTGGCTTTGCAATCTTAATAATACTTTTTCACTCAGCTTGCTTATATATATTTAATAGTACTCTTCCAGGAATTCTGTGTTCATAATCATTGAAATTCTCTATGCAGAGCTATCTGTATGGAGCTAAACTTCTTTTTTCATTGACTGTAATACTTCACTTTAAAATGATGTTAATGGTTTTAAAACTGACAAAAGTTGGGAATTTCAAAGTTAGGAAGTATAGCTTGAGTTAACAGGATACCACCATCTTCACATAGAATTTCCTGTCTTTTCTCAATTTAAATCAGATATTTATTCTCCTTCAATGCTGAATCAAATTAAATTCTTAGTTTCAGTGCTGAAGTCCTGTGAAGTACACGAAGTGATGATGCACTAATGTATCAGATAATTTGTCCCAGAAATCAGTCTTTCTATTCATTTTTTCTCCGTTTTCCTAAATGTTAACAGAAAAGTTATTTCTAAAGTTGTGAAGTATGTATTACTAAATATAGCAAACTTCAGACTATAGCTGGTTTTACTGATAATGTTTTATTTAGACATTTTTAAATCCACACCAAAACAGCTCAAAGTTTGGCAGTTTTTAAAACTTGGATATATACTCCGGTTGTAAAATTTGTAATGGAAATTTGGAGAGAAATCATACATATGTCTTTTCACTTGCTGATACTGATCAGACACTGCTTTCTACAAAGCACATTTATAAAGTAAACTGTCCTGACTTGTGTTATGTGGGGAATCAGCCTTCTGTCCATATTTTTAATTCTCACATTCTCCTTTCCAATATCTTTGTCTTCAAATCAACTTTTTCCCAGTACACTTTACCAGTATAAGGCTCTGCTAAATTCAAAATTTTTTTGCAAATTTCTTGCAACAAAAGCAGTGATTTTTATGAAATGTAATAAAAGAATTGACAGAAAGTGAAATTATATTAGTTTTATACAGATTTCTTCTCACAAACCACTCAGGGTTCTCAGCTTAAAACGTATATTAAGATGGAGTCTTATATGCTCATGAACCATAATCTTCATCAAAAAGCCTTCTATAAAGTACTACCCACAATATTCACTCTTCAGTGGCCAATGAAGCTCTTATGGCAGGAACCAAATTTCCTGGTGGAAATACAAGTGTTCAGGTACATTCTTCCAAAATCCGCTAGCTATGATGAGGGTTTTTAAAATTATTGTCAGAAATTATATTTAGGAATCAACGGTGTACATGGTTAGAGGTAGCTTGTTAACCTAACTGCTTACCTCTGATGCACACTCTTGTAACGTCCCCACCACTGGTGTTAACATGCTTACATGTGGAGACTTCAGCAACTGAGCTAACAATGGAATACCTCCAGCCTTACGGATTGCTTCTTTATTTTTGGTGCTTTTGCTGCAGCTCCAAAGTGCCAAAGCCCCACAGCGGGCTATTTCAATATCTTTTGCCTGAGATGGTGTTGGATTGGCTAATCCCATTGACACACAGTCCAGCAGCCCAACCTGATGAAAAACAAAAATGTCTTAGTGGATTTAATAGAAATGACAAATAACATAATTATACTGTATGCTAATTATGAGAGCAAGCACCACACCAGAAAAAAAATGACTTATTTAGTAGAAAGAGTCTATGCATAAAAAGAATGCTGATTACCAATCTTGTGATTCCTCCATGCTGTCTTACTGTCCTTCGTGCTCGTTTAAATTTGGCAACATTGGCAATTGTTTCAGCTGCCAAACATTTCAGATCCTTATCTGGAGAGTCCAGAATATTCACCATAATTTGTAAGCCCCCAAGATCAGCAATCGTACGTCTGATCTGTGAGTTCTGACTAATTTCCTTCAGGATTTTCAATGAACCAATCTAAAGAGAGGAAAATATCAAATGTTGCATACTATCTGAGAATGTATAAATGGTAGTTCACAATCTTTTAACACACTGGGTTGTATAAATGTCCTCAGGGGCAGGGTGGCACAGCCTGCAGTGCTGGAGGAGCTCACACCACAGTGCAGCAGGGAAGTCTGTGGCCAGTGAGCTACTGGGGAGAGGAGTCACCCATACACACGTGTGTGGTGCAGTGGTGGGGTGGGTTGGGGGGGACTATCCAAGTATGTGGTGGACTGGGGAGGGCATCTGCAAGGAGGTGGCCCAGGGGGTCTTTGGCATACACTACTGCTGCCTCCACAGGATACCCTGCCTTAAACAATGCTTTTGTCCTTTGCAAAAGAAAGCATTCAAATGCCAGAAAGCATGTACCCAGCTCAATGTATTTCGACAGCTACTTACCTTACATTTAACGTCTTCTGTATCAAGTAAATTTATTAAGACTTCAAGACCTCCAACATCTCTGATGGCCAGTTGACAGGTTTCTTGAGCCAAGTTGAAATCTCTCATTGAACACAAGGCAATTACTGTAGCTGTCTGATTA
>NW_017729004.1:36955733-36978154 GCF_001723915.1 Gavialis gangeticus | reverse complement strand
CACAAGGCAATTACTGTAGCTGTCTGATTGCCTCCCTAAAATAATACAATGATTAATATATGATAAATATGCATAATATGATCTCATTGCTACAGGAACTTACTAATAAAGATGGGCTCTGATAGACCCATACTGCTATCAATGATGTGTTAGAAAACAAAACCATTGTTGATTCAATTTAAAGTTTGACTCCAAAACTGGAGAAACAGTAAATAACAAAAAGGAAGGTCACTGTTATGGAATGAACTAGATCACTTGACAAGCTGAGCACCATCAAAGATTTGTTTTAGCTTGACTAAAGGGCTGTTGTACATATATATGACCAAAATATGTAGGTCATTGTGACAAGAAGGCGTAGTCTATCCAGGGAAACAGCAACTGTGCAAAGACTTCCATATGCAGATCCAGGATTTTTAAAAGGGGATTGTGGGAGCTGTAATCAGTGCTTCAGGGGTCTGGCTACATTCCCCACTTCTAGCCTTTCCCCCCACCAGGACAGGCAGTAACACCATGGGAGTAGCAGCCCCATGTGGGATTTTTTAAAGTCTCTTACTCAGGAAAGAAACTCCCCCCCAGCTCTCAGCACCCCTCTTCCCTTCCCCTTCATGCTCAGTGGCATCTCCTTTCTCCTCCCAGTCCCCACTTGCCCTCTCTACTTACATTTCTATGCAGGGATCCTCACCTGTTTCTGCTGGTCCAAGCCACTCCTGCCCCAGTCCTGCTAGGACTGCTGGGAGCGGCTGCATTGGGAGCCAGGATGAGCTGGGGACAGTGGTAATAGTGGGTGGGTTCCCCCTCCCCGAGTCTGCTCCTGGGCTGGCAGGGAACACCCAGGGGATTGGGTAAGAAGGAAGAACCCACCTGCCACTGCCACTGTCCTGGCTAAATCTGGCCAACCACACAGCCTCTGGGGCAGCCAGGGACAGTGGAGACACCAGCAGTGGTAGGCAGGGGTGGGGGGGAATGGGAAGGGAAATGCCACTGAGCATGGGGGAAGGAAGGAGGTGCAAAGAGAGGTTGTTTCTTACCTGCTTCAGGGACTTTAAAGTCTCGAGCAGCTGCTCCTGCAACATAGTCTGAAAAAGGGTATGGCAATGCCACTGAACACCCCTGGATCTGCTCTTGAAAATGAGGGAGCCATGGTGCATGATTAACTAATGATTATTGTAAACCTACAGAGGATACTGCTTTTTGAGGGCTTGTAAAGGCTAACTGCTGTACTTTCAGAAAATATGTAACCTTTCTGGAACAGCTCAAACTATTAAATATATTATAAACTTGCTTTGTTTTATAAAGGTGTTTACAGAGAAAACATGTAATTCAATTTTAATGCATCTCTCCCACTCCAAATTATGTCCTTTCCATTAAGGAACACTGTTTTTAAACTGTAAGCACACTTTGATCCATCATGCAATAATTCAGTCTTTACGTATCTATTACAAGTGTAATGATCAAGGATCCTGGTTTTCTCTGTTTCAAAACTGCAAACTCTTTGATTTTAATTTATTTTTAAACTGCAACCCACCAAAACCCCTCAAATTATCTGATTAAAATCCCCCAAATCTGTGTTTTTCCTAGATTAAAATGAAACGCCACTCTATATATAGGTATCAGTTGAACACAAAGTTTTATTGATATATTTATAATTTTCTACCAATTTGGAAGCCTTCCAGTGCCTCAATCACTATAATAAAATAAATTCTAAATACCTATATATTTTGGCATGTGATTTGGGGTTTTTTATCATGGAAAATCAGAGCTCTCCCTGCCCCCTTGCTCACCAAGATGCAGTTCCAACTGCTTTGTGGCTCTGAGCAGCCCTGATATGCCAGTGCCCTGCCCATGCCATTGCCCTTCACTCCCCACCCTCCAGCCCTGCTGTAGGGAGCCCCCAGCTGCCAGAGCTATGGGCCAGGGACCTGGATCCACAGCCCCCTGTCCACCACAGCGGTACCCGAGCCCTGGCTGCTGCCCACAGGAGGTGGTGGCTGCTGCAGCAGAGCAAAGCACAGAGCCTGGCTCCCCCTCCTCTATGGGCAGCATGGCCAGATCAGAGCCTGTGGAGGGGTGGGTGTGGGCTGCCCATTGTAGGCTCGGGCTGCCTACTCTGCTGCCCATCCCCACCTCCACTGCTGCTGGGCAGGCCAGGGGTGCCTTGTCATGCCAGCACGGGGCTTACAGTGGCAGCACTGAGCTTCCCCACCCAGGTCTGTTCTGTCCTGCCACACCAGATCCCACCCGCTGAGCCCCAGAGGCCCCCGGGGGAGGGCAGTTGGGCAGGGAGCTCCAAGCTCACAATGGGCAGCCCCTCCGCCCCACATACACACATCTGGGGAGTACATACCCGCCATGCCTCGTCCAGAGTGTGGGCAACAGGGGAGAGCCAGCCCCTCCCACCCCACAGATGAGCAGCCCATGGCCCAGTCCCACTCCTCGCCTGGGCCCTACGGCTGTGCCCCGGACCCCTAGCCCCACACACTGCCCCAGCTGGGCAACAGTCCCAGCCCCAGCCCTGCCCAACTCCCTCCCTCCCTCACTATGGGGACCTGAATTTCCACTACCACCCCGCCAAACTTATCTGCGGGGCACTGTTCTCCACGTTGCATGTGCACATGCGCATGGCGCCCCCTGCTGATTGCCCTCCTCTCTTCTCCCTGCAGCCCCTTGCAGGCTGGAACTCTGCCAGTCTGCGAGGGGAAACCCATCATTTCCCACATTTTTCTCCTTTAAAGGAGAACATCTGGGTTTTTCTCCTTAAAATGAGAAAATCTGGGTTTTACCACGTTTTTCCATACCAGATGGAAACCTAGATCCCTGGTAATGACTCACATGTGATATTCAAAATGTTCTAAATATTTTTTTAAAAACAAATAACTTCTTATTCTCCTATATTAAATAAAAATAGAACAGTATATGAAAAATATAAATGCATTTTGTTTTTTCCTCTCCTAAATTGCTTACAAAACTTAATATATGTTTTAAAAGCAAAACCACAACAAAATATTTTTCATATGTTCTGAAATATCAGTTCTTTAGCACTGTCATACTACTGGTGGCCACAACAATTATTTCTCTTTCTTGTAGTTATCATCACATCAGGTCTTAAAGTATATATTTTAACAAGCATGGAAACAGTTAGCTCTCCATTAAATTGATACTAAATCTGCATGATGTTTGAAATCTGATCAGTTGAATGTAAAATAAACTCCATTGGCACTTCAACAATCAATTTTAAGACTTTAAATTAAACACAGATTTAGTTAAAATGGGTACCTCTTCTTATACAAATGAGGCAGTATAAATATTCACAATGAAATGAAAATAAATTATGAGTATGAAAATGTACTAATCCTAATTGGTAAAGAATTTTCTAAACCATGTCAGTATAGTAATAAGAATTTTTAAGTTCTTAAGATGTGAGAACTACAAAACTTTAAAAATGGCTATATATATATAAAATGGAATATATATATATGGAATATTTTATATATATATAATTATTTAAAATGATATCTCCTACAGAGCTTGCCTTTTTTTGTTTTTACTCTTGAAAGGGTTTAACAGATCTCTTTTTAAAAGTTCTACAATGTCTAACATGCTCTTGTTAAAATTAAACTATATATGAAACCAGGTAATCTTTTCTTCCATAAGAAAAAATGGGAGGAAAATAATGGAAGGACATATCTTGGGGGTTTTCTTATAGAAGTACTCCTTAATTTTTATACTGAGTAAGATGGTGAGGCCTTTCCACAGACCACAGTGATTTCTCAGGACCAAAAGGTATCCACACAGAGGCCCCATTAATAACAATGCAGCTCTGCTGCTCCCCTACCAATCCTCCAATTTTTGGAACTGTGACTCAATTTCAAGTCACAGTTGGGCTTCTTCAATTACTGGTGCCCCTGGTACCTTGTATCTCCATCTTAAAAGGGAAGCCCAGATGCCGAGTGAGGGCTACAGACATTTAATACAGACCACAACTGAATTACATTTGTACTGTCAGCTTTAGATTCATGGAGTTTAAGGACGGAAGCAAACATTAGATTTTCCAGTCTGACCTTGTCATCCAGACATGGAGAGTCCCCCAGTACCCTTTGTAATGAATGCCAATGCTTAATCACCCTCAACTGTTAAAATGTTGTGCCCAATTTCTATTTTGAATCTGTGTGGCTGATTTTGAATCCAGTTACTAGTTCTTTGCTAGATTAAAGAGCTATTTAGGATTTGGAGTCTTCTCCCCATGAGTGTACTTCTTTCTTGCAATTAAGTCACCTCTCAATCTTCTTTTTGATAAATTAGACAGATTAATCTTTTAAATCAGTGGTCTTCAACCTTTTTAAGTTGGCATTTAAGAGCAACCCAAGATCTACCATGCGCCGCCATCCCGCACTCACTTGGTCCAGCAGGTAAGTCTGTGGGAGGGAAGGGGGGGACAGATTGAGGAAGAGGGAAAAAAAAGGTAAGGCACACCTGGCCGGGGCCCCACTCAACTTACCCCTGCTCCCACCTCCGCGGCCCTGTCCCTCATCATGGGGGTCTCGTTCTAGCCCTCACCCCTTCCCTCCCCCACAGACTGACCTCAGCACTGGCACTCAGCACACCGTCCCCCCAGCTTCTGATTGACTGTAAGAGGCCCCGAGATCTACTGCAAGAGGCTCCAAGATCCACTGGTTGGTGACCACTGTCCTAAATGTTTTATTGCAGGCCATTTTTTCCAGCCCATACATCACTTTTTCTCTCAGCACATTATCCATTTTGTCAGCTTCATTTAAGATGGAAAGAGCAGAACTGGACTCAATATTCCATTATCAATCTCACCAGTACCATACACAAAAGTAAAATTACCTATGTCTTCTCATTGGGCACATCTACACAAGATGCTGACTGCGCAGTAGCCAAAAAATACTGCACAACAGCACAGCACAGACCGTGCTAATACTGTGCAGTATTACTAGGCTACTGTGCTGTAGCAGCACTTAAAAGATGTTAATTCCTGTTACTGTGCATTTATTTAGTACTTGCTAATGTAACCCAGGTGGCAGCCCAATAGTTGCTACCCCTGCCCAATATCAGGGATGGTGTGATGAGAGTAGGGCAGGGCTTCTGGCCAGTACCAATTTGCTTTCCAGACAGCCCCTGCTCCCCACAGAGCAGCCTGTGGTCCCAAGAACACTTAACTGATTTAACTATTTGCACTTTATTTACAAAACAAGAATAACAGAAAAGGCTATTTACAAGTGAACTTAAATGGCATAACCAGAACCACAAAACAAACCAGAATGCATTAGTCAACCCTTGACCCAAGAACCACAGGTAGGGTAACTGGCAGCTTTCAGCCACTGCTGAGGAGCTACCACAAGGAAGCAAGGTGGTCACTCCCAGCAGCTCCAACAGGCTTCCCAATAAGTGACAGACTGCAACAGGTTAAGCTTTTCTGGACTGCAGCAATCAAAGTGTATCAAACCCCAACCCCCCCAAAGAGGCTGAAGGGTGACTCCCTGGCAACCAAAAAGGCAAGCAACAAGCAACCGAGTAGGCTCCTGCAGCAATCAGCATGACCCAAGCACAAAGCTCAGGGACTCCATCCGATGACAATCAGCTGCAGAACAAGGGACAGGACTGAGTCCCCTCTGGAGCAGTCACTGGCAGAAGGTCAGCAGCACAGGCAGCTCCCAGGGGTTATTGCTCTAAACCCCTGCTTCAGATGACTGGCTGGGCACCCCACACTCCTCGCAGCTTGCCAATCCTGCTCCAAGCACCAGCCTGCACCCCGAGCTCCCAAGGACCCTCGTCCTGGTGGTCTGCTGCTCCTCAGGATCCCAATGCCTTGCCTGTTGCTGTCCCGCTTCCCCAGGGAAGGTAACGGGTTTCCTCAACTCACCGGCCCAGCTCCCTGCTCCACATAAGGATGCTGCCTGCACTCTGGGCCACTGTCCCTTCTCTGCAGTGGAGTGGGAGGCTGACTGCCACCCCTAGCCTCCAGGACACCTGGCTCCAGCACACTGTGATGGGGCATTCGGGCACCAGCTCTCTGCCCCAAGCCCTGGCCACTGCTCCCTTTCTGCTGCATGGCTGAAGGCACGGCTGACTGCCACTGCCTCCTTCTCCCAGGACCTTTGAGGCTCTTCAGATGGGCTCTCTGCTCGCTCTGCTGGGTCAGCTCACCCCAGCTCTCCTTAGGCCTCCTGCACCATTACCCAGAGTCACTGTCAGCAGCCCCCATGCCAGGTCGGCTGCTGCTTTTATCCCCTCCGGCAGTCCCACCCTGGCTTGCAAACTGGCCAACCAGGGCTCAGGGTGGCTGGCCCCCAAGTCTGGCCATCCCCCTTCCATGCAAATGAGGGGATTGAAAACCCCTTCTTTCTATTGGCTTCTCCTTTTCCACAGGGCAGGGCTCCCCTGCTCCACCCTTGGGGTCGCTCAGAGCTCACCAGCACTGTTTCTAGCCCAGGGTAAGTATCTCAAGCCGATCTGGTGAGCCCACATTGGCAGTCTGTTACACTAATACAAGTACTAAATAAATGTATAGTAATGTAGACACATCTATTACTTCCTTGTTTATAAATCCAAGGTCACATTCATCCTTTTCCCCATTGAACTCTTGTTCAATTGTTTTTCCACCATAACTCTTAAATTCTTTTCAGAGTAACTATTTTTTAAGATACAGATTCCTGTTCTACAAGTATGGCCGCTTTCATTATTCCTGCCTGTAAAACTTTGCATTTGGCTGTAATTAAGTCCATTTTGCTTGACTATACACAGCTTACCAAGCAATTCAGATTGTGCTGGCTACAGACAGACAAGACAATTATGTTTCTTTTAAAGGGATTGATGGACTTACTGACAATAAGCATGCACAAGACTGATGCGCTGTAACTGTTTTGTGTGTCTGGTTGGATTGAGCAGCAAGTGAAACTAAACCACAGCAATTTACATTGGAATGAAACAGCTGCTAAATTACTGTACTTTGGCTTCAACTACTGCAGGGTGGAACAAACACACAAAACAATTACACAAGATTAGCTTGATACATGGAAGGAAGTCCTCCTTTTCCCTGCCCTCCTTCTAAAATGATGTAATTGTTTCATCTGTCCATATGCGCCATATGACTGCCTGTTGTTATCATTACCATTCCACCAACCTTTGGTTCATCCACAAATTTGATCAGCAGTCATTTTATATTAATTTCCAGCTCACTGATGAAAATGTTGAACAGTGGTGGGCCTAGCAGCAATCCCTCTGGGACTCCACTAGAAATACCCTGTTGATGATTTTACCCCACTTATGACTCATTTTTAAGATCCATGAGTACCTACGTGAAACCCAGAATAAAGTAAATAGAAAAGTGAAGCTGAAAGCATTATCTCAGTTTAATAAGTGTGGGGAAGATAAAATTTTCTTAAAGTCACGTCTGTAAAGAGTACAGAACATTAAAAGCTTCTGCAGATGCTCTGCTAGCAAACAGAACAGTTAGCTTTTTGACTTGCAGGAGTTCTAGAGGACGTCTGCTAGCAGAAGCTGCTTCACAGAGCTATGGATTTCCCAGTCCTGACCAAGTCTCATTTTCAGCTAGAATGATCTGCACCTCAGATGTCCAATGCATGCAGCCCCCAAAGGGTTAACTTGTGGCTTTTGGTCCACTTGCTGCTCCCTCCACTGCTCCAGCTGCTTCTGCTGCCAGGGTCCCTAGGCTTCCCCTCCCTCCTCTGATTTCCACTGCCTGTCCCAGTCCCTGGGCAGCTCATAGGAGCTCAGAAAATCTGTGCAGCATGGCATGGGGGTGCAATCAAGTTACAGCCAGGGTGATGTTGGGAGGAAGGGGCAGCTGTCATCAGGTGCAGGGTGAGGAGCATGCACAGTGTGGCGTGTTGTGTGGCCAGTGCTTGCATACAGCCTTGGGGGCATGGATCTCGCACAGTGGGGTCAGCAGGCATGCATCTCCTGGCCACCCAGAAGTTGGACAGCCCTGACCTACTTTATGGTACGTATTATTCTGTCCCTTACCTGCCTCCATTAATACTGTAAACAGAGTAGTTACTTTGAGATAATACATCATGTTTCCATAGTGGAGGATTCTCTAGCAGGGTTCTTCATCACAGTTTAACATTGTCACAAGCCACATGAGAAGAAGAATGGACTTAAGGGCAATGCACTTGAAAGGCACTTGGTAGGTCTGCTTTCATTTTCCAGTCTTGCTGGAGAATTCCCATACAATCCTGGGCAAACTGCTTCCCTCTGAAACTCAGATCTTCATATCTAACAAAGGCATTATTCTTTTTGTTTTTCATACTCCTATTCTTTTGTCTATCTTGTTTATGTATTTTTTAAATTCTCTGTGGCAGGGACAATCTTTTAATATGAGATTGATTATTATTGCATAATAAATGCAATAATAAGAATATAGTGAAACTGGCTCCAACTATCTTCGCCAGTTTATACCTTCATTTACATACTTACACAGAAAAGTATAGAAATTAGACTGAAATAATAGGAGAGACAAGGATTCATGGTGCATTTGGATTCACTGAGAGAAAATTAGATAGAATAAAACAAGAACTGTCTGATTTTTGGCTTGGATACATCTCTATAAATATGGTGCATATTGCATTTTTTAATGGGAAGTTCAAAGGAGTAGGACTGTACACAACCACAAAATGAAATATTGTTTCATATTTCAGGGCAATGCCGAGGATTCCATATAGAGTTGCAGCTAAAGTTTAATTCCTTATAGTTAAAGTTCATTTATACGCTCTTTTGAGATTTGAAATTATATTTATGACTGAATACTGGGAACAAAAGCAGTTGATTCTTTTTCTTTTGTGTCACACTGCTCATTTACATTTTTACTGACTATATATGCACATAGTAACTGAAGCATAATTTTACTTTTTTTGAAGTAAACAGTACTGTTCAAATATATTGTTAAAAAACAATACAAGACCTAATCATGTTTGCTATTTGATAAGATAATTGGGCAAATACATCTCCATTGTTATTCCAGAAATCATTTTATAAGATACATTTTTTATTCTTTTTATTACAAAATAATTTAACACAAAATATTGTTTACATATTTTCAGTTTCTAAAAAGCAATAAAAAATAAATAAGCAACTAGAAGCGAAGAATGAAACAGAATCCTCCATTTAGTCCATTGTGACTTCTTGGGTTTGTATTGAACTTGACACTTTTAAATCACAGTGCTGGTATATATTACTGAATTTTAAATTTTGACATAATGAAAGACTAAGTCACACAATATGTAGAATATGCTTTAGCAGAGTAATTTTTCTACACTAGCTAGCCTCTAAACAGTAAGTTTTTGTTTTGATATCAGTTCTAGTTCCAACTTTTTATTTTAGTTTATAAAACATAGTTCAAACTGAAACTTGTTAGAGATGAGTTATAGACAAGCATAGCTGAGTTATGGAATAATTCCTTGCCACATTTCCTGAATCTTCTGGAGTTCTTGGGCTACAGCCTGGCAATGCACAAAATGTACAGATTAATATAACTAAGGCCAGCAGAAAATCACGAGTGATAAAAATCACAGATACCATAATGTTTCCTTTGCTCTACAAATCTCTTTCATACAGAGATCACTATTGTTCAATTGCAAATTAATCATTTGGCACTGACAGTCATTTTATGCCTCAAAGCCAGCAGTGATCAGTGGAAATCCAGGGACCAGTGGGTTAGCTGTCAGAATAAGGGTGCAGTTTACAAGGATTGTGACATAGTACTGTACACTAAAGACAATGTCTATGTGGCATTTTCCAGCGACTTGATTATTGATTATGACTTGTAGGCATTATTTTATCCTTTGCTTAAAGGAACCAGAGTCAAATGTTTAGAGTCAAGGCACAATGCAAGAGCTATTTTCTATGCTTTATCTGAGAAACTGATTAAGTGAAAATGGTGGACTTGGTTTTGGTATGCAGATAATCATTACTATGACATAATAATAATACACTGTTATCCTGCATAGAATATTGACACTTTTAATATCCTTATATATGCCATAAAAACTCAACCTACAAAGTGGGCACCTAGCTAGTCCATATACACCTATGTTGTTGTCACTGGTCTAGTCTAGTCTATATAAAATTTTTCCACCAGAGCTAGTAAGAGTGCAGCTGTAGATGGAGCTATACAGACAGAAAAGAGTTGTTTAGCTAATGTCATTTGGGGAGGTAGACTACTTATGCCAACTGAAAAGACCCTTGTGCCAGCATATGCCAAGTCTCCACTAACGCAATGACATGACTATGCTGACATAGTTATAATGACAGCAACTTTGTAAGGTAGATAAGCTGACTATAGGTGAATTAACAGGGGACTGATTAGTGGGCTAGGGATAGAAGTTACACATGAACTGGTTTAAGTAACCAGAAATTGTTTGAATCCTGTAACAGAACAGAAATTCAGTGCACATAAACTAGTTTCAAAATGGCTGAAACTGGTTTAAGATAAACCTGGCTGAAAGTAGTATCAGACTTAACTGATTTGGGTCAAACTGGTTTATGAAATTTCTGTCCCAGACCCTTTCCTGATTCAAGTTAAAGCATAGTCCACTAGCATCCCAGCATACTTTCCAGCCCTGGGATGGGCTGTGCTGTCTGCTCCAACAGAGAAGGCTTTGGAGGGTGGGGGGGAAGGAAGGGATTACCCTCCCTAGGCAAACCCCAGCTATGGGCTGGGGTGGGGGGCGGTAAACTCCCTTTCCCTTGAGTACAGAGCTTCCCTGCCTTGCTACCCTTACTGCTGGCTGCCACTGTGGATTACAAATCCCAGAGGCCCTGGAAGCAAGATGAGGAACTGATGAGCAACCCTACAGAGTCCTGCTGCCGTGATTCTGGACTGAAAATCTGGGGGCAGCAGGAAGAGGAAGTGAACACACGACCCAAGCTGGCTATGTGCCAGAGAGCTCTAGTGCCCCCTGACTTCTGGCCTGAGCCACTGCAGGTATGTAGCTGCATTTCCTGAATCAAAAGTAAATGTCTGTCCAGTTGATATCTGAGTTTAATATTTTAAGCTTAGACTAGCCTCCAAAGACTGAATTGATTCAGCCTCAGGCATTTTGATAATTTCAGTGACATTTTTATGAGGGTTGCCTGTATACTTTAAATATTAATAAGCAAGTGAGAGAAATTGAGAAATGAGAAGTGGAGAAGAAAGATCAGAAGGGTTAGGATGAAACTGGTTTTAAAAACTCACAATCAGAACAAGGAAGTGCTCCTTTTCTATTCTGTACTGGATCTTGTAAATCTTGACTCCAGACTTGAGGATATGATATGTGCTGTTTAAAATACTGGATTTCTGGGATAAAGTGTCAGTTCAGCCAAGCATTTGTGATTTTGTGATAGTGGGCTACCCATAATAGGGATAAAAGACTGAATATTATTATAGCTAGCTTCCTCGTGACAATTATGCTTATGGATCCAAGTAAGTTGGGACCCATGTAAATGTGAGTCTATGAGGGAAATGTCACAGGGCTGACCTGGGCAGACTTGTGCCTCTATCAGCCACTGGGGAGCTGGCAGCTGATAAGCACTAGGCAGTGAAAAAAGACAATGACAATATGATTTAAAATAATACGATAAAGGATTTTCCAAAAACCCAAAACAAAACAAACTCCCTCCCCCCAAAATCTGTAACACCAATAGTGTATGAAAATATAAGAGAAATGCTCTCTGGGGAAATAAAACTGACTAGATTTACAACAGAACTCAGTAAGCACATGGGAAAAATGGAAACACAGATGAGGACATGGCTGAAGCATCTCCTCCAGGCATGCTTTTCAAACGACGGCATTTAGACTAAGATGTGACTTGTGATTAAGGTGCACCTGGGTCTATATTCCATGTTACGTGACATCTTTAAGACTGGAGAACTAAAAATGAGCTTTAGAACAGGAAAGTGACATAAAAAGAGGGGAAACAATGAGGCAACTTATTTCTGATACAAAAACCAGAAAACTGTTACTGTTCACAAAGACATATTGCTATGTTGCAAATTACCTTTTACCTCCACAGTATAGTATTAAAATAGTAGAAGATCCTAAGGAACAAAATACAAAGTAACAATAAAAAACTCAACCTGTATTTCTTAATTGTTAAATGAAACTATATTCACTTTCCCATATATTATTACACCTATTGTATTAACATAAAAACACCAAACTGGAGCCAACTAGAGACCGTGCACTTCTTGACCTGCTGCTCACAAACAGGGAAGAATTGGTGGGCAATTTGCTAACTTAGGCAGCAGTGACCACGAGATGATTAAGTTCAGGTTCCTGAGGAAAAGAAGGATGAAGAGCAGCACAGTAAGGAACCTGGACTTCAGAAAAGCAGACTTCAACTCACTCAGGGAACTCCTGAGCAGGATCCCCTGGGAATCCAGTCTGAGGGAGAGAAGAGTCCAGGACTTTAAAGAAGACTTACTGAGAGTACAGGAACAAACCACCTTGAAGCCCAGGAAGACTAGCAATTATGACAGAAGACAAGCTTGGCTTAGCAGGGAACTCTTCAGTAAACTAATTCACAAAAATGAAACTTATAAGTGGAAACTTGGAAAAATAACTAGGGAGGAGTATAACAGCACTGTTCAGGCATTCAGAGATGAAGTCAGGAAGACCAAAGCACAATTGGAGTTGTGGCTATCAAGGGACACAAAGGGTAAAAAGAAGGATTTCTACAAGTATGTTGGGAGGAAGAGGAGGATCAGAGAAAGTGTAAGTCCCTTACTGAATGGGGAGGCACCCTTGTGGCAGAGGATGCAGAAAAGGCTGAAGTGCTCAATGCTTTGCCTCAGTCTTCACAGGCAAGGTCAGCTCCCAGACTACTACACTGGGCAGCACAGTTTGGGGAGGTAAGAAGCCAACAGTGGTGAAATAACTGGTTAGGGACTATTTAGAAAAGCTGGGCATACACAAGTCCATGGGGCTGAATGGGATGCACCTGAGTTTGCTGAGGGATTGCAGAGCCATTGGTCATCATGTTTGAACACTCATGGCAAACTGGCAAATCAGAAGAGGTCCCAGATGATTGGAAAAGGACAAACATAGTGCCCATAATAAGAAAGGGAAAAAGGAGAATCCAGGGAACTACAAACCAGTCAGCCTCACCTGGAAAAATCATGAAGCAGATCATCAAGGAATCAATCTTGAGGCACTTGACTTGCCCTTGGTAAATCCATGCTGACTGTTCTTCTTACTTGGAAAAGAAAGTAAGAAGAACAGTCAGCATGGATTTACCAAGGGCAAGTCATGCCTGACCAACTTGACCACCTTCTGTGATGAGGTCACTGGCTCTGGGGACGTGGGGAGACTAGTGAATGTGATATACCTTGATTTCAACAAGGTTTTTGATATGGTCTCCCATATCATTCTTGCAGGTAAGCTAAGGAAGTATGGGCTGGATGTATGAATTGTAAGGTGGATAGAAAACTGGCTGGAGCATCGGGCTCAGAGGCTAGTAATCAATGGCTGTCTAGTTGGTAGCCTGTATCAAGTGGAGTGCCCCAGGAGTTGTTCCTGGGGCTGGTTTCGTTCAATGTGTTCATCAACGATCTGAAAGACAGCATACAGTGCATGCTCAGCAAGTTTGTAGATGACACCAAGCTGGAGAGAGTAGTAGATGCACTGGAGGGTAGGGCTAGGATTCAGAGTTACCTCAACAAAGTGGACTGGGCCAAAAGAAATCTCATGAGGTTCAACAAGGACAAGTGCAAAGTCCTGCACTTAGGATGGAACAAACCCACGCACCAGTACAGGCTGGGGGCTGACTGGCTGGGAACCTGGGAAGCATCTCTTTAGAAAAGGACCTGGGGGTTACAGTGGAAAATAAGCTGAATATGAGCCAACACTGTGCCCTTGTTGCCAAGAAGGCTAATGGCATACTGGGATGCATTGGTAGGAGCGTTGCCAGCAGGTCAAAGGAAGTGATTATTCTCCTCTATTCAGCACTGGTGAGGCCACATCTGGAGTACTGTGTTCAGTTTTGGGCCCCCCACTATAGAAAGAATCATAGAAGTCGGGTTGGTAGGGACCTTGTAGATCTTCAAGTCTGACCCCCTGCCTGGGCAGGAGAAAAACTGGGCTCAAATGACTCCAGCCAGGTAGGCATCAAGCCTCTTCTTAAAGACCCCCAGGGTAGGAGCCAGCACCACTTCCTTTGGAAGTTGGTTCCAGATCCTAGCCACCGTAACTGTGAAGTAGTTCTTACGGATGTCTAATCTAAACCTACTCTCCAACAACTTATGGCCGTTATGCCTTGTTATGCTGGGGGCACTAGGGGAAACAAAGTCTCTCCCAAACCCTTCTTGTCCCCTTTAGTGAGTTTATACACGGTCACCAAGTCCCCCCTCAGCCTTCTTTTGTGAAGGCTGAACAGGTTCAGGTCCCGCAGTCTCTCATTGTAGGGTCTGCCCTGTTGTCCCCGGATCATGCGGGTGGCCCTCCTCTGGACCCTCTCGATGTTGTCCACATCCCTCCTTAAGTGGGGCGCACAGAACTGGACACAGTACTCCAGCTGTGGCCTGACCAGTGTCGTGTAGAGGGGGAGGATCACCTCCTTGGCCCTACTTGAGAAGCACCTGTGGATGCACAACAAGGTCCGGTTAGCCCTGCCAACCATGACCTTGCATTGTCGGCCCATGTTCATCTTGGAGTCAATTATGACTCCAAGATCCCTTTCTGCCTCCGTGCTCTCAAGAAGAGAGTTTCCCATCTTATAAGTGTGCTGCTGGTTACTACTGCGCAAGTGCAGCACCCTGCACTTGTCAGTATTGATGTGGACAAATTGGAGAAAGTCCATCAGAGGGCAACAAAAATGGTGAGGGAGCTGGGGAACATGACTTATGAGGAAAGACTGAGGAAACTGGGCTTATTTACGGTAGAGAAGAGGAGGCATAGGGGATTTAATAGCAGCCTTCAACTACATGAAGTGGGGTTTGAAAGAGGATGGAGCTGGACTGTTCTCAGTAGTGGTAGATGACAGAACAAGGAGCAATGGTCTCAAGTTGCAGCAAGAGAAATTTGGGTTAGATATTAGGAAGAATTTTCTTACTAGGAGGGTAGTAAAACACTAGAATAGATTATCTAGAGAGGTGGTAGAATCTCTATCCTTAGAGGTTTTTAAGTCCTGGCTAGACAAAGAGTTGGTTGTGATGATCTAGTTGGGGATGGTCTTGCTTTGAGCAGGAAGTTGAACTATATGACCTCCTGAAGTCCCTTCTAACCCTAATTTTCTATCATTCTATACTCCAGAACTAAGTTTTCAGTTGCTATCTGTGGAGCTAATCTGATCCAGTGAAATAGAATATGTTGTTCAAAAACCCTTTCAACAGACAGCCATGGGCATAAATTAAAAGTACCTTTATTTTCTCTGAAATGACACGGTAGGTTCCAAGGATAACCAAGTTTTGAATTGTTAAGTAAAGTCAACAAAGTCAGATATCTACTCATAATTACAAAGGTCAATATCCAACTGGGTCAGTGATCAAACATCAAATAAACACTTAAACTGCCTAATTTACAATCCATATCACAATAGTCACCTTTTTTAATTACTAGCATGAGAGCAGTCTGACTATAATACAATATAACTGTTATCATCATTTCTTTTCATGTGTGGGAGCCTATTTTCTTTATTCACTAAAAGGGAAAGGGCAAGAACACATTTTTCTCTCCCTTTCCAATTCTATTCCTCTGTCATTTCTGCTAATTTTTTTCTTTTCTACTTTTCTTCTTTATTTTTATGTTGTCCTTTTCTCCATCTTAATGCTGCAAAACAGCTGAGAATGGGTGACCCTCAAAAGAATCAGAAAAGACGCCTCCTCCTTCAAAACACAGAAATGGATCTGAACTGGATTTTAGTAGCCAAAAAATCAACAGACTGTTACAGCGCTGTTGTGAATAGGGGTAAATATTGTTTTGATAGCATTTTGAGGATAAGGTGCTACACTACTTCCCTAATGGTTGTTCTTTCTAATAGTAATTCTTATATAAAAGTCAACATTTGCTTAGAGTTCCCAGTAGTGATACTTACTGTAAATTGGCAAAACTTGTAGTTTTTCCTTTGTCACTTCTCACATCTACTGAACAAAAAACAACTCAAATCAAGTAAGTATTGGAGGGTGGGAGCCTCCAATAGAGAAGAATGTGGTACAAAAAGATTGGATATTTAGTGGCCAAAACTAAAAGGTTAGCCAAGTACCCTTGGCAAAGAGTGTTTTATGTGAGTGCTACTTCCTGCCAAGATACTGTCCTCAACAAAAGTTGAAATGCAGCAATATTTACTCTTTATCTTGATCTCTCATTATATTACCTCCCTTCCCATTCTATTACCTCCCAAAGAGTGAGAAGATTCATTGTCATGCACACTAGAGATAATGTGAGCTAAACTACCTGTTTAGCTGCTAAATCCTAAAAAAGGAACAGCACTCTGACACTGTACTCTGGAGGAGCTGAGTGAATAAGCTGAGAACAGCAGAGAAATTTTTTAGCATATATTAACACTGTTATACATGGCTGGATCCACAATTTTGTAAAGGGGGTGCAGGAGCAATGGCCAGCACTGCAGGGGTGGCTGCACCCACATTCCCACCCTTTCTCCAGAACTGGGGTAAGTAGACTGAGTTGTGGGAACAGCAGCCAGGGAATTTAAGTGCCTGAAGCAGGTAAGAATCCCTGCTCTTAGCACCCTCTCCCATAGGCAACTGGTGTGGCCAGTCAGCAACTGCGGGGAGGGGCGGTCCCCCACAGCCGATCATGCTGACCAAGAAGCGTGAGTGGCACTCCCGGAAGTGCCAGTGGCACTTCACCTGGCGCCTGCACTCCCCGGCCGGTGCTCGCATGGGGGGCACTGGTGCTCTCGCCAGCCCCCCCACCCATCACCTAAGCAGGGAGCACAGCCTGTTAGGGGGTGCACCAGCACTCTCAGAGGGTGCACACGCACCCTCTACTCATTGCCACTGCCCTCTCCTTTTCTGTCCACATTCAGTGGCTCATCTTCTCCCTTCAGACTCCCCCCTCTCCCACCCACTTCTATGGCTATCCCAAGCTGCTCTTGGAGTGAGAGGAGTCCTAGAGCTCCTCCTGCTTTACTCCAGTCAGGCTGTGTAGGGAGTTGGGCTTGGAAGTTTTGTATACATACAGCCAGATTGCTAAACAATGTTTTCATTTTTATAAGAACAAACAAGTTGCTTTCCTAATTCCACACCCACAATTATTTGTGCTGTAGTTGGTAGATTAGATATCCAAGTCCAAGTCCAGAAATGGTTGGTACAGTAATGGGTGTTAAAGTTCCATCTGACATTACTAAGTTTTGGAAGTATGGAGGCCCAGTTAAGGTCTACAGAATTTACTCCTTCAAATTTATATTTTAAGATCTACAATCACTTTTTAGCCAGAAATATCCTGGGACACTGGAAGCTTTAAACTTTTTCACCACAATTACCACAAGACTGTTAAACAGCAGTAAAAATTGAAAAAGATCTATATTTTAGAGGCTTGTTACTTCAGAAATCATATTTTCCCTTGCTTGTTAAAATAAAAAAATGTAATTTACATCATTTCAATTTTGTTTCAGAATATTACATTATTCTGAAATTACAGTATTTAAAGAACCAGTCTGTTCCTTATGCTAACATGTTCTGGTATCTCAAGGAGAGCTTTAAAATTTACTAGAATTACCTTTCAGCTAACCCCCAAATATGAACTATTTCTTAATCCATGCACGGTTTATTAAACCTACTTAAAACTTTATATTGAATATTAATATGCTCTTAATACTTTGGAAAGTTTCCAGTGTTCACTTCTCGGCCTCTTGAAGGCTCAGATCAAGTGTACAAGTTAAGAATGCTATATTTTTTTCCATGCTGCAGTTAAAATATACTCATTCTGCCTTCTCTATTTGTTTCACACAAGGCTTCGAAAAAAAAATCTGTAAGCCATATCAATGTCACTATCCTGCGCCACAAATTTAAATATGGTTTCTATAAAAGAGTTCCTGTATACACCACCTGTAAAACTGTAGGGGGCTGAGGCTGCTGCATACTGTCCTAGCTAACCTTTCATTCACAGCAGAATATAAACATTTATCTTGAGGGGATGATATTTCTAAGAAGGATATTTTTAAAAGCAAGTTTCCTACATCAAACAATTTTAGTCCTCCATTATGATGGATCTCTGGGTTTTTTGAGGGCCAGATTTTGAGTGGCCTTAACCCTAACACAGAAGATAGTGCAAAAGAAGCCTTCCACACCCCTTTGTGCATATGATGCAAAGAACCCCATACACAGGGTGCATTAGAACTTCACACTCAGTGCTCCTCTACTGTATCACAGGGCACATCTACATGTGCATTAATGCACTGTAATTATGGCACATTCAGTTTAGTACCTGTAATAATAGGTACTAACCTAATGTGCTGTAATCGGCACTACTGCACAGTAGTGCTGGCACATGTCTTTTAGGTGACGATAATATGCTTTCATTGTGATGCGCTAATGAGCAGTCTCACGTAGATGCACCCACATTATCTCAGATGCCCTAACTTGTCTCGCACCAATTGGTTAAACAGGCACAACACAGAGGAGAAGCCCCAGAAATGGAGCAGGAGGCAGGATCCCCCTGTGTCAGGGAGCTCAAGAAGGAAGTCTCTCCCTGACAGAAGCAGCTAGATTTAAGTCTAGAACTCTCTTCAAGGCAGGACAGCTCTGTAATAACTGCCAAACAGAGATCCTAAAGCAAAAGGTTGTGTGGCCTACAGGCCTGAGTGGTAGGACTGGACTCTAGAAACCTGAATTCTATTCCAGGCTCAAGCACTGGCCTGGTGGGCGATTACAGGCACCTCACCATCTCTCTGTCCCCCAAGTTCCCCATTTTTAAAATTGATAATACAGGCAGCCCTTGACAGTGTTCCCCTGTGTCATCCTAGCCCAGCTGGTGCCTGGCTACACCTGCTCCACTTCAGCAGGGAGGGGTGAAAGCCTTGGAGGGTGTCTCTCTTCTCTTCCCTTTGGCAGGGGCTGGCAGGCATGCTCTAGTGCCCCTGGCTTCTGGCTTGAGCCACTGCAGGCATGTGCCTGCATTTCCTGATTTAACAGAACATGTCTGTCCAGCTAGCAATCAGTTTAAGCTGCACAGCTTAGACTAAACTGCAAAGAGTGAATCAATTCAGGCTCGGGCTTTTTGAATGTCTGTCTCTAGTCAAAATGTAATTTACACCCATTTTAGGGCATCTGATACTTCCAGAGTGGTGTGTGTGGTGTGTGTGTTGTGGGGGGGGCGCTTAATTATAAATGGGAATCAAGGTCTTGTTTTCAATTCTACATTACAGTACTATCAGTCAGATTCAAATTATTATGATACAGTGTTGCCAGCACTTGTGATTTTATCAAGAGTCTCACGATAATTAATTGTATTTGAAAACTCCATCTCCTCATTTAAAATTAGACTTAGACTTCTAAATGTATAAGGGCCCAGACAGATGACACATTTACAAAGGATGACAAGGGATGACAAACCCTTACATCGGGGTAACTGCACCTAGTCTGACGTACAGTTATCCCTGAAATGATCAGGGGTAATAAAAATACACTGGTGTAACCTACACTGATTATCTATGTTGTCTGTCTGTACCTCATACTTAAGGTTACAATATATCTAGGTCCCAAAAAGAGGACACCTGTCATAGGAATGATATGATTGGGGGGGAGGGGAGTAGCATGCTGGTGTCCTGCCCCTGCCCATTCTGTTGCCCTTCACTGACAAGCCACCGCCCCACCCAGCTCTACTGCTACCTCTCACTCCGGACCCACTGACCCAGCCCTGCCAATGCCCCTCACTCCGACCTGCAGCCCTCTGTCCCCCAGCCCTGCTGATGCCCCTCACTCCCAACCCGTAGTCCCCTGCCCCCCACCCCCAGCCCTGCTGCCGAAACAGCTCCTGTATTGCGCATGCATGTACTCTCCCTTAAACACACACACTCTCTCTTTCTCTCTCTCTCCCTTGCCAGAGCCCATGTGGGGAGCATGTGACCCCTGACAGCCAATCAACTTCCCTGCTCCTCCTAGCCCCAAGCAGCTAGTCTGGGAAAGCAGAAAACCCAGAGAGTTGCTCTTATTTTAAAAAACCCACCCAGATGCAACACAGGGGTCCAAAAAAGAGGACATGTCCAGGAAAACCTGGACATATGGTAACCTTACTCATATGGGAGTAGCCATTTGGTCTGAGAAACCCTGCTCCCAGCTACCTATGCCAGCACTTAGTACTAGGAGCATACTGCATGCAGGTGCCTCGGGATGTGTGCATGTCTGTCTGCTCTGAATCCTGATGTGACTTATAGCAGTATATAAAATCAATGTGCGGTCCATCTGTGTAATATAATCTATCCAGGCCTGAAGTTACTTATGAACATAATATTTAAGGTTCTAAATCATTAAGGAGCTTCTGAAATTTTTGTCCTTAGTTTTCTTTGAATTTCAAACTGCTACAAGTAGTAATAGAAGTGATGGGAAAGGCACATAAGATTTCTGTTCCAGTCAGTGACTGAATCTCTGTCCATCATAGATTTGGAGCAAAACTAAGGAGATTTTTGCATTGCTGATTGAAGCCCACCTCCTGACAAAACTATACCAATTTTATTTTTAAAAGACCTTTAAAAATAAATGAAGAAAGGCAGCCATACAGATGAAAATATCTTTATGGGCTAGAGATTTTCTTCAGAAATCTCTTTATAATCGATAGGGAAAATCTATAGACTAGAGGGAAAACCAATAGAACTGACAAGTCTGCTATATATTTAGGCTTGATAGGATTCATTTTTAGCTATAAATATTGATAAATGTTGATTTCACCTGATATTCACAGACCAACAGAAAAATATTTCCATCAGTAAACATCAAAATGTATAGAAACTTTAAAAATGTAAAGACATTACATTTAATGTCTTTAATTTTAAAGACTAAAAAAAAAATTACAGGTAAGGAAATCTGGGGCAAGGGGTGCCCCCCCCACACACACACACACGGTGGCTGCTGCAGGCAGGATGGAAGTAGCCCTGGCTGTACTGCCTATGCACTGCTCCTTTGGCAGTGGTTTGGGCAGCAACTACAGGAGCTGGGGGCTGTGCTGGTAGAGGGGTTGGAGAAGTAGGGCTGCCAGGAGCCCAATGCCACCAGCCACTTGCTCTGTCCAAGTCCCAGCTGAGGATCAAGCACCAAACTCTCACCAAGCCCATCCTGTCCCATGTCTGTGTGATCACGGTAGGGGCCATACTTCCAGTGAGCCCAGCCCAGTTCCTGAATGATCAGGTATTGATTTATGGATATTTATTTTTTTATATTTTAACAGGTGATTTTATAAAGCTTTTAACAGTATACTGTCATTACTAAATTGTCTGACCCCTACACCCCTAATTTTGCATGGTCCAGAAAATTTAAATGAATAAAAATCTATAGAAATCAAAAATGCTGAAGGAGTTGGCTGATGTGATTGCAGAGCTGCTGGCCATTACTTTTGAAAACTCATGACAAAGTGGGGAGGTTCTGGATGATTGGAAAAGGGCAAATATAGTGCCTATCTTTAAGAAAGGGAATAAGGAGGATCCATGGAATTAGAGACCAGTCAGCCTCACTTCAGTCCCTGGAAAAAACAAGGAGCAGGTCTCCAAAGAACATATTTCTAAGCACTGGGAGGAGAAGAAAGTAATCAGGGACAGTCAGCATGGATTCACCAATGGCAAGTCATGCCTAACCAACCTGATTGCCTTCTATGAGATAACTGGCTCTGTGGATGTAGGGAAAGCAGTGAACGTAATATACCATGACTGACTTTATCAAGGCTTTTGATACCATCTCCCACAGCATTCTTGCAAGCAAGCTGAGGAAGAATGGGTTGGATGAGTGGACGGTAAGATGGATAGAAAGCTGGCTGGACTGTCAGGCTCAACAGATGATCAATAGTTCAATGTCTAGTTGGCAGCTGGTATCAAGTGGAGTGCCCCAAGGGTCGGTTCTGGGGCTGGTTTTGTTCAACTTCTTCATTAATAATCAGGAAGACGAGATGGATTGCATCCTCAGCAAGTTCATGCATGACACCACACTGGGGGGCATAGTAGGTACACTGGAGGATAGGGCTAGGGTTCAGAGTGACCTAGACAAATTGGAGGATTGGGCCAAAAGAAATTTCATGAGGTTCAACAAGGACAAGTGCAAAGCCCTGCACTTAGGATGGAAGAATCCAATGCACTGCTATGGCCTGTGGACTGCCTGGCTAAGCAGCAGCTCTGCAGAAAAGGACCTGGGGGTTACGGTGGACAATACGATGGATATGGATATGAATCAGCAGTGTGTCCTTGTTGCCAAGAAGGCTAACAGCATACTGGGCTGCATTAATAGGAGAGTTGCCAGCAGA
>NW_017729004.1:36934669-36950733 GCF_001723915.1 Gavialis gangeticus | reverse complement strand
GCATTAGTAGAAGTATTGCTAGCAGATCAAGAGAAGTAATTATACCACTCTATTCTGCACTGGTGAGGCCATATCTGGTATACTGTGTTCAGTTTTGGGCCTCCAAATATAGAAAGGATATGGATAAGTTTGAGAGAGTCCAGCAGAGAGCAACAGAAATGGCTCGAGGCTGGGGCATGTGACTTATGAGGAGAGGCCAAGGGAATTGGGTTTATTTAGTCTGTAGAAGAGAAGACAGAGAGGATTTGATAGTAGCCTTTAATTACCTGAAGGGTGGTTCCAAAGAGGATCAAGTTAGACTGTTCTTAGTGGTGACAGATGGCAGAACAAGGAGCAATGGTCTCAAGTTGCAGCAAGGGAGGTTTACGTTGGACATTAGGAGAAACTTTCTCACTAGAAGGGTGGTGAAGCACTGGAATAGGTTATCTAGAGAGTTGGTGGAATCTCCTTCCTTGGAGGTTTTTAAGGCCAGGCTTGACAAAGCCCTGGCTGGAATGATCTAGGTGGGGATGGTCCTGCTTTGAGCAGGGGTTGAACTAGATGACCTCCTGAGGTCCCTTCCGACCGTAATTTTCTATGATTCTATGAATGCTTCAAAATAAACATTGATTTTAGCCATCAAAATTATTAAAAAATAAAAATCAAATTCTGCCAGTCAAAGTGCTTGTTGCCTTAATAAAGGGTTTTGGTGAGTCAATCCAAGAGTTGTATGAAGTAAATGTCCAAAGAAAAAAATGTTTAGATCAATTCAATTTATCATAGTTTCTAAAATTACATCTCAAACAGTTTTATAATTCAAAAGGTATTTTAGTTCACCTGTAAAGTATGCAATATATAGCATTAACTTTCCAAGAATGCACACAAACACATAAACATGCACGTCCATGCCATGCACACATATATCCTGAAAATAAAGTCTATCTATGTAAATCTATGCAAATATTTGTGTCAATTATTTTAAATAAGCTGAAATATTAAAAGTTTGTACATGAACATTCTCTTACGCCAGATATGTCATGAACACTTGCCCACATGAACAACAAGAATGCCAAAAATTCTACTTAGTCTGACCAGAAGTGCAGTATTTGCACTTGAAATATAAATTAATTCCATGTGCAAGTTAAAGTAGCACTTCATTAATAAAGTGCTTCTGCTGTTGTCTGTGGTATAACACTGTAACATCTCCCTTCAGCTTTATTAGACACTTCGGAGACTAGTTTTATGCATCTAAGAATCTCTAAGGACTTAGTTTAATTATATCTCATTTAAAAACTCGTATCAAGTTTTCATGTACTCATACATGCACAGATATATATTCTGAATTTTGATAACAGAACTGTTTTCAAGTATTCATAATGTTATAAAAAATGTTCCTTGGGGAACACAATTCCCCATATTTGCTTTAAGCCTCCAAGTAAATCTGTTTTTGCTGAAAAGTTGAACAACCTCTGTTCAGGCCATTTCTAAAACAAAAAGCAAAACATTTTTCCACTTTCAAACATTTTTGCACGATGTTCATTCATAATGGAGTCATACACAATGGCATACGTTTGAACATTTGACCAGGTCACATACAGTCATTTGAGGATTATGTAGAGAAAAGAAGAGTTGTGAGTTATATCAAAGTGGGAGAGAATATCAATTCTGTCAGTGTGGGGGTAGTAAATTCTGGGAGGTCAACATCAGGAACAAATTCCAAAGCTAAGAATTTAATATGGAAAACACCCACTCCATTACTGAAATCTCAGTTAAAATAGCAAAATTGACAGCAGCAGCTTGATTATCTCAACTACTGGGAAACCACATTGTGAAAAAGATTGTCTTTAACGAATACATGACCCAGACCATGAATGTGACTTATAAATCATATTTTGTAAATCTCACGAAAACTTGTAACGACAATCTTCCTGGGGGAAAGGATAATTAGTTTAGAAGTTCTATTGAATAGTGTTGTTTTTATTATGTAAGACAAAGTTTTTGAAGTATCTTTACTTATATGCTACAATATATTTTCAACAACAGTCAATATAATAAACATTTTATTGTTCTAGAGGACCCCTATTTCTCTCTTGATGGCTAAGAATATCTGACTAGTTACAAGACAATATAATGATTGAGCCCAGCGTAATTAATCATAGTTGATGAAAGATTTTAGGCAAAGAATTCAGTTGTAATGAGAGCTCTTGAAAGCAGTTATCCACCTAAAGAAATACTTTAGAATACTACAACTCAAAATCAAAACCAAAATCCAAGTAGCTAATAAAGGAATTGTATCATTTTATATTTTATCATATTAAACAGAGAGATTAATCTGGAGGTTGTCTACCAAAAAAGAAAATAAAGTTTAAGAGAAGAGCGAGTGATGGCATGCCCAGAGTTCCAGAATCATAATATATGAGTTAAAAGCCTTATTTTTAAAATACTTGGGGAATTTTTTAAGCTTCTTTCTTACCTTCAAATATTTTACAAGTTTCTGAATTTGCCAATATTCAGATGGCAAATCAGTATTTCCTTCCTGGTGACGTTCAGGCTGTTCTTCATCTTCCTCACTCTCTGAAGAACTTTCACTAGCTTCTTCAGACTTTTCTGACACTTTACTAGCAATAAATAGAGAAAAATGCTTGCTTTATTAGCTGTAGACTATTATAAACAGATACATCTATAACAGATTCAGCAGGATTTTTCATCATTAGAAAAAGCATTCAGGGTTAAATTTATCAGTTGCTGAGTAGGATTATTGTATGTGCTGAAAAATAAATGAACTGAGTAAAGTAAGAAAAATAAATAAAATAAATAAGCATACCGTTTTGCAGCTGATTGTGCTTTAACAGATCCAGAGGAAATTATACTTGCTTTCTTCTTCAGTTCGTGACTAACAGGTCTAACTTCTTTTTCTTCTTTGATGTCTTTTTTTGCAGCACTGTCATAAAAAACATTTTTGGTTAAATATCTTATTCTGTGGTTTGTACATGTGGTGGTGTCAGTATATGAGAATGTGTGTACATTAGCGCAATGACTTTCATTAAGAAGTTATGCTTAATCAACTAACACTGCTATATTAGCATAGTTAAATTCTTAAAACATGATACAGTAGATGGTCATCTGCAGCAACACCTTTTAAGAACAATAGTCTTAAAGCAACATTTCCACTGCAAACACTGTCAACTGCGGAAACATTTTCTCTCTGTGCATTTTCTATACAGTAGCAGCAACACAGCTGCTATGTAAAAAAAACATTAGTGATGGGCAGATGTAAAGTTGTGATGTACAGTATGGTCACATTCCTCCCAATTCCTTGTGTCAGGTCACACAGCAGCTTGTTGGAGTTAATTTTTCTTTTGTTTCTCCCCAAGAAAGAAAATGTCCATGTCTAACACTTGAAGAAAAAGTCAAGATGATCAGAGATTGTGAAGTTCTAAGAATTAATCAAAGCTAAGCTACTGTCAGCTGGGAATTGCACAGGTCAGTTGCATGCAAAATCTGGAAGCAAAGATTGCAGCTGACCATAAGGCCCACACTACACATGCAGGTAAAGGCATGATAGGATCTAATGTGCGATTCATACAATCACACCTCCTGCCATGCCACGTGCACAGCAGGAGGTGTGATTGTGGAATTGCACATTAGATCCCATTATGCCTTACTGCTGGTGCAGGGGGTGCCCAATCCTCGGGTCCCCCTGTCCCAGCAAAAAGCAAGAAGCAAGCTTCTGTGGCTGGGAGCCCCATGCACCCCAGCTGAGGGGCTCCCAATTGAGATTGCTGATGCAGCATTATTGCCGCCTCAGGGGGTGTGGGAAACCTTGGGGCTGGAGGATCACTGTAGGGTGAGTCTCCCCCTGGGGGTGCATGAAACCCCTCGGGCAGGAGGATCACTGCTGTAGCAAACTCCCCACCCTGACAGGGCTCCCAGCTGACAGGGCTCACAGCCACAGGGTGCAACATGCCCAGCATAAACCCCGGGGGCCGGTGGATCATGGCTGCCATGATCCCCAGGGCTTGGGAGTATGGGAAACCCCTGAGGCCTGAGGATCACGGCAGGGGCAATCCCCCCTGCCTTAGGGATGTGGGAAACCCCCAGGGCCAGAGAATCACCGCTGTGGCAATTCACCCACCCTGGGTGTTTCCCACACCCCTAGGGCAGGGGGATCACTCGTCTCGCAATCCTCCAGCCCTGGAGGTTTCCCTCATCCCCAAACCCTAGGGATCATGGCAACCATGATCCCCATGGCCCAGGGGTTTTACACTGGGGATGGTGCACCCTGCAGCTGGGAGCCCTGTCAGCTGCAAGGGAGACCCTGCTACACATGCAAATTAAAACTCGATACCAAAGAGCTGTAAATTTAGCGCACATTTTTGAGGTCTAACTTTATAGCTGGTTGGAGCTTTTTACTGTGTGATAGCTACTTTGCATGTGTAGCTGGTTTCCAGGTAATTTCACAATTAACCAGTTAGTTGCACAAAACCTATAACATGTAGAGGGGGACCTAAATAACAGATTGGAGAAGAGCTGCTGTAAACATGTACTTGAAGGGCAAAAAAACAGTCAATGAGCCTCCCTTTATAAGGTTCAAGAAGAAAAGGACACATAGAACAGTGCTTTTGGGACCCACAACCAAGGAAAAGACTCTTTAATTTGTTGAAACAGTTGGCAGATTACCCAACAGCTGAGCAACAGCAGAGTTAAAGACTTCCTCATATTATTGAAAAGGTTTCCCTGACTGACATCTGCAGTGCTGATGAAGCAAAACTTTATCTGAAACAGATCTGTGACCGATAATATCTAGGAAAAAAAAGGAAGAGCCAGACAATGGGCAAGTTTCAAAGAAAGGGTAATTATAATTGTATGTACCAACAAGGAAGTGAGGGAGAAACACTCAGTGTACATTGATCACAAAGTCAAAATGTCTAATTTTTTTCTGAAAGATATTTCTACATTTCCCTCTGAATTATGACAGGTCAGAAAATGAAAAAGCGGGATCATTAATGTCAGATCTAGAGCCATCAAATAAGCCTTTTATTTGGATAACTGTTCTACACACACTGAAGAAATGTTTCTCCCTAACATTCAGCTCAGATTCCCACCCACCAACAGTAAAATCTTAAGGCAACTTATGGAGCAGGAAGTCATTAAGAACATGAAGGGACATTACTGAACAGAGGTTGCAAAGTTGAATTTTATTGCTCTTTTTATGGACCCTAACACTGATATTCAGACTGGTCTGAAATGTACAGATTTGTTAGATTGTGTTAATCTTGTTGAGGCATGGAAAGTCAGAGAGCCAATTACAATGTTCAACTGTGTCAAAAAAATAAATTGTTGTGCAAAGAGAAAAAAGCAAAGCAGGATGTGCCACTTCCCCTCTGTGCTCCAGGTGCAGCAGGCAGCCTGTAGCAGCAGCCGCTTCACAGGTGGAGGAGACATGGGCCCCCAGGACCCCTGCCGGGCTGCCCCCAATGGCAGAAGCACCACCCCCAAGGGCCCCTGGGTGGCAGAGAGTCCCAGACCTATCCAGGGCAGGGTCCGAAGCCACGAGTCCCTGCTGCTGAGCTGAGCCATGTGTGGCCAGCTGCAGCTGGGCTCTAGACACAGCAGCAGCCACCTCTGCTGCCTCTGTCCCCGCAGAGATAGGGAGGGAGCCCCCTGTGCACCTGGAGGAGCCCCCTTGGGGTTCCAATCATCCCATCACCCAATGGGGCTGGGGCCCTGCTTACCTTCCCCTGCTCCTGGCTGAGCTGCAGTTCAGTTCCTCACCATGGGGGCCTCAATATGGCTCCCACCCCTTCCTTCCCCCACAGATTGACCTGCTGAGGCTGGGGGTGGTGGGTGCATGCATGCGCATGTTCCCAGTTGTCCTCCCAACCCAGGATCAACCTATAGAGGCTTGGGGATCAACCAGTTGATCATGATCCCTGGGTTGGTGACCACTGCTTTAAGACATTAAATCCCATCTCCAAAACAAAAATGTTATTGAGAAGAAGAGCAAATTAACAAAGTTCTTTCACTCAAAATAAGAGAGTTCACCCTTTTTAAAATGATTTGCATGTTGATGCCAACAGTAGAAAAAAAGCACTTTATGATGAAAATGGAATCAATGCTGTTCATTTGCTAATGGTATAAATAACACTCTCCTTCTCCTCCCCACAAAATACTTTTCAACTCATAGGAAACTTTTGGGGTTTTTTGAAAGAAAAAGCACCACAGAGGTCATGTGTACATCAGGGCCCGGGAGAGTATCTGTTCACCAAGGCACCCCAGGGGAAGACAAGAAACAGTGAGAAAAAATTATTGAAGATCGCTTCAGATTGGACATAAGGAAAAACATCCTTACAATTTGAGTGCTGAGGTGAGGGTTTAGAACAGACTCCCTGCTAGGGGTGGTACAGTCACCCACCCTAGCAATCTTCAAAAAGCCTCCTGATGCCCACCTTGCTGGAGTCACCTGACCCCAGCAGTCTTCCCTGCCCAAGTTCAGGGGGGCTGGACCTGATGATCTTGTAAGGTCCCTTCCAGCCCCTAATATCTATGAATCTATGAAATGTAATAATACTGTACAGTGTAATAATGATGCTGTAACATCAGTAATGATAAGCATACACTTCATTATTAAAACTGCAATTATTTAGTCTGAATAGTAAGAAAAGTACATGAACTAAACTTGAAAAAAAACAAGAATAGCTCATAAATTGTAGGGTTTTTCTGTTTAAAAAAAACAGGGTGCTGTTGGGCAGAAGATACTCTCTATAGCCGCAAGAGCCACTTAGAGGCAACACAGCATCAGAACGCTGATACGTTGCTACCAACAAACATTTGTGTTATGCTATATTATTAGGGTGCATTACATTATGCTTGGAATATGTGGGCACATCTACATGTGCTATTAATTCAAAGAAGGCTTACTGCGCAGTTCCCAGCTAGCTCCAGGCTGCACAGGGAAGCAGGGAGCTCCCAAGTCCCAGTGATGCTTGGCTCCCAGCTCCTGTGGAGGCAGAAAGTTGCCCCATCCTGGTACCGCTCAGCTCCCAGCTGCTGGAAGGAGCTGGAAGCCAAACACTGCCAGGATTAAGGGAGTTCCCTGTCGCCTGTGGCCCCTTAGTGTAGGGACTGACCAGGAGCAAATTTGTTCCCGGCCAGCATCTACACATGTGCTACTGCACAGTATCTACTGCACAGTTACTTTACTACCTGTATTTACAGGTACTAACTAACTGGTCAGTAGACAAATTTACTGTGCAGTAAATGTCCACATGTGTAGATGGTGATGCTTTACTGCACATAGATTAGTGTACTACACAGTAACACGTAAAATACACACATATATTTTCAATACATACTTTCACCAGGATTAAATAGAGAGGGAATAGTATAAAAACTAGCTGCAGAAGCTGTTGGTTTTAAAATGTGAAGATAAAAATAAAATGTTTTACTAGATTTTTTTCAGATTTGTACAATGCTAAGAATTGGCTAGACAATATACAATAGAACTTCATTAATTGTTTTAATTAGTTCTTGCTGTTTTCCAAAAATTGAGATGGCACAGTCTCTGCTCCAAAGAGTTTATAAAATAAAAAATAGAAACAAGACAGTCAGTAAGGAAGATGACCTGGGTCAAAATCCCAATAATCTAAATTTAGGTTTTAAAATCCAGATTAAGGTACCTACATAGAGTGATCTGATTTTCAGAAGTGTGAGTACATGTTATTTTCATAAATTCAAACAAAATTTGTGGGTGCTTGCATCTTCAGAAAATCTGGCCACTTTTGTTTAAGAAAATAAGTCAAGATTTAAGTGCCTAAATTTAGGCAACCGTATCTGAAGATTTTGGCCACAAAACAGAGCTGAAGTGGTTGATAATTTAAGTGTCCATTGTTAAGCAATAACAAATATGTTAAAGCACAATGATTTTGTCCAGATTTTGTTAAGATATAGAAACCAGCTAAGAAAACCAGCGTGTAAGCTTTATAATAAAAGTGGGTCTTTAGAAAGATCTGAATGAGAAATGGTTAGTCATCTTTTCAGTTTGCTAGTCTGCAGCACAAAAACCATACTGCAGCAGAAAAATAAACACACGCAGAAACAGAGCATTCCTCTTCTCAACCAAGCTGTAAATTACTCATCTATACATTATTTAAAACTAGCTAGCTGCAAGTCCACAACAACTATGGGTAGTTTGGGTTTAATTTCTCCCTCAGTGGGTGTGTCCCCATGAGTGCATACATGTGGTTTGTGGTGCCACCAACCCATCTGTGCTGGTAATTAGCAGCATGCGCCACCCAAAACCAGAGCCTGGATGGCCAGTGCCATACTGCAGCTGCTAGTAAAGCTCTGCGCACCCGGATCACTGCTGCTGCAGTCCTGGGAAGCCCCCAGTACCCCAGGTAAGGTGCAGGGGCCAGTCCAGGTGCTGGCCTCAGCCTCCCCTTCCCCACCTGGGGCAATATGCCACACGCCACAGCACGTGTGCACGGACATTCCCAGGGACAACTAGCAGCATCACAAGTATGTGCTGATGATAGTTGTTCCTGGGGAAATGCACTTTCCTGCTCATGGGGATGTGCCCAGTGGGTGCATCCAGACAAGCACACGTGAGCTTTGTGGCACCTCAAAGTCTTTTGAGGCACTGCAAAATACATGCAGTGCATGTGAATAGATTCTCTGCACTGCATATTTGTAGCACAAAGAAAAAATTAGATACTGGGAACTCCTGGTATCAAAAAAAGGGGGCGGGGCACATGTGGCTGCAGCATACGCACCCCGAAACTGGAGCCTGGCCAGCTGGAGCCACACTCTAGCTATGTTGTCTATGGCTGCCAGCCAGCCTCTGTGTGCCCAGCTCATCGCTGCTGGAGCCCCAGGAGGTACTCAGGACCTCAGGTAAGGCTTCTCGGGCCAGCCCAGGTACTGGCCCCAGTCTCCCCTACCCCACTCAGGGCAATTTGCCACACATCAGGGTATGCATGCAGGGGCATTTCCCATGGACAAGTACCAATGGCATAACAATGTGCTGCTGCTATTTTTCCCCAGGGAAATGCATGCGCACGCTTGTCTGGACATGCTCAGTCTGTCTTTCATATGGAGTTTCAGCACACTTATAGCTCTGCCGAGGGCCAGATCTAATGGGATCTGGTTCTGGTCTCTGTCATCTAGAATCCTCTACTTCTGCTACCACAGGGCTACAGAAGGTCTCACAGCTGGATTTGGGCATTGTTTTTGGTTTTGCTCTGGTCATAATTATACAACTCTTAGGAAGTAAAGTGTCCTGAAGAGCCTTGAGTGATCACGCATTCAAGCTGTTGTGGATGTATGATTTATACATGGAAAAGCAACTAGATCCTTTCCAACTAAAATGTCCTACACCTGGGTTCTGACCAGAATACTACCATGGGGGAGGTCCTTTACACAACTGTAGCCTAATACTGTCAGTTATGACTAGGGATCTGGGTTTTCTGTTTCCCATAGGAAAGCAGAGTAAAACACATATTTCCCATTTTAGCAGAGAAACCCATGGATTTTGCAGTTTTGTAATGAGCCCTTTGCAGGCTGGCAGAGTTCCAGCCTGAAAGGAGCTGGGACGGAACAGGAAGAGGGTGGTCAGACACGGGGCACCATGTTCATGTGCATGTACATGTAAATGGCTGCCAGGCAGCTTGGAGAGCAGCTCCTACAGGTAAGTGGTGGGGGAGTTGAGGCCCCCATAGGAAGGGAGGGAGGTAGTTGGGCAGGGCTGGGGCTGGGTCTGCTGCCCAGCAGGGCAGTGCATGGGGCTTGGGGCCTGGGGCTGCAATACACAGTTGCAGGGCCCGAGTGGGGAGTGAGACGGGGCTTGTTTGGGGGGCAGGGGGTGGGGCCAGCTCCCTGCAACTGTGTGCACTCCTGGGAGGGCAGGGGGACCCATGCCCACCAGATATGTGCATGGGGTGGAGGTGGGAATGGGTTTCCTACTGTGGACTCAGGCTCCTGGCCTGCTGTCCTCCCCCGGGGCCTCCGCAGCCTAGCAGGTGTGACCCAGCAATGCAGAGAACAGTGGAGCCATGCAGGAAAGCTGCTTGCCTCTGCAAGCTCTGCAGTACCTTGGCAAGGTGTCTCCTGCATGCAGGGCTGCAGAAAGGGGCTAAATCCCCTGCTGCTGCCTTCATTGCTCCCGCATGCACAGGGGACACCACACCAGGGCAGTGCGGAGCTCACAGTAGCAACGAGCTGTCCAGCGTGCTGTTGCTTGCACCAGGTCCCCCCACATCCCCCCAACCCCCCAAGCGTGCACAGGGATAGGGAGCCAATCCCACCCTGGTTTGAGTCTGCAGCAGGCACCAGGGGGGGAGCCAGACTGGGGGCAGGGGCTACAGACCTGGCTCTCTGGCCCCATAGCCCTGGCATCTGGAGGCCCCCTCTGGCAGGGCGGGGGGAGCAGGGACTGTGGGTAGGGGGCAAGGAACACCAGCAAGGGTAGGGGGGGAGTGAGGGGCACCAGTAGTGTTGGGGGGGGCCGCTGGGGGGAGTGAAGGGCACAAGCAGAGCCAGGGAGCTGTGGGGGGCAGGGAGTGAGGGGCATCAGCAGGGCTGGGGAGGCTCTGGGGGGAGTGAGGGGCACTAGCAGGGCCAGGAGGGCTGTGGGGAACCTTTCATTTTAATAACGGTTTTTGGGGGGTTTACCAGAGAATTTGCAATTTTTTACCAGGGAAAACCAGTATCCCTGGTTATGACCATGCCCATAGGATTTGTCCAAAAATATCAAATGCAGCACATCAGAACCCCAGATCTGCAGAACATCACTTTCCTCTTTCCATAAGGCAGCCTCCTACTGCTCCCTTCAAATATTCACCCCCCACTATCACTTAGACCTAACATCTATACCAGATTCTGATTTCAAGAAAAAAAGTATATCAGTCTCCACTGCCAATAAACTCTCCCCTTACATTTCTAAAGATCAATATATCCACTGTTAACCATGGTTGTTGCAGGATAAAGTAGGAGGAGTGCATTATATGACGGGTAAAATAACAACTGGTAATCTTATTGATTGTAATCTTTTTCTAACATGCATGCTTTCTGCTTCCACTCAAAAAACACTTCTTGGATTAGATTGCCTATTCTTTTACGCTCCAAAAGACACTTTAAATAAGGAAAACAGTCTGAACTGAGGATTAAGTAGTGCAGAGAACTGCAAGAAATTGCCACCTCCTTCCCCAGTACTGGAGACATAACGATAATAGCCAAGGCTGAATGGAATGGGAAAGGAGGACTATGAAAAACTGGTTTACAGATAAGAAATCTTCCCGTAAAGTATTATGTGGTGCAGGGCTGTGAATGCTATTTTTCATGTACATTTTAAACTTTTTTTCTTCAGCTACAAAAATGTTGTGGTCCTACAATGTTTTTCCCAGCCATTAGTATACATTAACAAGGTCTACAATAAAATGCAGCTATTCAGATAATTACATACTCCTGGGAACCAGCAAGACCAATGTCCTTCCACTTCAGAGATGGTTCTAATTTCTTGTTGATGGGCTTGCCTTTTACAGGAGGACTCTTCATTTTCTCAAACACATTCTTTTCTGAACAATCATAAAACTTCTGGGATTGGCCAGAGTCCTCAGTATCAACTATTTCCAGATGCTGCTGTTTTTCATGCACTGGTTCTTCAAAAAAAGTATATTCCTAGTAAAAGATCAGGAAAAGGTTTGTCAATCAAATTGCCACATGAATACATTTTTAAAACAATGTTATAAGAAGTCCACAGTATAGTACTCTAAAATGACATATAGTAGCATATACAAAACTTTCCATTCATTCTATTGTGTAAAATTAAATTGTATTAAAAGAATACAACATCCATATCAATGTGAAATTTCTGACGGTGAAAAGCAAATGTCACCAGGTAAAAAAATTAAAAAACATTTAAAACAAAGCAGTTATTAACAAAATTTGGAAATTCTTGAACCTACTATAATACTAGATGTTGTCTTGTACCTAAGAAGTGACACAATTTCTGACAAGCAACATTACAGAGTATAACTTCAGATCGGATATAAAGCCCAATTTTGCAAACTCTTTCAGTGAACTAACTGAACAAAAATTGTTTCCATGAATGAAAGTTTGCAAGATCAGGCCTTATTTTTTGTATTTAGAAATAAAATAATCAATACAATGTACTATATTAACATATTCGCTACCTGAATACTGAAAGATGATGCTGTAGCTCAAACTTCCAGCAAAGTTAATAATGGAATCCTGAATGCCTGTTACAAGTATAACATATAATGCCACTCCAAAACTTTAAAAAATATTCCAAATAATTCTTAATAAATGTACTGACCAGTTTCAAGTTTTTAAGCTTTTTTTTATAAAATTCATGTAACTATTTATATATACTTTTCTTTAGGCCTCTAAAGAAGGCATGTTTGTAGAACAGTCCTATGTAGGAAAAGAACTGAATGGCCTCTATAAACCTACAGCTGGCTCTGTCTAGTACCACAGCTGATCAAAAGCAGCCAGAAAAGAAAAGCCTCTTGTCAACTCTTATTTTCTATTGGACCACACTCACCTTCTACAGGAAAAACAGTTTATGGGCTTTATTTTTCATTATTATTGAAGCTGTCACCAACAGATAGCTAAAGTCATTCCTTTATGTACCTGGCCCAATACATTTTTAAAAGACTGTCACAGTGTGGCTTGCATTCTGTTATTTAGTTATGTGAATTGGCCATCCTGTGCTTTCTGACCCAAATACCAAATCTGCCCATATTTACTAAAATATTTTTAAAATATAGTCTAGAGATGACACATTTTTAATACATGCTAAACTGGTCAAGTTAGATCCTTCAGCTTCACTTTATTTTCATGTTAAAGACACAGGGCCAGCCTGTCCTATCCTGTGAAAACTGCGGCCTCAGGGGGCCCCACAGCAAAGGGGCCCCCCCCAGTGCTGGCTTCTCGTCCAGCTGCTCACCACCTCCCGTCACTCCCCCGGTCCTGCCGCTGCTGCCACTGACTTCTTCAGCCGCTTGCCACACCCTGTCCCCTGCCACTGCTGGCTTCTTTGTGTCAGGGGGCCCCCAAAAATTGTGGGCTGTATAGACACTGAAATGCTTTTTACAGCTCCCACATATTGACCGCACTAACACACTACGAACAAGTACAAACTTCCCAGTTCCAGTGCTAATCTATACAAGACTAGTAATTAGGGCTGATGAACGATTAAAAAATTAATCACAACACATTGCAAGATTAATAAAAATAGTCACAATTCATTGCAATTTTAATCGCACAGCTAAACAGTAGTCAGCACACCCCCACTCAACAGCCTGGAGCTCATGCGCTGTGACTCCTCACCACCACCACCAATAGTGCACAGTCCCAGCTCCAACCCCAGCCCACCCCGCACCCATTCCAGACTCTCCCCCGCTGAAGCGGACCAGTTGGAACCCATGGGAACAGCCCTGATCCCAGCCCACCCTGCACCTGCTCCAGACTCACCTGAGCAGTGGCAGCAGCGGGGCAAAAGCTGCTGCTCAGCATGAAGGAAAAGCTGCCCCTCCGCATCACCACTGCTGGGTCCTTCTTGCTGCAGCCTCCTGGAGCCCATGCCCGGGCTACCCTATGGCTCCTCTGCACTGCCACCATTGTCCCACTGGGCAGCCAGGAAGCAGCAGTGATGGAAGTGCAAAGGAGCTGCAGGGCAGCCCTGGTGTGGGCTCTGGGTGGTTGTGGTAAGAAGGGCCTGGCATCAGTGAAGGGAAGGGGTTGCTTTTCCCCCTTGCCGAGTAGCAGCTTCTGCCTGTCCATTGCTGCTGCTGCTGCTATACTCAGTGTGGGTGGGTGGGTGAGTCTGGAGCAGGCACAGGGTGGGCTGGGATCAGGGCTGTGTGCATGGGTTCTGGCTGGTCTGGAGCTGGTCCACTCCACTGGGCAAAGCAATGTGTGCAATTAACACGATTAAAAAAATTAACACGTTAATTTGTTTTTGCTTTAATCGTGTAAGTTAACTGCAATTAACTGACAGCCCTACTAGTAACACAATATGCAAGCTGACTGTATCTACAGTAAGTGCACATGCATGTATGAAAATGGCAATTAATTTCCTACCTTATTGTTCATCATAGAAATGCATGAAAACCATTTACAACTACAAGAATAAGAAATAAGAATAGGAAACGCAATGGCACATCTACACGAGAGGCTGACTGTGCAGTAGTCCAATACTACTACACAGTAGCATCGCATGGCAAAAACAGTGATGTGACACTACACCACAGTAGTAATAGACTACTGCACAGCAGTCACAAAAAAGGTGTTCACCAGCACGACTGTGCAGTAACTCAGATTACTGCACATTTATTTAGGACTTTAAACAAAAATTAAATAAACGCGCAGTAACGACTATGCAGTAACGTCTCATGTAGATACAGCCAATGGATATTAAAAAAGGCACCAAAACATTTATAGCTTTTTAATTAGAAATTGCTACCTATCATTTTGTGGAAAGAGAATACAATTTATTTCAGATGGGGAGTAGTGTTAAAATAATACCATATACCCTCATTTTATTACAAATTTAAATACACGTTTTCAAAACTTTAGAGCTCTGTGCAATTCTGTCCTTTCTAACAAAAATGCTTACTGGATTCTCATATTTTTGTCATTTCTACCCCTTGAGAGTTCTAAACAGAGGCTACTAGTAGGCTGACTTGCCATTAAAACCAACAGCATTATACCTCTACAATACCAACTTTTATTAAATTCCATGTTTTGTATGTTGAATCCACAAATCAAGCTTTCCCACGGGGTAATACAATACACTACTACTAGGTTGCTAAAATGGTATAATTTATACTCTTAAATATAACCTACTCTACAGCAGTAGGGAATAAAATTAGAAGTGATTTATCTGACAAAACTGAAGGAAATGGAATATATACTTGTTGAATAAATATGTTTGTCACTACTGGGAGGGGAAAAAAGATCAAACTAAGAAAGGTATGTGTTCTACCTGATAATGGAGAACAATTTGTCATTTTATATTGGAGACGAAATTGATAAAATACTATCTTTTTTATCTTTAATAATCATCAAATGAGCTCAAACCTTTTGTGGTTATTTATTTAATTTTTTTTTACAATATCATACTTATGAGAGGAAATTTATATTTGGATACAATTTTAAAGAATTATTTTGTCTAAGTGGGGATATAGAATACATTTCAAACTTTACATACTCCACATTTTTTATACACAGAACAAATTTCTAAAGGTTAATTCCACCATTTTTAATACTAGCCACTGCTTTTACTTGAAACATATTAGATGTGACTCTCAGAACTGCCAAGCACCTACAACACCAGGAAAGTAAGTACTAACATAACACCTCTGGAAATCAGGCCAAGATATTTCAGGTTGGTCATACAAAACCTGGGAAACTCAAAATTACTTGTTACACTTGAAAGTTTGACTCCTAATTATTTACTCTTGTAATTAAATAAACTGAAGCTCCATGTAATGCATGGAGTCTATCAAAGACTAATTTTCATTCAGCTAACTACATTTTAAGATAAATAATTTGGCTATTTTAGGTAGGGGACATGTAAATTATGTTATAGCCAAGGCTTAGTCACTATTCTGGGTTTTGTGGGTTGCCTCAATTAGGGGAGACATTTCCGGCAGTCAAGTTATTTCTGTGGTGCAGTCTTAGGGTATGGACATATGAAAATTTAGCACAAATTTAGCATATTAAAAAAACGGGGCAGGGCTTTACCACCTGTGAGCTGCTCTGTGGAAATAACTTGGGTGCTTGCTGTTTGTGAAGTAAGTGAAAGCTAAGCTGTGGTAGCTTGATCTTTAATGAAACAGTGATAAGTTGCCACAGTATCACTGCCATGTGTTGGTAAAAGTGCACATACGGGCAAATGTCACGGAGCAGCTGACATGGAGTAAATCCTCCCCCCCTTTCAACCCAGGCAATTTATCCATAAAGAATTAGGTTCTAATGTGGTCACTTTCCTGAACAGAGTAGAACAGGGGTTTTCAACCTTTTAAAATAAGTGTCTCCCCGGGGGGGGGCGGGGGGGGGGC
>NW_017729004.1:36932709-36934546 GCF_001723915.1 Gavialis gangeticus | reverse complement strand
GGGTGGTGAATGGCTAGACGCAGAGTGGGGAGGAGGGGGTGGTAAGCGGCCAGACACTGAGGGTGGCAAGTGGTGGCAGCGCAGTGTCTGTGCGGCCCTGTTCTTGCCCCACCCCAGCACTGCTCCTGTGAGGCAGCAGCGTGGGGTGGTGATGCTCGGTCCCTGCCCACCCCATATAGTCCCTGGAACCTTTCAAAGTACCCCCGGGGGTACGCATACCCCTGGTTGACAACCCCTGGAGTAGAACAAAGATGTAACTGGGCAGTTCTATGTCCACGGCTGCAGCAGTGCAAGGAACAGCAGCCATAGTCGGGCAACTGGCCATAGGACAGCAGCAGCCACAGCTGCTATTTTGCACCCTCCCCAAGTCGGCATCTGGGGCTAGTGCCCCACTCAATCTTGTTAGTTATGCTACTGGAACAGGAATTAAACAGAAGACAGCTTTTTTGTGCAATATTCCAAGTCTTTTTTTTTCCAACCAGCACTCTTTTCAGCTCTCTTTCCTAATTTTCTCTCAGAGTCATGTCACAAGTGCTTGTCTAACTATTCTTAGATGTCTGTTCTTTTTCTGTCCACTTTTGTGGTATTTCTGGCTGCTTCTGCTTCCACATACATAGGATTCCACCAAAAAAGAAAAAATACCTAGCTCTCTGCATTTGCATTCAACCTCCATAAAACCTCTTCCATCCACATAACTTCATTGTTAACAGGCTTAGCATATGGTCTGTGTTTTGGGTTTGTATTGTTCTAAGGCTACTTTAATTCCTCTTAACTTTATCCTGAATGACGAGTAAAACTGTGCTTATCACCTTCAATAAGGTTTCATCTCTCCAGCGTCAAAATATTATTAAAGGGCCAATGACAAACAGTTTGGGAGTTCCTATCATTGCTTGATAATGTTTTCTGCCCTCCAAGTGTCCAGTGTTGAACCCTTAGAAAGATGTCAGTTTTGATCCACAGCCTTGGGAAAGGTATAGCAATCTCCATCTGAACTTCAGACATCAAGATTTAGCTTTTTGACACACATTCTCACAGTGAGAGGGTGGATTTGTCTCCCCAAACTCACTCAGAACTCGCCTGCCACAACTTGAGATGGGAGAAATGATAAAAGTTATTCCCTAAGTGAGGTGTGACACCATTGACCACCAAGTCGACTGTTAACACTGTATTCTGTTTATAGAACGCTTGCTACAAAGTCTTAACAAGCTGCGTTCACAGCTCATTAACTGGACCGCAGTTTCCTCACCGCCTCGCCAAGTTACTGGTGACTCCCTCACCCGGTGCCCTCCTAATTCCCCTTTTCCAACTCTCTCCTCACAGGTTCCCTGGACCTGTTTTTGGTAGCCCTTGCTGCCTGCAACCCCTCAGGTAAGTACCCCGTCGCTCACCGGTCAGCCGTCGATTCGTGGTTTCCTGGGCTTATGTCTTCCTGTCCTGCCTTAGTGTCCATTGAGGACTCCTTCCTTTCTTCTAGTGCCCTGAGGGCAAGGTTTTCCTCCTAAGTGCCTGCCTTTAAGCATGGCAGCCACTTTCATCTTCTTTATTTCCCCCTGGTGTGTGGATCTTTGTCAGCTCAGTCCAGCTATCATCCTTGCCTTTTCTGTGACCTCTTTTCCTCCTTTCAGCAACCAGAGTCCCAGGGTCTTCCCTTTAGACCCCAAGTAATACCCTGTTACACTCACCATGGAGTATCAGCAATAGAAGAGGGTAAGGAATAGATCATAAGAAATTCTCTCTTATAGATTCATAATTTCATAGACGTTAGGGTTGGAAGGGACCTCAATAGATCATCAAGTCCGACCCCCTGCATAGGCAGGAAAGAGTGCTGGGTTCAGAT
>NW_017729004.1:36917604-36932454 GCF_001723915.1 Gavialis gangeticus | reverse complement strand
GAGGCTGAAGAGGTCCAGGTGCCCTAGTCTCCCCTCGTAGGGCTTGGCCTGCAAGCCCTTAACCATACAAGTGGCCCTTCTCTAGACCCTCTCCAGGTTATCCACATCCCTCTTAAAGTGTGGCGCCCAAAACTGGACACAGTATTCCAACTGCGGTCTGACCAGTGCCCGATAGAGGGGAAGTATCACTTCCTTGGCTCTGTTTGTCATGCATCTGCTGATGCATGATAAAGTGGCGTTAGCTTTGCTGATGACCTCATCATACTGATGACTCATGTTTATCTTGGAGTCCACTAGGACTCCTAGATCCCTTTCCTCTTCCATGCTGCCGAGCAGGTCATTTCCTAGGCAGTAGGTGTGTTGGTCATTTTTCCTCCCTAGGTGCAGCACTTTGCATTTCTCCTTGTTAAATCACATTCTAGTGTTTTCTGCCCATTTGTCCAACCTGTCCAGGTCTGCCTGTAGTTGTTCCCTGCCCTTCGGTGTGTCTACGTCTCCCCACAGTTCTGTATCATCTGCAAACTTGGACAGAGTACACTTCACTCCCTCATCCAAGTCACTGATGAAGACATTGAAGAGTATTGGTCCAAGGACTGAGCCCTGCAGGACCCCACTGCCCACATCCTTCCAGGTTGATACCGACCCGTCCACCACCACTCTCTGGGTATGACCCTCCAGCCAATTTGCCACCCACCGGACTGTGTAATCATTCAAGTCACAGCCTCTTAATTTATTCACCAGTATGGGGTGGGATATCATATCAAAGGCCTTCCTGAAGTCTAAGTAAACTATATCTACCGCTACTCCTGCGTCCAGGTGCTTTGTAACCTGGTCATAAAAAGAGACTAAATTAGTCAGGCATGATCTACCTGCTACGAACCCGTGCTGGTTTCCCCTCAGCATAATTTTTCCTGCTGGGCTCTCACATATGTGAGCCTTAATAATCTTTTCAAAGACTTTACGAAGGATGGAGGTGAGACTGACTGGCCTGTAGTTGCCTGGATCCTCCTTCCTCCCCTTCTTGAAAATAGGGACCACACTGGCCCTTTTCCAGTCCTCCAGGACCTGGTCCATGCACCACGAGTGCTCAAATATTCTTGCCAGTGGCTGTGCAATGACATAAGCAATGACATCTTCCTGTTTCTGTTGAAGAACATTATCATTCTATTGAAGAACGTTATCATGTACAGACTATTTGGAAGTCTATCTCTCACAGAATGTCCTGTAGCAAACCTGTTTTAGACCTAACAAGCTGTGGATACTGTTTCTATTCTGATTAATGCCACCTAATTATTTTAACATTCAAAAATTTACAGTTATAAAAAAAGAACAGTTACTTAAATCATCAAAATCTTTTCCTTTCTCACAACTCTCCCCTATACTGTTTAAGGTGAATGTAGTGCTTATGAAAGGTGCCAGATTAACTGCCGAAGAAACTGACCATTAGCCAAAACACTGACAGAGCAAAGGCACCAAAAGTGCAAGATTCTCTATACCAGTGAGAGCCAACTTTTTAGCAGGCATGCCAATAATTATCTCCTTCACCCTCCCCAAGTGCCACTTTGATCTCCTTCTCCTGCCCTGATTGATCTGCTTTCTGATTCCTTCCCTGTGTCCCTTGCCCTACCTGCTATTATGCTATTTGTTCCCTCCCTGATTAACCATGTGCCACAAACAGAGGTTACCTGTGCCATTTGTGGTATGCCTGACACAGGTTAGCTACCCCTGATCAATACCACTTAAATATTAACCGTGACACAGATACATTACTAGTAGAAATGCTGGTCATCTTTTTATCAGTTCAAAGTCTCTCGGTTGAAGAAAGCTGGAAGAGGATGACATTTTGGGCAGAGGGTTGTATGATACACATCTCTTAAGCTAAATATTGGTGCTTTTTTTACTTGAACAACATAAACAAACAATGTACTCATGTATACATAAAGGAAGTGCTGTTCCTTTCCTCAAGAAGCAGTTAGACATTGGCTGCTATTTGAATAGCAAGTGAAAGTGCTTTTGCACATCATATATCTGGACTTCAAAAAAGCCTTTGATCTGGTTTCCCACAACCTCCTCTTGGAAAAATTGGCCAACTGCCAATTACATCACAGCCCAATGGCTGGAGAATTGGCTCTGAGGCTGGACTCAGAGAGTGGTGGTCGATGGAAGCAAATCATCATGGCTCTTCATGACCAGTGGCATTCCCTAAAGCTCTGTCCTTGGACCTGTTCTCTTTAACATCTTTATGAATGATGTGGATACAGGTGTCAGAAGTTGACTGGTTAAGTTTGCTGATGACACCAAACTGTGGGGTAGATTGTCCACACCGGGGAGGATAGGCTAGTGATCCAGGCTGGCTTGGATAGGCTGAAAAAGCGGGCAGATACAAACCTGATGACTTTCAATACTGACAAATGTAAGGTACTCCACCTTGGGAAAAAAACCCACAGCATGCTTATAGGCTTGGCAGTGCTATGCTCGCTAGCACCAAGGCTGAAAGAGACTTTAGGGTCATGATTGACCACAAGATGAACATGAGCCACCAATGTGATGTCACAGCTGGTAAAGCAAACCAAACTCTGGCTTGCATCCATAGATGCTTCTTAAGTAAATCCCAGAATGTCATCCTTCCGCTGTACTCGGCCTTGGTGAGGCCACAGCTGGATTACTGCATCCAATTCTGGGCTCCGCAATTCAGGAAGGATGTGGAGAAGCTTGAGACAGTCCAGAGGAGAGCCATGCACATAATCAGAGAGCAGGATAATAGGCCTTATGAAGAGAGGCTAAGAGCCATGGGACTCTTCAGCCTGGAAAAGCACAGGCTCAGGTATGACCTGGTGGCAGCCTGTAAGTACATCAGGGGTGTGCATCTGCATCTGGGGTGCTCACCAGAGCACCCCAAGGGATGACACGGACCAATGGTCAGAAACTCCTCCAACACCATTTTAGACTGGACATAAGGAAAAACTTCTTTCCTGTCTGAGCCCCCAAGGCCTGGAATAGGCTCCCTCCAGAGGTGGTGCAAGCACCTACTCTGGGCTCCTTAAAGAAGCGTTTGGACACTTATCTTGCTGGGATCCTTTGACCCTAGCTTACTTCCTGCCCTTGGGGCAGAGGGCTGGACTCAATGATCTCCCGAGGTCCCTTCCAGCCCTAATGTCTATGCTTTAGGAAATTATTCAGATGTTTGTGATGGCCAGAACCAAAAGGGTTAATGAGCAAATTATAACAAATAATGCCTGCTTCTTGGAAGCATCTGACAATTGGTATGACAGTTAATATTAGCTAAGGCAAAACTTGCAAGATTGTAACCCACAAAATGTACCCTGTCTGTCACAAGTATAACCGCGATGTTAAAATTAACTGTCTGTACCGATCATAAAACTAGATTGGGCCCCAAGAAGTGGAACCAGAAAACAGAACTGCAAACTTTAGCTGACCTAACAGTTTTTGCTTAAAGTTCAGTAAAAATGACAAACCTGACCACAAGGTATAATTAACACACTCCAAAAATTTCCAAAGAGGAAGTAACCAAGTGGGTTGAGCTTAGGCAGAGAAAATGCTAATCTCAGACCCCAAAGTGATGTGGTGAGATTTGCTTATTGGGTAAACCCAAGTTTAGACAGTAACCTATTATGATAATTTCTAACACAATTTAATCCCATAGGGTAACAGCTGTAGAGTAAGATTGTAAGTGGCTCTGAAGCCAACAGGTTAGAATAGGGCAATATACAAAAGAACACGCACATCAGGTGACCAGTAGGAAGGACGGAACAGAACGGTCATTGCTGTTCCAAGCCCGGACTCCAGAATCCCAGTGTGAGCAAGGACCAGATCTTGACTAAGGGACCTTCCCCGGTGCTCCCTCTGACAGTGTCAATCAGGGACGCCTAACTTCACTGGATCAACTTAGCATGTACCTGGCACTGAGGGACTATCAATAAGTTGCCAACCAAGTGGGAACACTTTGTCAATTTGTCTGTCTGTTATTAGTATCACTGCCAACTTTAACTCTTATTGTTGTATTATCTGCTTATTAAATTAACCTTTCTGTTAACTGTTATACGTGTAAACCATATTTTGCTTCTAAAACATATTTTTGCTGCTATTTTGCTGCTATAAGTAAAATTTATCTTTACTGTTATAAGTAAAACTTGTCTTTGCTTCACTCCCAACTCCGCCTCCTTGATCCCAAACCCAAACAGCCCAGTGGCTGATACATTTGCAGCGCCCAGTCGGCCTGCAACCAAATTGATACCCTCACAGTGCCCAGTTGGCCTGTGACAGATGATTCAATAAATGTCATTCTTCCCAAAGAGTCAGCATGATGTTAAGGGGTCATCTTCCAGACAAAATGTAAGACAGGTCCTAAACACTTATGGATTTAAAGACCTATGGCATTTTTTCCAAGGAAAAGCCTGTTCAGGTGGGTGTCTTGGCCAAATTCCAATTTAAATAGCAACATTCAGCCTACCCAATTCTTGTACAGATTCTGTTGGATACAGCATTCTTTTCTATTTCCTGCCCTAAATTATTGGGAAAAATACTTTCAGATTTTTTTGGATGAAGGGTGCTACATAAAAGGCTCAGGCCTTCTGTCAAGTTTCAGCTTGCAATGAATTTTACTGCCAAGCAATAAACCATTGAAATTCTAAAAAGGAGGTCTTGTAATGGGAACAATGAAACAAGTTTAACTATAGTGACACTGCTGGATGCAATTGTAATAGATAAAATATGGTATTTCTTATTCTAGCTAATATCGAAATCCAAACAGAAGCCAAAGATTCTTAAATTATAGAACTTATGTAGCATGGTGGCTAGACATGCTGTGCAAACTGGTAACATACCTCTCACCTCTTATACTTAAGTAAAAAAACATTTTTATATATCTTATTTTCCTGCTTTAAAAATTCTAGTGCTCCATAGGAAAGAACACCAGATGATGAACAAATCATTTTATGTAAAAATTAGGAAGTGACCTCACATACTGGGTGGATATCATATTATAACAAAATGACTTCTTCAAATACTGGGTTTTAACTTCAGACACAAAAACATGTAGAAAAATGAATTGTGGATGAAGCCAAAGTATGAGCAATTATTAATTACACCAAAACTCTTATGTACTATAAAGACTGTATTTTTACATTAGATAATAACAGTCTGAGACATGTACAATATGAATAATTCCAACTTTGCTTGTTTTATGATTTCTATTTCTCTAGAAAATCATTTTATAAGTCTGAGCATTGTTAGTCCTTTTTCATATTCATCTTTATTTTTCTGCTAATTTTACTCACAAGTTGTTGGATTCAGTGGGCCAAGTCCTCTGTGTAAAGCATAGGCTATATCACCTTATCAGTGAACCCTACTTTGTGGTGGTGAACACTACTTTGAAAAGAGTCTTGGAGACAGATGCATCCAATTAGAATCCATTGGAGCCAGGTTACCATTAAGCAGGGCATAGCTTGTTAGGATACTGAACTAAATACCTTCTACAGATCCTCTGGGGACCTTTAATTGACTTGTGGATACAGGTCTTACACTTGGGAGTTCTAAAACCCACCTTCCATGATTGGACCCAGTTTTTAATCCCTTTAAACATATCTTGGTGTTTTTATCATTGAAAGAGAACCAGGTCAATATTCTCAAAGAAAGAAGCATCTCTTTAAAAGCTCTATGACACTGAAATGAATGACATTAACAAAACCTGCAGTTGTATATGTTATTATGAGATTTAAATGGTTATATGCTTAGTAAGACTTAGTCCTACACAAGTCACTTTAGGTGCTGACAGATATGCAGCTCCCTGCTGTAACTCATGCTGCTTCACAGAAAGTACCATGAGTTACAGTGACCCTCCTCACCCTGCCTTCCCAACAGAAATTCGTTATTTGGCTGCGGTGTGGGGGGCAGAAATCAAGCTCCAATCCATCCCTTCTATCCCCCCAGCCCCCAGCAGGCTGGGCAAACCCCAGCCTGCAACTCCCTCCCTCTCCCTTCTCCTTCTCCCATCCTGCAGACAGCACTAGGGGCATGGGCTGGGCTACATCAGCCCAGCCCTGCTCCTGGGCAAGGATTGACAGAGGATAACAAAGCACTCTGCTTTGGAGAGCCTTCATCTGAAACCTCATGTAATGAGGGTTAATTTGTCATGTGATGAGGCATTTTTAAAATGCTCTGCAGCCATGTACTTCTGTCAGGGGACTGATCACATAACAAAATGTCACTTCCATCAGCACCCTTTGGCTCTGCCTCCTGAGGGCTTGGCATCTAACACTTGCTGTACTAACAACAACACATATGCTTATACCTATGCATAAAACCACAACTAGCCCTTAAGAAAGCAAATAGAAGCAAATGATGAAAATTGGTGTATGGATCCATAAAGGCATAACATTGTTTTGCTGAATAGTGAGTCTTAAGAGTGCTTTCTCTGAATAGATTACCATTATATGAGTAAATAAACATGTTAAATGGTTAAAGAAAACAAACCAAACACATAAAAACCTGAAACATTTCAATGTTTTATATTTTCATATAGTTAAAAATATTAGACAGCTGTCATTGAAAAACAAAGTAGTATAAATATTGTAAGTAAAAAGGTATTTTTACACTTGATTACCCATAGACTAAAGAGGGTTAAAATAGTCTCCCACTGGTTTAATTTTATGATATAAGAAAGGAATATACTTAACATAAGCAATGCTCTTAGAAATTCTGCATCTTATTATGGATATATATATATAAATACATTAGACATCATTTAAAATGTTCAGTAGACTTTTTACCAGCTATTTTTTAAATGAAACTGCAGGGTTCTAGCAGCTCTACAAATAGCTCATTTTGAGCTTTTTATATTTTGAACAAAGTTAATTAAAAAGACCTGAGGAAAAGTACAGCAGTACAAAAGCTTGTCTATGGCTCTCCCAATTATATAGTTTGTCCAATGCAAGGTATGACCTCAAAAAATCCATGCCTCTAATATTAGTTAAATGTGCCATTTATCAATGCACAATTATTTACAATAGTGACACAGAGTACTGTGTGCAAAATAATACCAGTACATACATACCTGTTTAGCCATATTTTCCAGAAATTTAGGTGATCTTTCCCTTAAAAATGTGACAAGGTCTTTATATATGTCACTTTTCCTCTCATATTTGATATCATCTTTCTCCTTTTCCCTACCCTTAAAAAAAAAAAAATTGGAATCATTACTAATATTCTCTCATATAAGCTTTTTCAACTATGGCATCAATAACATATTTACCTTATAGACTAGAAGTAAAGCACGTGTTTTTATGGTAAAGACAATTCTCCATCGCTGGAAGTCTTACACTATATACTGGAGATCTTGCTAAAAGGCTGTCATTCAACCAACATCTATGAACTTGATATAGGAATTATGAGGTGAAATTTTATTGCTCAAATTATGCATGTTAGACTAGACTATCATAATGATCCCTCTGGCCCTAAAATCTGTGATTTTATTATTTCAGTGCCACTGAATGGGACTACTGAGAATAGCAAGCGCTTCATCCAATAGAAACCATTTGGAAGATCATGGACCTAGCTCTAAGCAAAGGCAAAGATGTACAGGACTTGTTTTCTTTAAAATGTATGAATTATTAAATGCATTTTGTTTTTCTTCCACTTGGTTTACACACTCACATTTTTATACAATGGATCATCATAAGAGAGAAAAACAGTCTTGGGACTGCAATTCAGGAAATCTGGATTCCACTCTGCTCTTTTCCATACTTCCTTAGTGAATCAGGACAAGTTATTTAATTAGCGGAGGTTCTTGCATCATAGAATTGCTACTGACTTTCCACTATCAGGTTTTTTTTTGTCTGTCCTGTCTAAAATCAACAAATGACTTTCATTCTCAAAGTGCTATTTTTGATTGTAGCTGATTAACCAAATGCAAAAAATATAAGTAACACAAGTAAATTATTCCCTGGTTTATTACTGCTTAAGATAGCACTGTTCATTAGAATCCAAAGAGGTGATGAATATTTTTGCCACCTTATAAAAACACCCCGAGACTCACTTCAGTAGAACTACTCACATGGTTAAATATATATACAAGTGAAGCGTTTGCTGAAGTGGGTAGAAAGACTAATTTTACAAAATGAGGTGGTCTAACTATCATTTAAAGTTATCACAATTTTTAAACAGTACCACTGAGATATACTATCTTAGCAGTCATCTCCTAGATAGTATACTGCTTGCAGAAACGAGTGCAATACTTCCCTATTACAAGTGCCTAGCCATGCAGTTGGTCTTATAAAAGATGACCAAAAATATCCTTGCCTCTCCATAAACAGTAGAAGCTGATACTTGGCATGGTTAGGTTTCACAGTCCCCTGTGGAGATTAGTGTTTACAAACCAGCCAGAGGTATAGACAGCCACCTGCAAACAGCTGTGTGAGACCAGTGAAGAGCTCCAGCTGTTTGTTGTGGGTTTTATTTCAAAGGTCCCGCTTCTCTGATCAGCTGAGCAGGACTGGTGATGAAATTCAGCTGAGTGGTGGAGAAGCTGTGCTTTTTTAAATAAAAGCTGCAACGATCAGCTGTGTGGTTCATCCTTCATTCAGCAACCCATTGCAAATTAAGCTGGTTCTGAACCACATGAATATTTTAAAAATCTATATTCAACCATGCTACCACTTCATGCTTAATCAGGATGGATAAAAATCAACTATTAAAAAAAAAGTAATGGATTTTTTATTTAAATCAGATTTTCTTTAATTGTTTTTGTTAAGATGCTTTTTAAAAAAACAACCCTATATAAAGATAGTTTTAAGATATGTTAAAGCTCAAATATAATCATGGAATAGGGATTATAACTTCTAATTATATACTATTTGAGACAATATATTCATGTAACCTTTTCAGAAGAGTTTTATATATACAGATCACAACAGGCCATGGACTATATTAGGGGCCCAGTCTTATGTGGTTCACAGAGGCTCCTCTATAGATTAATAAAGATTAAAGAAAAAACCACTCTACCCAGTGGGACTCAGTGCTCAGTCTAGAAGATCCCATTGAGCATTTCTGTCATTAGTTTCAGTTCTCAAACTCTGGATTTGTGTCTTCAGAGATAACATCCTTTGTACACAGAGTCAAGCCCTTACCTCTCTCTAAAAGTGCAAAGTTTCAAGAAGTTAAATGAATAAAGGATATTAAACTACAAGAATGTACTTTTGTAGGAAACAATGATTGAATCAAGGCTTCCTGACCAGTGATATAAACTATGATATTTCTGCATTACTATGAGAGGGGAAGAGAAAGCTAACAGGGGTTTTCCTTATTTTCCCTTTCCCACATGGCAGACTGAGTGATGCCAGAATGACAGGCTCCAGCACAGTAATTCTGCAGCAGCCTGAGCCTGTGGATCGGCAAAGGAAGGGGGTGGAGTCCGGGGGGGGAGCGACACGGCATGCATTGGGAGGAGGAGGGGTGAGAAGCATTGAGAAAACGCCACAAGGAGTGGAAAGCCAGGGGAGAAAAGGCTCCGAGCGGCTCGCCAAAGGAGCGGAGCTGCTGAGATGCCTTGGCAGAGGACAGCAAGCTGGTGCACAGGTGGGACAAATTTCTGCCAGCCACGGAAGGGTGGGGCTGGGAAGACGTGCACAGTTCGCCCAGAGAGCAGAGCCAGCTGTGTGCCCCGGTGAAGAGTAGCTGGGATGATACAAGGGAGGAGCCCAGAGGAGAGCTGAAGAGGAGCCCAGAGCACAACCAGAGCAAACTGCACTGGTACCCAGAGGTACCTCTTGGAGAACAGCAGGGACAGGAGCCAGGAGGCAACATGAAGCTGGACAGGGAGGCCCTATATGGCCCTGCAGCTGATCAGAGCCAGGTGGTGAGCCAGTTAATAGGGAGCAGTCCCTCTGAATGGCCAAGGCCCTAGAGTCAAGGCCGGAATGAAACCCTAGACAGCATCAAGGCTATGGTTCAGCGGCCAAAGGGACAGGGACCCACTGAAATTGAGGGTCACAGTGGGAAGCTGACGAACCCCAGAATTCAGGTCATGGCAAGAAACCCATTAACCATGAGTGCATCCCAGTGGAGGCTGGTCAGTTGAGCTTTAAGTTACTTTTCCTAAGTTACTATTTAAAGAACTCTATTAATGCAAAGCTGTGACAAGCTTAGTCACAGGACATTAGTCCGAGCCAAAGAATGGGTAAGGAAGAGCCGACGGTCAGGCACCATCTCTCTCTCTCTCTCTCTCTCTCTAATGGTGGGAGGCACAGGTGAGAAGATATCACCTGGGGAAAGAGAGGTCCAAGACAACGATGCCTGTTCCAGCCCTGGATGTGGTAAGGGTAGGGTAATTTCATAGATTTCATAGACATTAGGGCTGAAAGGGACCTCGGAAGAACATTGAGTCCAGCCCCCCGCCCAAAGGGCAGGAAGTCAGCTGGGGTCATAGGATCCCAGCAAGATAAGCATCCAATTTACTCTTGAAGGTTTTCAATGTAGGTGCTTGAACCACCTCCGATGGCAGGCTGTTCCAGACCTTGGGGGCTTGGACGGTAAAGAAATTCTTCCTTATGTCCAGCCTGAAATTGTCTTGCAGTAGTTTATAACCATTTGAGCTCGTCATCCCTTGGGGCGCTCTGGTGAACAAACATTCCCCCAGATACTGGTGGTCACCCCGATAAACTTATAGGTGGCCATCAGATCACCCCGAGCCTACGCTTTTCCAGGCTAAAGAGCCCCATAGCTCTTAGCCTGCAGTCGTAAGGTCTGTTTTCCTGGCCTCTGATCATGTGTGTGGCTCTTCTCTGGACTCTCTCAAGCTTCTCCACATCCTTTTGAATTGTGGAGCCCAAAACTAGACGCAGTACTCCAGCTGCAGCCTCACCAAGGCCGAGTAAAGGGGAGGTTGGAGCCCCACAAAGAAACCAAAGGCGTGAGAATCTCATGAGACACCTGCAGGTACTGTCTCCCAGGAAGAACATCAAGACATGGCAGATGAGTGGGAACAACTAACAGGACATGCAAATAATGCTATCTTCAAGAACTCACTCTGATGTTGCAAGGAGTTAGGATGCCAAGTAGGAGAGGACTCAAGCCCTACAATACTTACCAGCAACAATTACATCAGGGTTGTCAAAGATACAGTCTACAGGCTGGATATGGCAAGCAGAACCCCATCACCTGGCCTGCAGTGATGCCTCTGGGTGTTGGAGTTGACCCACATGCTGCATGTGGTGCATGCTGGATTGCCCCAACATGCTGCACACAGTGCAGAGGGCCAGGTCAGTCTATGAAATGTGCTGGATCTGGCATGCAGGGCCAGTCTGCGGGCCCAATCTGTGCCATGGACAATCCCTGCGCCATTCATCTGGTTAATGCAGCCCGATGAGTTTGATTTACATATGACAGGAGTATCAATCTGGGAACCTTTCAAGGGAAGCTACTGAAGCTGCATGGACTCTGACTGATTGTGCATTAATATCATCACATTAGTGATGTTGTAACAAAGTTGGATATATCCAGAGATTCACTTCAAGTCTTTAAACAGAAATAGCACCATTTCATTCTCTCAATTAGATAGCAAACAATTTAGGACACTGTCTTAAGTGTTTAGTTCTTTGCAAATAAAACTCTAAAATCCTTCAAATATCTAAGAAATTAAATGTCATCTCTTCCCAGATAGAATGTGGTTTGGGGTGACAGGTAAAGGTGCTATTGAATCTGATCTATGATCCCAACAATCACAGTTCCTGCTATGGCACACATGCATGGCAGGAGGTGTGATCGTGGGGATCAAGTATCAGATTCCATCACACCATGTGCTCCCCCATCAGGGAACCCCAGTCAGCTGATCAGAGCTCCTAGCTGCAAGAGTACAACATATGTTCCCCTGGCTCAAAACCCCAACAGCTGATTGGACCTCCCAGCTGCTGAAGCACAACATGCACTCCCCCAGCTGGGAGACACATCAGCTGACAAGCACTCAACCTCTGGAGCACAAGGCAGTCTTCAAGGGTTTCAGTGTGCTCTGGGTCTTCATTTCAATAATGAAGATGGTCCTAAGGGCTGCATCCAGATGAGCAGGGATGTGTGCTTCCCTGAGGCAACTGGCAGTGGCTCACCTATGGAGGTGCAAGAAAATGCCCATGCCATGTGCACTCTGGTACATGGCAGGTTACCCTGGGTGGGGTAGTGGAGGCTGGGGCCAGCTACTGTGCTGGCCCCAGCAGCCTTACCCGGGGTCCTGGCAGCCTCCAGGAGCTGCAGCAGGGAGCCTGGCCAGCAGCCAAAGCATGGCTCTGGCTGACCAAGCTTTGGTATTGGCTGGCATATGCTGCCACCATGTGCATCACCCTGCTTTTTTTGGCGTGAGATTTTTTTTACCCTGGGATCTCCTGGGGTCAAGAAAACGCCCCACACTGCAAAGTAGCAGTAGGGGGAATGCCTGCATGTGTGGCGTGTGGTGCTGCAGATGGGTCTGTGGCACCACATACCAAGCTCCTCTTGAAGCAGCCTACAAGTTCTTTATGGAATCCTGCTATAAGTGCGTATGAAAATATAATGGAATCGTGAACTGAGGAATTGGAAGCACACATGTTAACCAGACTCTCATAAAGTTTGAGAAAACACCTGCATAATGCAGAGCATCTGGTCGTGTTGACTACAGAGGAGAAATGCAGTGTTGACTGCACCAAGTGTGGAATCTTTTCTTCTAGTTTGATATGTACATTTTTCTTGTAGCTTTCTTCATGCTGCTAAATAAAATGGACTGAACTTGCAAGGAGCATGAGTTTTTCTAAATCTGACATCCATTCAAATACCATTCTACTGGATGAAGCAAAAGACAATTGGGATGATATACTGAATCTTTGTCTTGAGTCAGAAGTATCACCAGTTTAAGAAGCAGGTGGAAAAAGATGCATTGTGGGAGAGCTGATTAAGTTGTGGAAACCAGAAATTCCTTAGTTATCTGGAAATTATTACAATGATTATTACTGTCCTGATTTTTCTCAGAATTCTCTGGCACAGATGTAAATGTCTACATTAATTGACCTGACCATTGAACCAGGAAGGCATCACTGAGATTAATCATATCTGAAAGCAAACACTATGACATTTCTTGTTCCAGCAGGTTGCATGTAGATCTACAGATACATAACTGGCACTGGAATATCAACTGCGGTATAAACTGTAATAAGTCATGAAGCCCGCATGTGAGATCCTTGTATTAAAATGGGTCAAAAAACATGTCTGCTTAGACCATCGGTGAAAACATTTTGAAACCTGGCATGTGAACTGCTGTTACAATGATCAGATGGTGCATATGCCAATTTCATATTCTTATTGCTTTTGTACATAGTTGAGAAGACAGAGCTGCACCTACTTTGGTTTTGTCCTAAGCTGTTGCTGTGCTAGCCAACATAATCCAAAACAATTGGTTCTGAGTAAGTGGAAGGAAATTACTATTTGCCCATGATGTGAATGCAACCATTCTCCTCCTCCAGGTGGAATAAACTATTATTTTATGTACTTTTTTAAAGTAGAGTCTGCCACACAGTATTAAGCAAGTTTGAGAAGCTTTTTGTCTTCAGGAAGGATGAGCTTGCTTGGCACAGAAGCATGGGAAATATTTATTTATTTGCGTGGTGTTTTGTGAATCTTCTGCAGAGGAAACTGCAGAGACTATAAATATTTTAATCAGCTCCAGCAATGGTCTGAAATCATCAGGAACTGAAAATGAGTCAGTGCCACATCTACTTCTAGTCAGAATGATGAAAGATGGCAGACAGAGAAACACCCTCCTGTTCTTGGAGCTCTTCTTCATCTGGCTGCTGCTTCTAAATTAGATGTATGACTGTTCGTATATTGAGTTTGGCAGCCTCTAGTTAGAACCCATGGTTACCATGAATTGCAGTAAGGCCATTACCCAGTATAAGTGAATGAAGGCAGACCCCAGATGGAAGCATACCACAGCATAAAGGACTGGTAAGCAGTCTCTAAAGGCATTCTGTATGCCTAGAATGGTAAGACACTCTAGGTGTCATCTCTGGACTTAGCTGAGGAGAGCATTTTAGAAAAGAGAGATTAGTCTGCCACTAATTGGTGAGGCAAATGGTAAGTAAAACACCTGATTATAACAGAGGAGCCATAGATACAGGGGTAGATAAAACTCTTCTCTGGCTCATAGACAGTCCTGGAGATAAATATGGAGGTGCAAGTCTTTCATCTCAGTACCAGATGAATACCTCCAGAGAGGAAAGAGGATTCTGTTCAATTGGCAACTGTTAAATCACCTGTTACTATGAACTGAACTGGTAAAACAGAGAGAATTATAGAGGCAATCCTCATTGTACCCAGACCAATGACACCATATTAGTGCACACCAAAGGTCCTAAATCGGCGACCTGTTTCCCAGGTATCTGTACTGAGGCTTAGAGCAGCACAGGGAAATAGACCGTCTTTTTTTAAGAAGATTGGCAAAGCAAATTACCCTTCTTTACCTTCCCAGACAAATAGGCATATCTCTTACTATCTCACCTGTGAGAGCAGGGTTTCTTTGACAGTGGCTTGAGGGAACATTCATTGGCACCTAACAAAGCCAAAGATTCCTAGTTTCCTATTTGAATTTCCTTCCATTTTTTTTAAACTCTTGTGTAAAGTAACTTGAGGATGTTGCACTTTAGGGGATTACAAGACTCCCCAAAACAGGTGTCAAGGTCACCGTTTAAAAGAAAGGAGCACTAATAGATTTAAATGCTTTTATTTAGGTATAAAAAAATCCCATTTTTAAAGAAGGAAGCAACAAAAAGAGAACAGAAGGGGGGGGGGGGGAATGTCCTTTTTTCCCCCCACAGGCTA
>NW_017729004.1:36910166-36912604 GCF_001723915.1 Gavialis gangeticus | reverse complement strand
GATTACAAGACTCCCCAAAACAGGTGTCAAGGTCACCGTTTAAAAGAAAGGAGCACTAATAGATTTAAATGCTTTTATTTAGGTATAAAAAAATCCCATTTTTAAAGAAGGAAGCAACAAAAAGAGAACAGAGGGGGGGGGGGGGAATGTCCTTATTTCCCCCCACAGGCTATCACAGACCCTCTAAACCTATATTAAAAACTAAATATAACAAGTAGAAAAAACTGTTTACAAGTTATAAAGAGACTATATCAAGTGAAGGCAGTTGTGGACAGTGGTACTAAGATGGTTATTGATACTTTATCTCAGTCAGGACCCAGAAAAGAATTGAGTGGTTTCACATTGCATTTTATACCACTTTTTATACCACTAGAAGAATACACTTGGAGGTTTAGGGCATACACACAGGAATCAAAGCAGACAACAGCTTAACAAAAAATCTCAGATCTTGGGTGCCTGGAACATATGCACATACCACAAAATAATACATGCATTCAAATAAAAAAGAGAGAATCTAGTGACTTGAATGCTTTGTCTTTCTCTGCACTGTCACTAGCATAACTCTGCAGGTCTTAAAGGCTAAATACTGCTACTTTAAATCTTCCGTTTCATCACATGCACAATTGTCTATAATTCCAGGTAAAAGCTTTTATTATTGCTTACCCCATTTAGAAACACGCCTGCTGTGCTGCAAGTGATGAACAAAGGATTGGTGTCATGCGGTTTAACAATCAAATAACAAATTTCTCCATGTACTTGTCTCCAAGGTGGGGCTCGGCACCCATTGGAAAATTCATAATCTGAAACCAATTACAGACAGTGTTTTCATCTGCTTTTAGAAAGATGTAGTAATTTCTAATAGTTAGGCTTGAACAGATTTTAAATGATAACATTCATACACATGAAGGTCCCAAACCCACACCCTTCCTCATGTGAATAATTCATATTCATTTATGATTTGATTTTGTAAGATACTGAATGGTCTGGCCTGACCTAACAATGCACTTAAGCATAGGTTCAACGCTTTAAGGCTCAGGTCCTTAATTACTTCCATTAATTTCAGTGGCACTATTTATAAATAAGGATTACATATTTAAGTAGAAGTTGAAGACTCACACTTTATATCTGTAGGTATACCTTGTTCTCCTTATTTTTTAAATATACTTTAAATCAGAGCTACTAAACTTAGTTTAACATATTCATAGTAAAATCCATTTTTTCATGTTTAAAGGGTAAAACATCAATAGTAGAACCTGATGTATATTCAAGAGATTCCAGTACTGTATCTTCTCGTTTCCCAGAGAAATGCTTGAGTAGTTCCACCTCATTTTTTACAGAAGTTGGAGTTAATCTCACCTCTCTGTAAGTAACAAAAAATGTTCTAAAAACTAACAAACAAAAAGAATATTTAAAATATTTAGAAGGTGATATAATGGGATTTTGTCTCTCTCCTTGTAAAATAAGTTTCTGAGTTGTAGGAATAAAAATCTAAAAATGGGCCTGCTTCCCATTTTAGTTTAGTGAACTTTTAGTTTTACAGTTAATATGTCATTCGTACTACTAATTGGCAAATTAAATGTAATCTTACGGTTTTCCACTATTAAATAAACAACTCTATGAAAATGTTTTAATTACAATTATTTATACAAGGTATTTTGAGTTTCTTTCAAAATATGAAACATGTGAAGTACTTGCAAAGATATGCAAACACATATACATACATAGTGAAATCTCTAGAAAATATCTTTCATTTCTGTAACTTTTCCTGGTTTTAATAAAGATTATTTTCATACCTTTGTTTTTACTTCAGTGATTTCTTTATATCACACAGAAAGCATATGTTTTGGGTTAAAATGAATTTAATTTAAAAACAAAACAAAAATCTACTGGCTAAAAATGCGCAAAGCTCCATTTGAAATTCACTTACCGTGAAATATGTTTTAAAGAACTATTAAGCAATTGCATATCCAGCTGTTGAAGAAGAAGAGAGATTTTCATTTTAATCTCTGTTTCAGGATCATCATCTTTCTTCACTTTTTCCAGCAAGCGCAGCATAGACATATCTTCTCCCTCAACAGTTCCATATCCAGGACCAAGAATTTTCACTATAGGATCTCTGTTGGCTATAAACAAGAAATGTGATACTTGGAAATTGATTATAGAAGGTTTTAAATAATGTAATTACATAAGGATTTGAACACTGTTCTAATACTGTAAATTTATAGCATGAACAAATATATGGTATTGAAAAGATAGTATGCACCTCTGTACAGTGGGCAGACAAGGTTCTTTGGGTAAATCTGATATCTTTTATTAGACCAACTTAAATAGTTGGAAAAATGGTCTTAGCAAGCTTTTGGGTTTAAAAACCCTTCATCAGGCTGAGGAAGCATCTGCAGTTTCCTCAGCCTAATGAAGGGTTTTTACCCCAAAAGCTT
>NW_017729004.1:36899252-36905166 GCF_001723915.1 Gavialis gangeticus | reverse complement strand
TCCTCAGCCTAATGAAGGGTTTTTACCCCAAAAGCTTGCTAAGAAAATTTTTTCCAACTATTTAAGTTGGTCTAATAAAAGATATCAGATTCACCCAAAGAATTTTGTCTGCCTATGTCTTTAGACCAACACAGATACAATCTATACCTCTGTACTGTAGGTATTTTCATATGTTACTGTTTCATCCTGCTGGATTAAATGATTTCATATCCCTTGTCTGATGTGAAATGTACTTATACAGGAGTTTTTAAAAATATGAAAACAAAATTCAGGTAAACAACCCCTTAAATAACAAACAGGAATTGCCTTCTTCAACAAACACAAAGATTTAAAATAGGAAGAGTTACTGAACCAAGAGGTAAATAAAAAAGTCTTTCTTTGATGAATATTTACCTTTAGGGATCATATATCTGGATGATCATTAAAATATGAAATCAGTAGGCTTAATTCATTGGAAAGTGATTGTGATGGTACTGTTATCATTGGAACTATGGTTTATACAATATTTTAAAAGAAAGCTGGCAACTTTCCCAGTGGCCTCATAAAAGGCCCAGTTATCACTTCCTCAAGAGTCCCAGCTGTCCTTTTTGGTGACTAGTGATACAATAATATATCAGCTGCTTTTATGAACTCCTATTGTCCTTTCTGCAAATCAGGCCCCATCTATCTGTGAATGCTTCTGCAATTCTTTAATTTCTTCCAATATTACCACTAAACAGTATTCAAAATTGACATCCCCATAGGTGTCTAATTTCATTCATGATGATGCTGTTTAGTCACAGTTTGAAAACAAGGAACTAAATATAATACAACAGTGGTACTGCTACAGAAATTCTAAAAGCTTTTGTTGAAAAGATCTGGAAAATGTCTCATAAAATTAACAGACTGACTTTAATAAATTAATTAAACTTAAGTTAACATGAGAAGGAAGAAAAAAATTAAATGGCCTCTGAAGAGGCACTCTGTGCAGACTTGATCATGCTCTCTGCTGCTCTCTGTATCAATAGATCAAGATGCAAAAATTAGATCTCTGTATTGCTGAATTCTCTGCAAATGTTTTCAAAATAGAAACTTACTGATGCAATGAATCAGAACTAACTAATTCCCCAGAACCACAAATCTTCTCATATAATTAAAATTAATATATCTGTTCTTCCCTGCCTTTCATTTTTGGAAATTTACATTTAAAAAAGAATATAATAAAATTGTAAAACCTTCAAGGCATGCTTGAGCTTCCTTTAATTTTTTTTCTGTAGCTACAGATAGCAAACGAGACAGCTCGCCAAAACTACGGACTCTAATGGTTGATGCAGTGAGGAGAAGCAGTGGTTGACCATCCTTGTCTTTGTCTTCAGACTGAACAGTTCTTCCACTAGAAGAATAAAATAATACCTTTGTTAAGGAAGGGCACTTATTAATGGCAAATTTTAAGAGAATAAGCTAGGACCTTCCTCTTTGGAACTGCCTTTTAGATAGTTGAAGGCTACTATCAGATCCCCCTCAGTCCTCTCTTCTGCAGATTATATAAACCCAGTTCCCTCAGCGTCTTCTCATAAATCATGTGCCCCAGGCCCCTACCCATTTTTGTTGCCTTCTGCTGGACTCTTTCCAACTTGTACACATCTTTTCTCTAGTGGAGAGCCCAAAACTGGACACAGTACTCTAGATGCAGTCTCACCAGAGCAGAATAGAGGAGAAAAATTACTTCCCTCTATCTGCTGGCAATGCTCCCACTAATGCAGCCCAGTATGCTGTTAGCTTTCTTGGCAGCAAAGGCACACTGTTGATAAAAATCCAGCTGATTGTTCACTGTAACCCCCAGTCCTGTAGTTTGTTCCAGTTAAGAGAAAAAATTGTGCCAGAGTCTAAGGTTTCTTTGATGTGCTCTTTTTATTTATAAAGTATACTGTATATAAAATCCTGTCTTCCTGAACACAAGAGAAAGCATACATGCCTGCTCTGTAATAATGTCTATTCAACCCTATGGCAATTTTTCTAGATCCAGCTGCCAAGCTACTTTTCCAGTTTTGGCGTGGAAGGCAGCCATGCTTAAATCCTGTCACCCAATACAGCTTTAGTTCATCCTTACAGATAATTCTGTGTTTACAACTGAGACCCATCTATATCCTCTGTTTCTTGCATTGCATCAGTACCATGCAAGGACCCTTCCCAAGACCTACCTAGTTTAGCACTCCAGTCTGCAGCCCATCTTCTGCCTATAATTAAGGAACTACACGATACTTTTAAATCATGACTTTATATCATATACCTTTGAGCTATCTTCAAGTTCTCTCTGACAAAGTTGTAAGCTTCCACTTGTCAATTATAAAGTTTCTATGCAATCAAAATGGTCTAGATCCTTTTGCTCTTCTTCCCATGCCAATTTTTCCACAGCGCTAGAATTTAATTTAGCTGTTTCACTCAGTTCTTATATTATTGTCAATTCCTTTCATTCCACAAACTGAATGTATCTGTTATAATTGTTCAATTTCGTAATAAATTAATTAGAACCCCCCTTTTCCTTTATAAGCATGAGACACTGTGGTCTATGACTTTTTGAATTACCCTCAAAGTCCTTGTTAGAGTTTATCTCTGTTAGAAAGTTCCAAACTCATTTGCTCTCCACTATTTCAAGGAGAAACTTTCTATGGCATTCAGATTGTTGGCAATCTCCAGTCATTGCAGACTGAAACTCTTGTAGCTGACCTTCACAATTGCTCCAGACATTTTGTATTTGTTTCTTCAACAGAGATTTCACCACTGCCTGCAAGCTATTTCTTAGCCCTTGCTCAGAAATCTCCAGATGCTGTTTTAATTCCTTTTGTGAAGACTCCAGCTCCTGTTTTAGTTCTTGTTTTAATCTTGTTATGAAGTCTTCAACTGTTCCTTTAGATCTTGTTAAAATTCCTTTTGCAAACCCTCCAGCTCCTGTTTTACATCTTGCTTCAATTCCTTTTGACCATCCTTAATTTTTGCAAGCAGTGCCATCATTTGTTCCATCTTAGCTTCACAGAAATACCAGCTCATGATTTCTGTTCTTGGAAACTGGATTCCACCCCTGACAGCAGCATTACCCCTTCTGACACAAGCAGCTAGCCAAAATCAGAATCCTGCAAGTTGTTTCAGTTAAGAGAAGAAATTGTTGATGAAATCATATATTTCATATAAATCACAGAAAATACGGCTGGAAAGGACCTTGAGAGATCACCACAAGAAAGGATCGACTACATTGATCCAGATGGGTAGCTGTTTTGCCTGTTCTTAAAAACCTTCAGCCATGGAGATTCCATAATTTCTCTTAAGTAATCTATTCTAGTGCTTACAGATATCCTTACAGACAGAAAATAATTTCCAAAGGCTAACTTAAAACTCCTTTGCAATTGAAGCACATTCTTTTAGTCTTATTCTCGGGGACATGAAAAAGAATCTATGCCTTTCTTTGCAGTAACCTTTTACATATTAAAAGACTGTTGTAAGATCTCCCCTAATTCTTTTGTTCACTGGGCTAGACTAAGTCAGCTCACCACTCTTTCCTGATAGGTCATGTTTGTTGCTCTCTTCTGGACTTGCTCTAGTTGGTAAACATCTTTCATGAAGTATGGTTTCCAAAACTGTACACAGTATTCCAGTTGAGGCCTCACCAGTACTGAATAGAGTGCAAGGATGTTATCACATTTAACATATGACAATGTTTATACACTTCAGCATGGTGTTTGCTTTTTTCACCAGAATATGGTGTTGTTGGTTTGTGTTCAGTTTATAATCCAGTATACACTCCATATCCATTCCTACAGAACTGCTAGTGTTTAGGGTTCAATTTCTTGGCAAGTGATCTAGCCACAATTGTTTGAATGACAGACACTACCATCACTGTTGCATTTGCGAGTGATTACAGATGCCAACAGTACCAATGTTGTTGGTATTAATGAGATGTTAGCCATGACACATCTCATGCACACATAATATATAGGAGACTTAGGCACAGTTTAGGCTCTTCCAGGGTCTAACATAGCTTGCAATGAAACTTTGTTGGAAATTAGGTTTCTAACTGCTTGATCTGGATCACTTCTGAATATAGCACAAATCTCAGTTTAGATCCCCAAGGAATTTTTTGGATCCAAATGGAAGCACTTAATGATCCTAGGTGCCTATGTATTTCTGCAGGTGTTGAAGTAGGGTTGACCCATTTCCAATCAAAAATCACAGAAAATGGTAAGGATGACATAAGAAATCATGCAAGTAACTCCCAAGTTTCACAGTCAGGTATCTGAAGCAGATTATTGGCACAGGGAAAAAAGGATTCTCAAAAAAAGCTAGTGTTAGGACTTCTACAGAGAGGACTGGAAAAGTCTGGCCTGAGAAAGCTCTAGGAGAAGACTTCTCCAGTGAACCGAGAGCTAGAAAAAAACCCCTTTATACTTCTGTTGCAGTTCACAACCAAGTTGCTCAAAGATACTTTAAGAAGTTAGTTTGAAACTCTGAAATACAGAAGTTTTGCACAACATTACAAGCCAGATGGTGGAAGAAACAAAAATAAAATGTATTTCTCCTGATTTGACTCTCTTTTTTAAATACTAATAAACTATGCTGGCTTGTAGTGAATGTTATGCTAAAGGAAATGTTTAGTTGATGTCCCTTATCAAATAAATTTAGCAAATAAATATATAAATATGTTAAAGCTGACAACTGAAATACACAATTATTAGGAAATTCAGAACTATAGTTCCCATGGATGCCAGTATTCAAGAACATGCACATGAATCACTGTGGCAGTGATTCTCAACCAGGGTGCCACAACAGGTATCAAGATCAGATTGACTGGTTGTAATTTCCTTTCTTAAAGATGGGCACTGTATTTGCCATTTTCCAGTCACCTGGGACCTCACCTAACCTCTACAAGTTCTCAAAGATAACAGCTAATGGCTCTGAAATTCCCTCAGCCAATTCCTTGAGTACTCTAGGGCACATCCCATTTGGTCCTTCAGACCTGAAAACATCTCATTCCTCTAGCTGAGAACTGAAGTCACCCTTGTCATGGCAGAACATTTTTTAATGCAGGACATAGCGCAAGCATATAGATGTCCTTGCTGCTTGTCATGGGACAAATCCCCCAAAATGTTTGTGCAACAAGACCTACTAACAGCTTGTCCTCTGTTATCGTGGCAGATGTCTACATGGTTATCCTGTGATATTCTCATGGGGTTCACAGACCAATCAGTCCTCTAGGCATACCATAATGCACTGCTTCAGCCCCAACCCTGCCCCCTCTTGACATGGGCAGATCTAGAATTTTGAAAAGAGGGATGCAGATGGTGAGGTGCATCATCACATATGAAACAACATGGTTTTCTTCAGTTAGAAATAAAGCAGTGACTTTACTAGTATGCTTGGGGTCTAGGGTTGTTTTGAAGCAAAAACAAATATAACTTAATTGGAATGTGTTAAAAACAATCTGCAGGCCTATAAAATAGGAGCTTCATAAATGTGGAACAAAGGATAGCTTAATTGGTAGAATATCAGGACCCTTAAAAAAAGAGAGAGAGTTATTAACACCTGTGGAATTAAGAGTTTAGAAGGGATTAGGTAGAATATAATAAGCCATAAAGTCAATTGACTCTCTCAGGACTGCCCAACTAGAAATCCTGCTACCACTGCCAGGGAGTTGCTTTTAAACTTTGGGTGGACCATGAATCAAAGGGAGGGTTCATATGTGCCAGTGTACCCCCCAGGATCTGCCCCTGCCTTTTGAACTCTGGCCTTGACTGCAGAACTCTACTGCCCCTAGGTATCAGGCCCCAGTTGGCCACCTCCCATCTATTAATTGAGTTGCAGTGCAACATGCTAGGCATTTTGTGCTTGCCACCCAACCACGATGAGCTCGTCCTCCTGCTTAATGCAAATAATTATGATGTCA
>NW_017729004.1:36897457-36899110 GCF_001723915.1 Gavialis gangeticus | reverse complement strand
GTCCCTTCCAGCCCAAATGTCTATGAAATCTATGAAACAAGTCCAGTACCCCAAACAAGCACAGCGGCAACTGGACCAAGGAGGAGGTAGCTGATCTAATTGTCAGCTGGGGCAAGATTGAGAATCAGAGAGCACTTCATTCAAGCCACAAAAATAAGATGGCCTGTCAGCAAATCACCAAGAAAATGGCAACTTGGGTTTATGACCTTGACTAGACTCAATGCAAGTCCAAGTGCAAGGTACAGAGGCATAAGTTTGTGAAGGCATGAGACAGCAACCACATGTCAAGCGTATGCAGGGTCCTATGGACCCACTATGAGGCGCTCTCCCCCATCTTCACATTCATCAACATGGTCAGGACAGATCCCAGGGATGGTAAGTGTGAGGCCACTGTGGAGGCCTCTGACCTCCCCTACAGCTGTGCCCATGCCTCCAGGTTTTACTCAATACCCTTCTGTCACTTGTAGAGACCCCAGCCTTCTCAGCTTCAGCCTCCCTTTTCTTTGGCTGCAAGCCTTCAACTCTGGCCCACTGATTTGGGTCCAACCCTCTTGGCTTCAGCCTTGTCACTCAACAGTCTCTTTGGGCGATTCTGGCTCTTGTGTCTCTTGCTGTGGGCTCCTGACCCCAGAATTCACCTTTCTGGGCAGCTGGGTCCCTGGCCCCTGCCCTTCTGGGCTGATATCTCCCCTCCTTGGACTATGGCCCCGTGACCCTCCTGGGCTAGGATTTTATCCCTCTTGGGCTACAGGTTCCTGACCCTGGTTCTTGCCCTCCTGGGCTATATGTTCACCCCTCTTGGGTGCTCACCTACAGTCAGCCTGTTCTATGTAGTAGTCCCTTGAATGTAGTAGTCCCTTGATTGGTTGCACGTATTCCACTTTTCTCATTATGTAGATCCCTGCCTAGGCAGCAGTGATTCCTGGCTGCCTGCCCCTCACAGCTGGCTTCCATTTAGCTGTCCTGGGTCCTAACTACAGAGTTCTTTCCTCTTAGAGTGACAGGAACTTCCTGTCACAGAGGGGTGTCTTTAATGATCACTATGCGATCTTTAACTGTCATCATGTTGTAAGTCCAGTTTCAGGTATGTGGTAATTGATGCCATTTAAGTTAATCACCTCTGCCACCCCCTGCCAAAAACACAATGCATTTAGTGCACAGAAATAGTGACAGTCCTCCCTTCAAGCCCTATGCTCAGACCTGGAGTTCAATATAAGGTACCAGTTCTGGCTTCATGTCCAGATGCTAAGTTCCCTACCTTGCATTCGCAGTCATTCAGTTTTACTGGCTTAACTTAGCCTCCTGCCTGAGAAAGTAGCAGGAATGACCATCAGCCCGTTTGTAAACAACACATTAGGGATAGATACTGTATAGGCAAAGCATTTTGAGTGAGTAAATAAATGAGAAATAAAGTAGCTTTTAGATCTCTGACTATAGGCAGCAAAGGACCAGGGCTAATGCGGGGCAGCAGGTAGCGCCACAAGGCAGCGCAGCCATGGGTTACGGGCAGCAGGGGTGGGGAGGGGTACGCACGCAGCCAGGACAACAGCCCGGCTTCTGGATGGCTGCCTGCCCAACACAGCAGGCAAGTAATCTATTTTGTGAAGGGGAAGGGGCTGGGGCAGTTTGTGGCCCCCGCGGTGAGGGAAGGAA
>NW_017729004.1:36889482-36892457 GCF_001723915.1 Gavialis gangeticus | reverse complement strand
GGGGCAGCAGGTAGCGCCACAAGGCAGCGCAGCCATGGGTTACGGGCAGCAGGGGTGGGGAGGGGTACGCACGCAGCCAGGACAACAGCCCGGCTTCTGGATGGCTGCCTGCCCAACACAGCAGGCAAGTAATCTATTTTGTGAAGGGGAAGGGGCTGGGGCAGTTTGTGGCCCCCGCGGTGAGGGAAGGAATGGGGCACAGGCAGGAGCAGGGGCTGGGGTGAGTGGGGCCCCAGCTGGGCCGGGTGGTGGGACAATTGGAGCCTGGGCAACTCGTCCAGGGGAGCTGGGGGCTCCCGCTTCTGTGCACACCCTGGCAGAGGCTGGGGGGGCATGTGTCCCCCAGTCTGTGCATGGGGCAGAGGTGGCTGCCGCTGCACACTGGGCTTTGCTCCCTGCTGCAGGTGCCCTAAGAGTCACGCAATGTCATGTGCCTGCCGCCACAATTTGATCAATAAGTGGGCTGGCAGAGTTGGGAGATATACAGACACTTGACTACCACCAGATAAACTGGTATGTGTGCTCACTCAGGTCACCTGCTGATGACAGAGCAATGGTCCATTCAGCTATTCTTTAAACCTGCTTTGATAGCTGATGTGTGAACATACCAGTTCTACAACTTCTCCATTGTGGGAAAAGTTGCAGCACCGCCAGACCCACACCAAATGCCATATCTGTTTATAGCCTACTTTTATACGTGCTCCGGAGGTGGGAGGGGCAGTGCTTTAATTAGAGTGGCTCTGAGATTCACTCTAATTAAAGTGCCACCGTGTCTCATGTACCAGCATCCTGCACTTAAAAATGGCAGCGGGGAAACTTGAACTAAAGCTCATTCGATGAGCTTTAGGTAAAGTGACCACACTGCGATTTTTAAGCATGGGGACACTGATACATGAGACTCAGGAGGCTGCTGAAGCATGGCAATTGCCACGTTACAGCAGACTCAATTAATCCAGTACGCCAGAGAGGAATTCCAATGCACTGGAGCAGTCTCTGTGCTCATGTGTAGGCACCCTTGAACTCTAACAATACTGGGTGCACCCACAAAATTACATACTGACATAATTTGAGACTCAGTTGGTACAACTACAGCAGGACTTGCAATGTTTGTTTAACATCAAAGTTAGATCATACAACTGGAAAACATTTGTGTTGGTTTGTATTAGCACTTCCATCACTGCTGGCACTGGCAGGGCTGCACCAGTACTAAACATGTGGCATGAGAATTCCTATAGCAGGCAAGTATGCCTTCCCACTTTAGGAAAATATCAGAGATTATATATAGCTGTGATGTAATGTCCCATAGAAAATATTAATACAAATACAGGCAGTCCTCGGACTTACAATACAATTAGTTCCTGAAAACTGCATCTTAAGTCAAAACATGGTAACTCAGAACCAATTTTCTCATAAGAAACAATGTTATAAATGGGGGATTGGTTCCTGAACCAAGGCCTGATACCCTATTTTTGCCAAAAATACCCCGGAATTTTGTACCTGATCAATTATAGATGAGTAATATAGCTACATTAATGCGTTTATATTGTAAATAGCAATCATATTGATTTGGAAGGACTTCTTTGAGGTGACTTTGCTGGACTTTTTGAAAAGCTCTTGGTTGAACTTTTTGAAGGGTTCTTGGCTACAGTCTTCTCTGCTTTCTTAAAGAAAGTGTCCAAGGAAGTTTGGACAGATGTTCTCCAGGGAAATTAGTGACGCAGTGAACTTGTTTGCTGGAATGGCATGGCATTGCATCGGATGAAGCATTGTAAGTCGAAACTGACATCATAAAGTTGAAACAGGATGTCATTTATAAACGTTGTAAGTGTGAAACGTTGTAACTCGAAACATAAGTCGAGGACTGCCTGTACTTCCAGAGTGCTCAAAGATAAGGGTTACAATCTAAACCTACAGTTTTTACTGCGAAAAGGTGTTCAGAAAAAAATAAAATACAAAAAGAGGACATTCTTTATGGGAACTGAGCACTTTTTTCCTTTTACTTTGTAGCTCATGTTTAATATATGCTCCAAAAAGCACTGTCATTCAGACTTACCTGATTTCATAACCTGACTCAAATACTGAATAATCCAAGTGTGTTTTCCATTCAAGTGGCTCTCTGAAGACAAATGCTGCTTCTTGAGGATGTCTAGAGCGGAAGCCCTCCGTAAACTTAATAATTTCATTTAGGAGAGATTCATTCAAAGGGGTGATTTCCAATGTACCCGGTCCAGAACCAGCAGAGGTCCACTGCGCTGCTCTGGTCAGTGTCACTCCCATGGCACCAACTAATATCAGGGCTGTCTCCTTAAGCAAATAAACACATTTAAAGGATAAATTATGTAAGATCTGAAATTCAATCTATAGATTTAACAGTGAGAAATAAGCATATTTTATATAATTCATTTCAAGGGAGTTACATCAGCCATGGTGTAGGTTGGCGCTGCAAATGTATGTAAAGGAATAAGGAAGACTAGGGATTCTTAATGAACAAAATGAGTTTTATGATGTTTGCAGTGGAATTAGCAGCCTCTTCTCAGTCTGTTACAACTTATGTTAGGAAACTTGGCAAAAGAAGTGGAAAGCAGAGTGTACACATGCACACACACAAATGAAAAGCAGAGCACGCACACCCACATGTCCACAGTGGGAAGCATGATGTACACACATGCATGTGCAAACACACACACAGTGGAAAGAAGAGCGTGCCCATGCGCACCCACACAGTGGGAAGTAGAGCGTACACACACGCACAGTGCAAACAGAGCGTGCACACCCACGTGGACACAGTGGGAAGCAGAACATACACACACGTGCACATACACACGCAGATAGTGGAAAGCAGAGCATATATACACTCCTCAAACAAAACAGAGTACACACACACGCGCGCGCGCGCGTGTGCAACGGACACACATGCACGCGCATAGGTGAAAGCAGAGCGCGCCCTCCCCCCCCCCCATCTAACAACACAAGGG
>NW_017729004.1:36885571-36889255 GCF_001723915.1 Gavialis gangeticus | reverse complement strand
GGAGCAGGACGCCGGTGCGGAGAGCGCGGCCGCGGGAAGGCCGGCCCCGCGCAGCATGGGGCCACACACGTGTCACGGGGGATGTGCACAAGGAGGCCTGATCCGGTCCGGGGGGCCCGGGGCCACCCGCACTTGAGAGCCGCCTGGTGCGGTTCTCACAGGCAGCACCGGGCAGCCCGCTTCGCAGTGGGGTGGGCGCGACCTGGGGACAGCTCGAGTCCGACCCTCGCCACCTCCACCATCCCAGCCAGCGCTTCGTCCAGCCAGGCTTTAAAAGCCTCCAAGGAGGGAGAGTCCACAACCTGCCTGGAAGCCCGCTCCGGTGCTTTACTGCCCTCCTTGTAGGAAAGGGTTTTCCTAATATCCCAACTAAACTCCCTTCGCTGCAGCTTGAGACCGCTGCTCCTTCTTCTGTCATCTGCCAAAACTGAGAACAGTCCCGCTCCATCCTCTCTGTAACCCCCCTTCACGTGGTTAAAGGTGGCTATGAAATCCCCCCTCCATTTTCTCTTCTCCAGACTGAATGAGCCCAGTCCCCTCAGCCTCTCCTCACCAGTCATGTGTCCAGCCCCCTAAACATTTTCGGTGCCCTCCATTGGACTCTGTCCTTGGTTCCCATTAATCTCTCTCCGCTTCCTCGGCCTCACTCCTTTTCAATGGACTTGATGTTCCACCAGTCAAGCCACCCTCTCTCTGGCCTCGTAGCCCCTCCTGGTCACGCCTCTTCTATTCCACTGCCCTGCAGACTGCTTTTAGCTCTGGGTGGAAACCTTAACTGAAGTGTGGTCATGTGAACTCAGATGAAGAAGTGACTGACGCGCCGTCAAGACGCTCGGGAAGGCTAGATTTTGTTTTGGAAGCTGTATGAGACACACGTTTAACTATAATGACTACAGGATTAACTATGCAATCTCTGTGGACTATCTTTCCATAGTTTGCTATGGTATTTTTTTTAACTTAAATATATTCTCAAGCAAATACCTGCACCTTCCAATAGTTACTTTTTTTAAAATTTGACTGTAAACTGAATAATATATTGTTGAATAAACTAGCATATTAGTAGGGGTCTACTGAACTCGAGGCAGCAGCTGGGCGATTTTTCAGGTAGACCCCAGGGCCAGCAGCCATGTTCAGGGAGTGCTCATGGCAGACCCGCCACAGTGGCCTTCTAGCCGAGGCCACAGTGGCCCTGCCTTTTAGTGCTGATTGGCTACAAGGGCTGTCATACGGCCCCAGCACCAATTTCATAGATTTCATAGACGTTAGGGGCTTGAAGGGACCTCAAGATCATCAGGTCCAGCCCCCCACCATAGGTGGGAAGTCAGCTGGGATCAAGTGACCCCAGCAAAAAATAAATCCAGCCGTTTTTTGAAGGAATCCAGAGTAGGTGCTTGCACCACCCATGGGGAAGTTTTTTCCAGACCCTGGACCCACACACTGTAAATAACCTTTTTCTAACATCCAGTCTAAATTGGCCTTCCTGGAGTTTATGGCCATTAGACCTTGTTATCCCTCGGGGAGCTCTGGTGAACAAATGTTTTCCCAGGTCCTGATATACCCTTCTTATGAAGTTGTAGGCTGCCACTAAGTTCCCCCTGAATTTTCTCTTCTCCGGACTGAAGAGTCCCATTTCCCTCAGCCTCTCCTCGTACGGCCTTTCCTTCAGGCCTTGGATCATATGAGTGGCTCTCCTCTGGACTCTCTCAAGCTTCTCCACATCTTTCCTGAAGTGGGGGGGCCCAATACTGGATGCAGTACTCCGCTGCGGTCTCACCAGGGCTGAGTAAAGCAGGAAGATGACTTCCTTGGTTTGCTTGAGATGCATCGGTGGATGCACGCCAGAGTTTGGTTAGGTTTGCCCACCACCGCATCATATAGGTGGGCTTATATTCATCTTGTGGTCAGTCAAGGCCCCCAAGTCCCTTTTGGTCATGGTGCTAGCAAGTGTAGCACTGCTGAGCCTGTAAGTATGCTGAAGTTTCTTCCTACGGAGGTGCAGCACCTTGCACTTCTCTGTATTAAAGGCCATCCAGTTTTGGTCGGCCCACCTTGAGTGTGCGTGCAAGTCGGCCTGTATCCCCAGCCTGTCTTGTGGTGTGAAGGCCCTCCCCCATAATTTGGTATCATCCACGAACTTGGCCAGTTCACATCTGACTCACAAATCTAGATTGTTGATGAAAACGTTAAAGAGTACCGAGCCCTGAGGGACTCCATTGGTAACACTGTGCTACATTGATTTGCTCCCTTCAACTAGTACTCTTTGGGTCCGACCCCATAGCCAGTTGCCTAATCATCAGATCGTTTGACGACCTAGGCTGCAGTTCCCCAGCTTAACCATAAGGACATCACGGGCAACTAGATCAAAAGCCTTCCTGAAGTCCAGATAAATGGCATCCACATCATGTCCAGGGCATATGTTACCTGGTCATAGAAGGAGATGAGGTTGGTCAGGCAAGACCTGCCAGTCACAAAGCCATGTTGGCTGGTATTCAGAAGCTTGCCTTCTGTTAGTCTGGCGTTAATGGATCCCTTGACAATTTTCTCCAGAATTTTTTCAGGGACAGACATTAGAGTGATTGGTCTACAGTTCCCTGGCTCATCCCTCCTCCCTTTCTTGTAGATAGGGACCGTGTTGGCTCTTTTCCAGTCATCCAGGATCTCATCTGATGGCCATGATTTTTCAATATCCCTGCCAAGAAAGATGCAATGATATCTGCTAGTTCTTTCAAGACCCTCGGGTGCATTACATCTGGGCCCGTGGACTTGTGAATGTCCAGTTTTTCAGGGTGTTCCCTCACCTGATGCACATCAATTTCGGGCCTGTCACCCACTCCCAAACTGGTTTGTGCCATTCCTGGTAGTGTGATCCTCGTGGGAGGGTGAAAAACCAATGTGAAAAATTCATTATGAGATTGGCCCTGCCTTGTGCCCCATTGGATCTCTCAGGGGCCCAATACTATCTTTGTTCTTTTTCCTACTTCCCACATATCTAAAGAAGGACGTTTTGTTGTCCTTGATCCCCGTAGCAAGCCTAAGTTTGGTTTGTGCTTTGGCTTTTCTCGCTGCTCTCTGGAGGTGTGGGCGAATGCAGAGTAATCCTCTTTGGTAATGCTTCTTGGGTTCCAGCTGGTGTAGGCTACTCTTTTGAGCTTAATGAGGTCCAACAGTTCCTTATTCAGCTATAGGGGCTTCCTTGCTCATTGACTGCATTTCTTGCGAGAAGGGATGGCTTTGCCCTGTGCTTCAAGGATTATGCTTTTGAGCAATAACCATTCCTCATGTACTCCCTTTTCTGGTGGGGTATGGCTTCTGACTGCGTGACTGACCAGTTCTCTCAGTTTGTAGAAGCTGGCCTTCCCGAAGTTAAGGACTTTTGTTTTACTGAGGGGTTTGCCTGCTCTTAAGTGAACTAAGAAGATGACCAATTCATGATTGATGTTATCAAGGTTCCCCTCGATCTGCAGATCGCTCACCAGGTCCTCCCCTTTGGCCAGGACCAGATCCAGCAATCCCTCTCCCCTAGTTGGCCCATAGACCTCCTGGGTCCTGCATGTGAGAAAACTATATGACCTGTCAGATTTTGCTGTGCAATCATCCCAAGAGATGTCAGGGAAGTTGAAGTCTCCCATGACAATCAAGCATCGGGAGCGTGAGGCTTCAACCAATTCCCTAATGAATTCCCAA
>NW_017729004.1:36866521-36880571 GCF_001723915.1 Gavialis gangeticus | reverse complement strand
ACCCTCCCCGTGTTTTCCTTCTATTTTGACCCAGAGGGTCTCATGACGTCCTTCCTGGTTAGAGCACTCAATCTGCAGGGAGGTGAGCTGATCCTTGACGTAAAGAGCAACACCCCCACCCCTCTTCCCCACACAATCTCTCCTGTACACAGTGTAACCCTCTACTGCCACTGACCAATCATAGGTGGAGTCCCACCAGGTCTCCATAATTCCTACAAGGTCATAGACATTATCACATAGGAGAAGGGCCAGTTCCTCATGCTTGTTTCCCAAGCTCCTGGCATTTGTGTACAGGCAGTTAAGTCTACCATGTGAAGCCCAATGCTTCCCTGAGGGGTTCAGAGGGGCCTTTCCTTGGGCTGTTGCCAGAGTGGGATCCCTTAGGCTGCCCAAGGTATTGGTAGTGCAGCTGACATGGCCTGGGCTAAAACTGTTAGTAGACTGCCCATCCCCCAGCGGTCTCAGTTTAAAGCCCTGTCAAGAAAGTCAGCCATTTGGCAGAGAAGAGCTTCTTCCCTTTCCAGGTGAGGTGGAGGCCATCCCTTCCCAAGAGTCCACTCTCTCTGAAGTGCGGACTGTGGTTGAGGAAGTCAAACCCCTCGCAATGGCACCATCACCAGAGTCTCGTATTCACCTTGCCAACGCACCCGCCCCTCCAGAGCCCATGCCCTGCAACAGGGAGAACTGAAGAGAAAACTATCTGAGCCCCCAGGCCCTTGAGCCCAGCTCCCAGAGCCCTGTAGTCACGCATGACCTGGGCTGGACTTCTCTGTGCTGTGTCATTGGTGCCCACATGGATGAGGAGCATGGGATAATAGTCAGAGGGCCGGGTGAGTTTGGGGATCCTCTCTGTCACATCCCGGACACGAGCTCCAGGCAGGCAGCAGACCTCACAGGCCAGGGGGTCAGGGCAACAGATCACTCCCTCAGTCCCCCTAAGGAGGAAGTCACCCACCACGATAACTCTGTACCTTCTTCTAGGCACAGGTGCTGGTTGCCCTGCATCCTCACACACTGGAGCTGGTAGAACAGCTGGCTCCATTGATGCAAGAGGTGCAAAGCAGTTGTGCAGCTCCAGTGGAGTGGTACCCCTGGTGCTGCGCCCCTTTGGGCCGGAGACAACAGTCGTCCAGGCAATCCCAGGCTGGACTTTCCTAGGTTCCGCCACTCCGTCATGACCCATCGGGTGGAGAGCCTGAAAGTAAGAGTCTAGCTCCTGCTCTGCACCACTAATAGAGCGCAGCCGCTAGAGCATTGCCTGGAATTCCTTAATCTGGTACTCCATGGCCTCCACCATTGAGCACACCCCATGGGGGGTATCAGTGCCCTCAAATCCAGCTGCCCGCAGTCTTGCTAGGTAGTCTCCACAAGGAGCCGGGGGCTCCATCTGAGTGGAGGTTGAGGCCAAGGGTCCCTCCTGGGAGGGGGCAGGGACTGCAGGCTCCATCAGGGTACAGGCCAGAACCTTGGGCTCTGTTCGAGTAGAGACCCCAGGAGTGTCAGAGCAGGGGAGTCCAGGTACAGGGGGAATTGGTGAAGAAGGGCAGGGCCATATGGTGGACAGCCCTTGCAGCCAATCAGCAACGATTCCCCCTGCCCCCACATGCTGCATGGCTGGGCCACAGTAGCCACAAGGACTACTAGTTCTCCAGAGGGAGCCAGCATTTTATTTTCGGTAAAAAAAAATTTTTTTCAGAGAGCCCGCTGAAATAGAGGTTTCTGTGAAACTTGTGCAATTGCGATTTTCATGGGTCCCTACATATTAGTAAAGCTGCTAGTTTCTCTTTACCTGGAGAAAAATGTGTGTTGTGTGACGGGATGGTGTGCTACACCTTCTGCACCCACCCCCACTTTTCAAAATCCTAGATCCGCCCATGTATCTACCCTGCCTCCTGGTTGGGTGATTGCCAGCAGGGCTTTGGGGTAAACCATGTGTGAAGGTGATATGGAAGCAGTGGGGAAGGGAGTGAGGAAGCACTGGTGGGTGATTTCTGTGCTTTTGGACTTGAAAGGGAATGGGCCAGGCCCTCCCCACGTGTAAGGTTTGTAGGGTATTATTAAATATAGTGGTTTAGTTATTTGAATTGTTACCCACTAGAGGCAAAAATGAAGATTACCAATTTTATTGCAATTAAGGCCTTAGCACATCATAATTTAAGGCTTGCACTAGCTTCTGGTCATTAAAAATATTAGTAGTAGTAGTATTTTTTCTTAATAAAGCTCACTTGGTACTTTTCAAGTTTTTTAAATGATTAGAAAATGTTTAATTTTAAATACTTTTCCTTTAAATTTTTTTATCTATATTTAGTGCTCATAAAAGGGAATGAGAATAGACTATGCTGGTGATTAGAACCCTCCATTTAATACAGAGATGAGATGCATAAAAGCTCTAAACATGTAAGTAAAACACCACAACCACACAGCTCTCTCAACAATATGCCTTATCCCTTACCTGAAAGAATCATCTTGAGTATAGAAAATTACAGTAAAGTAGTTTTGATATGTGTTTTCACATCACTGCTTATCTTAACAAAAAGTTACAATATGTGGCAACTGCAAAGGTATTTTTTGATGGAGACACCTGGTCTACTTGGAACTAGACTGAGACCATTCATATGTGTCCATGAAATAGCCATCGAATAGCTAGCTAGAGTCTGAAAACTACAGAATGTTTACTTACCCTACAGTAACTGTGATTCTTTGAGATGTTCTGTTTCCATATGCATATGTTCAAGTGGCATGGGCAACCGCTGTGTGTGGCACGCAGGCAGACTGGGGAGAGAGCAGGGGACACAGTGACAGCAACTGATCAAGCAGGGAAAGGGGATTGGAAAGGCACTTTGGGAGGCTGGGGGCTTTCTCTGTGGCAGTTCTACCAAAAAGGTTGGCCCCCACTGTTTTTGAACACAAGTATCTTTTTAGGCCCACACCTCTGCTCTGCACACCCGCCAGCCCCACATCTAACGGTATTAAAGAGTAGGGTGGCCAAAACCACTCTCCAGGTCCTTTTCCAATACGGACGTCAGACTGGCCGGGACTCTGTAATGGTAGGTAAGGAGTGTCCTTCATAGAATGCATGTGAAAAACTTCTTAAAAGATTCCAAGTCCTGCATGGTAAATGAATGTTTTTTCCACATGATTGTCCACATGTATTTCACTTGTGGTGACTTGTCCCTGGGCTCCTGACTGTAGGTGCTTGGGGACTACCAGAATAATAACCATAGAAATGTTTTGGATCAAAAAGCAATGCTGAATGAAGATGCAAATTAAACTCTACGTAGCAACTTTACAAATCTCTGAAACTGGCAAACATCACAGGCTGCCTACACTCTGGTCCAAATGGGCATGTTTTAGTACATTTCTAAGACCTATTTTGACAGTCTTTGCATGGAGGTTTCCCCTTCATAGGAAAGAATTCCTCAGCAACTTCATCCTGGCTAGATCAATGCTTTCCAACCTGGGGGTCCACAGACTGTCTATGGGGTCTACAAAAGATGACTATGATCAATCAGAAGTATGTGAATACCCACACTTACAATTCAGAGGGGTCTGCACCTCTATTTCAATTTTTTTAGGGGTCTGCAGATGAAAAAAGGTTGAAAACCACTGGTTCAGATAGCCTGAAAGGCATCTGACATTATCTAAGGCATGAGGTTTGACTTCTCTCAAAGTACATTTAAGCTTGGGTAAGACTTCAGATAGGGAGTCAGTAAGCAGAATCCATGTTTGCCATGCAAAACTGGATAGAGTACCACTTCTGCACAATCTCTGGGACCCATTGAGTTGTTGTCATTCATTCCCAGCTATTCTGAAATGAAAGCAAATGGTTCTCAGGTCTCAGAAAAGGGGAAGGAAACTGGATCCCACGGCTCTTCAAGTATTCAACTACACCATCAAATCTACTGACATGAGTTAGGTATAGGATATCTGTAAATGCCAGGAGGAAGGAGCAAACATTCTCTTACAAGAAGTTTCTGCTCCTTTTCAGAGACTTGACTGATCTTTGCTGTCCATAGAACTGGCTCAAATGCTGGATCTGCTGAGGCCTGAGGATGGATACCTTTGCTTCTGGTCACTATACTATCAACTTCCCTTGAATATAATATTGGAAAGGAACCTCAGTGATTGTAAAATTCAGTCCCCATGCCGTCATAGGCAAGGGCATCATTTAAATCCATTTATTCCCTGTTTTAAAGCTAGCTAGTTAGTTGCCCTGCTGTTTCTGTTGGAAGACTGTTCTAGTACATCTTATGAAAAGCTTCTAGTTTTCAGCCCAAAATCATGGTCAGTTTGTACCCATTTATTTTTGGTCCAATTTTACCTTTAATTTAAATAGTTCTTTTCCTTTTTCTACCGATGTATAGGGGCAGTCATATCCCTAAGTGTTTGTTTTACTACAGTGAGCCCACTTTTTTTAGTCTTCTCTTGCAGCAGATGCTCTCAGTTGCCTTTTGATGACATTTAAACCTGCATGGCTCATCTTTCATAGATTCATAGATTGTAAGGGGCTAGAAGGGACCTCAGAAGATCATTGGGTCCAGACCCCGTGCATTAGGCAGGAAAGACAACTGGGGTCGGGTGAGCTCCTTGCAGGAGGATGTCCTAAACACCAGGCTGTAAAGTACAGGCAGTCCTTGACTTACAACGTTTTGAGTTGCAATGTTTTGCACTTACAACATGTATAAATTGTCACCCTGCTTCAAATTGATGACATCAGTTTCGACTTAACAACATTTGATCTGATGCAACACCATGCCAGTGAACAAGCTCACTGCGTTGCTCATCTCCCTGGAGAATATCTGTCCAAACTTCTTTGGACACTTTCTTTAAGAAAGCAGACAGGACTCCAGAAAAACCTGCAGCCAAGACTCCCAAGAAGACTCTAGCCAAGAACCCTTCAAAAAGTCCAACCAAAAGCTTTTCAAAAAGTCCAGCAAAGTCACCTCAAAGAAGTTCTTCCCAATCTATATGATTGCTATTTACAATATAAACACATTCATGTAGCTATATTACTCATCTATAAGTGATCGAGTACAAAATTCTGGGGTATTTTTGGTGAAAACAGGGTATTGGGCCTTGGTTCATAAAACCAATTCCCCATTTATAACATTGTTTTTTATGAGAAAATTGGTTCTGAGTTACAACGTTTCAACTTAAGACACTGTTTTCAGGAACCAATTGTGTTATAAGTCCGAGGACTGCCTGTATTTTAGGATTTTCTCAATCCTGTCTTTAATTCTTCCACAAAAGTGGAACTGCTTCAATATAAAATTGGGCCAGAGAGAAAGAATGAGAGATTGCCATAAGAGTCCAATCATTAGGACATTCACCTTAGGTTCAGATGAGTCAAGTTTCAGTCCCTGCTCCAATGAATAGTGTCAGGTGGAACAGCTTCTAAAGAAGAGATTGATGGATCTCCTTGAAGTATTCTATAGTTGGGACCTACTTCATTTGTGGCCAGACAAAGGAATTTTTGTGGCTGGCATGGCACAAAGAGACGATTTCATGGGCATTTTGTGGCAGCCCCAACTCTTGCTGCTGATTGGCAGGGAGGCCCCAGGGGGACAAGGGACGAGGGGGTGGCCACCATCTTGGATACTTCCTGCCCTTTGTGCAGCTCTGCCACTTACCACTGATTGGTGGAGGCCCCAAGGGGGAGAGGCAGGACATAGGGACAGCTGCCTTCCCCTCTTGGGAATGCTGCGAAGAAGTGAGAACTGCTGGCTCCTACTGAGGAGCCAGCATTTTATTTTTAAGCATTTTTTTTTAAGTTAATTTCATGGACAATTGTGGATTTCATGGTTTCTGCAAAATCCATGAAATCACAAATTAAGTAGATCTCTGTCTATTGTCCAGGGAATAGGGCACTCTCCTGGTGGAAAGATGTGTTTGAATTTGGTTCTTCTGCACTGTAGGCAAGTCCTCTAGCCACAGAGCTATAGATTACAATTGGGGAGGACAGTAGCATTATTACCAGGGTTTTTTTGGCAAGGAAACAGTGAGCTTTTTTAGATGCCTAACTACAGAAGAGTTCATGCCTGTGAAACTCCAGCTGTGAAAAGGTTTTTCTCTGCACATTCATAAGGAAGGCAACACGATGCTGAGACTCATTGTGTTAGCTCTGTGCGTGCTGGCTGCTGAATCAGAAGCAATATAAGTACATCACAGCATGCAGGGCAGCGAGTGGTGCCTCTCAGAGCTGTGCTGTGGTTATATTGGATTCCAGTTCAAGACCCAGCATGTGCAGAACTTCTGTGATGTGCCTCAGTATTGCACACTACCCGGAGCCACATGCTAGCTCTCTTTGAAGGACTGGATTTAGCCATATCCCTTTGAGCACGTCTAACTGATTAGCTTGTGTAGAATCCTGCCCAGCATGCTGGATCTTGTGAAGCCCATACTTAGGCAGCTAACTCTCCTCATCCATTATAGAAGAAGCTTAACCACCTAATTTGTAAGAGCCTCCAGGCAGCAAGGCACTTAAAATTTAGGCATTGAAGTGCTGTGCCAAAGCCCCCTTACAAATTTAACCACACACACATGCACGCACACACTCCTGTGACACCTCCCAGGCTACGCAGCTGAAGCCTGGGTTTACTTTACCAAATTCTGCTGCCCTAGCTATGTTGGCAAGGAGTGGAAAGAGAAAACACCCCATGGCTACATCAGCAAAACCCTGAGTGGAAATAGCTCTGCTGTAGAAGAAAGCTTCTTCTGCCAGAGATTTTACTGTTCATGGTCGGGGGCTTCTGGCAGAACTGCATCCGCACCAGACCTGGCTGCAGTACCGCTGCTCCTAGCAGTGACAGCAACCCCGTAATGTGGGCTAAACTTTCATTTCTCCTCAGGGCTCCCCCTGATAGCTCATGCTTCCAGTGGTGCCCACAATTGTTTCACCTATCCCCCCAAAAAAGAGGAAAAAACCCATTTAAGTGCTCCCTCATTTTGTCAGAACAAAAAATGCTTAGGATTAGGCTCAGGTTTTACCTTGTTTGTGGTTGATGGCTGTCATGAGTACCTATCAATATAACTACAGAGTTTTGCTTGCTAGAAACATGTTAGGTTAACAGTTGGGAGGTTAACTAAACATTTTCTTGGTGAAACACTTTCTCTGTTTGTTAATTAGGAAAATTGTGTTTGGAACCGGGGCTTATGCATTTGTTTGGAGGCATCCAGGGAATGAAACTCAGCAAAGGTGTAATGTATTTTAAAAGCAACTTACACAGAGACATAGGCCTGTTAAGAAGCTGCAGTTGTATCACATTTGGCTAGACCCTTATGATTAGTAATAGGCACAGTTATGTACTAGTGGCTAGACTTTTCAAAAACTAATTGCAATTTCTATCTGAAGTTAAAAGATGAAATCATTAATTGCTGGAACAAAGAATGGGAAGTATAAAGAATTAATTTGCATGGAGAGACAGAGAGTTGGCATATGTAGTGGAAGAAACATTTTGGAAAGTATTTTTTAAATATCAGGAAAAGTAGCAGACAAAATGTGTAAACAGTTCCTTTGTGTATTTTTCCTTTAAATCTCCCACAGTTATATTAGGTTAGAATATAGTATATTAGTTTTTACAGGAGAAGTATAGATAGGTAAGTTGTAAAAGAAGGTTAGAGAGACATGCATTAAATAAAAATACAGTGTATTAGCTATTGCATATATTAAGTATGAAATGATAGTTTAGACTAGCCTTTTCTGGCTGTGGGCTGGAATGACCCACCATCAGTCAGAAGCAGGCAGGCATCAGGACTGGCAACTGCTTGTCCCCACGGCTGCATGGAGAGTGTGGGCAGAGGAAGCCCCTCATTGCAGAATGCTGCTGAAGCCCCACATCCATGGGTTGGATTCAGCCTGCAGGCTGTAGGTTGTCAGCTCATGGTTTAGACCATGAATTTAATGGTACATTTCTCAGAAAGACTGAAAATCAAGAGAAAAAGACTATCCTTTAAGAATTTATTTACTTGCATTGTTCATTAGCTTGCTATGGAAATCTTTCTATTTTCTTTTTGGTGAAAAACAATGGCATATCATAAGTTGTTTAATGATAAAATAAAGATATAGCTTCCCACTTTAAGATGCACATAAAAATTAAAGACTTCATTAATCGCTTAGGATAGTAAAGGATAACTACAAAAGGCCCAGAAAAGCAATTGTCCAGTAAGTAGTATAATTTCAGTAGATATATGAATTGTCCACAAATAGGCGAAATAAAAATCTGTATATATCTAATGCATTTGTGAACTTTTAAAAATCTTTCAAAGTGCCAGGTTATCATTAATAACCTAAGAAGACTTTCATCTATCTCGTCACGACAAATCCATTGCAAATAAGTAGTGATCAAAAAATGGCTACCGTTTTTATAACCTATATGAAATTAATAATTTTGTGCTTTCTATTGATATGTAGCCACAAAAACTGCCACATTTGGCACTGACTGACATCCTTGCTGGCATTCTCAGACCAAAACATAAGTCTTACTGTGTATGTGTAATGGGCTTTGGTGGAACAGTGAGGAAAACCTTGTAATCCTGCTACACTGCTTTCCCTCTTATGTGCATAAATGTAAGATACAATTGTTTAAAGCTGTTAGCATTTTTCATGCATCCTAAACTCATGTACTCCTTTCTTTTTAAGCTGAGGAGAATTTTTTTTTTTATGGGGAAGGGGGAAATTGAAGTTGAAATTTGGATCACCGTGGGTGATATTAGGAAGGAGAAGACATGCTTCAGCTCACTTTTTTAAGTGATCCTATTTCTGTATTTCTTGAACTATTCCATGCTTTCCAGTTCTGAAGATATTTATTTAGAAAAACAATAAGGATTTTTTCCAAAACCAGAATCTTTAAAAAGCAAAGGACTAAGCATTCCTCACTAAGTGTGTCACTGACTTTTGTGCCATCTTTGAGATCTGAACTTACCTCTTGTTCACTAGATGATCACACGCTAGAAAAATAATTCCAGATGATCTGCAGAGGAAGCAAGGTTTATTAAAGATTGGGCAACATGCAACATACCATCTTGGTTCTGGACAAAGAAGGAATCTGAACTTTTGGAACAAGATGCAGTGTGATGGAAGAAAAGGTATGTGATTTAGAGCTTGCTGTGTCTGGCCAAGGGATGATTACTTAAAAAATCTCAAGGAAAATAAAGGATTTAAAGCTAGGCTTGAAAATTTCAGATAATAAATTGACGATTAACAATATCCCCGGGTGGTTACCCTTCCTGTCACAGACAAAAAAAGGAGATTTTGCAGTCCTTAATGGAAATGGCTTCCAGATGGGAAGCATGGTCTACTATCCAAGATTGGATGTGATTTAGTAAGGTTTTATCAATAGAGAAAGATACAAAAATACTTGAAAATAATCAGAGCTATGACATTGGATTATGCTACTACAGCTATTTTTAGGTGGTTATTCATGCTTTTCTTATGCAGACTACTGCCCAAGTCTTCTGAAGAGTGAGAGTCTTTGGAGAAAAAAGTGATGTCATGCAGTAACCACATGACTGTGGGCAGGGCATGTTAATATTTACAATACCAAATAGGATTAAACTGATTTTTAAAAGTCATATTCAATTCTTCCATTATGGCATCACCACACTACATTAAGGTTATCATCGTCATCATATTTTCTTGTAAACAAAACACATAATTTTCCCCCCAAAATCAGCCCCCTCTAAATTGAAGTGTATACATTAAGTGGGAATACTGGTTTTCTGCCTAGGATGAAGCATGCTACTTTGATTCCTACTCCACAATGCAGCAGCTGTGTCATTACTATCCAGGCAGCTGAGGGAGTCAGGTAGCTTAATGGTTTATTGTTCTTCACTCCACAGGTATTAAGAACCATCTCTCTTTTTAGTAATCTTGAAATTACACTAACTTTTCTTAGGACAATGTTGAGGTCTTCCAGCTGCTCCTGGCCTCTCCTCTTATATCACAGCCTTTGAGACTTTTTAGCTTTTTTCATATCATACATCCACCCATAGAGATCGATCTTCAAAAGGAGCTAGGGTTTAAACTTTAGTTAAGCAGGAAAAGGAGGGTGATTCAGCTGAAGTTTAGGCTCTGTCCCTACTCTATGCAGCCATAACTCTGGAAAAATCTTTTTTCTTCACTCTGCCTTTCAAAAATAAGGAATGTGTTCTATTCAGGGGCATGTTGCATGTGAGAAAAATGGTATTATTAATATTATTTCAATGTATGTCCTGTGCCATCCAGAAGGCTCAGAGTGTCTTCAAAAATAAGTTTGTCTGGGGGTGTTACTCACCTTTCTTGCCATAACATGTTGGGATTTATTTTCATATTTCTGTAACTCCTACCTGGGTTTACAGTGCTTAATTTGGGAATAATCTCAACATTCCTCTACTATTTTTTTTTGCCCTTAAGTTACCAAGATGTAGTTTTACTATATGGACTTACCTCTATCTTAATGTAGAAGGAATTTGTTTTTTACAACAAAAAATCATAGATACAAAAATTTAGCAAGAAATCTAGAGAGGATGATACAAAGAAGTAGTTATAAATACATGGTGTCAATCCTAAAGTAATTTTGTAAAATGGTAGAATTTAAGATTCAAAGCACTACAAAGCAGCCAGAGCACACTAGACAGCCATCCAAGATTTACAACCTTCTTGAAAATGTAAAATGTGACTGCTAATTTGTCTTGAAAGAATAAATTCCATTTTAGAGATAATTTTCTCTATATGTGAGAACAGCTATACCTATCAATATCAAAAGAATATAAAAACATTCTTCTGAAACTTTACCACAAAATGGACCATCTTTGCAAACTGAGACACAGACTTTATTGCAGTTTCTTTTCTATAACTACCTGAGACAACAGTTAAATAATGCTTCAAAGGCTCATATAGTTCCTCTAGGATTGTAAGAGTTTACTGGAATAAAAGCAACAGGAGCCATTTATTAGGGGTGTGCAAAGTAGGCCCTATTCAATTTGGATTCAGATTTGACCCAAATCGGGGACAGTCATTTGATTCATTGATTTGGATCACTGTCCTTCATTTGATTTGGCCAAATCCAAACCTGAAGATTCAATGCTGATTTGGAGAATCAGCAATTCGGACATAGACACAGCTTTAAATGTTTTTTCTACATACCTTGAGATACCAGCACAGCTTGTGAATGTTGCAATGCTGGGGAGGATGGAGCGTCCCACAGGAGCATGGGGGTTGTGTGTTTGTGTGTGTGGGGGTGGGGGGCTTCCACATGCTTGGCAGCAAACCCAGAAATGGACTGGAAGTATTTCTGGTCCACTTCTGAGTCTGCTGCTGAGCATGCTGGGGTGTGCCTTGTGCTTTTGTGGGACACTCCATCCTCCCCATCATTGCAGCATTGACGAGCCACCTGGTACCTTGAGCTACGTAGAAAAAACATTTAAATCTGTGTCTATGTCTGAATTGCTGAACCTTTCTGAATTTCTCCAAATTGATTCAGAGGGTTCTGATTTGATTCAGAGATTAAAGGGTCTCCCGTTTTGATTCAGATTTGGAGATTCGGCCACTGAATCATGCCAAATCTCCACTGAATTGAATCAGGGACCAAAGTTTCACACAGCCGTACCATTTATTACCTTTAGAATTTAAAAAAAGCCTTGTTAGAAACATACTCTTCGGTTGCACATAAAAAGAGGAACATGTTTTGGAAAAGAAAGTTTGTTAGGTAACATTTTATCAACTAACAACTTAGATAAGAATACACTGGTACTGTACAAAGCTAAAGTTGCATGCATAGTCACTCTGTCTTGGAAGACCCTAAGTATATTGTTGGGGGTGCACTCAGAGCCATCCAGTCTCTTGACTAGCAGCCTGCTCCTCCTAATCTGAATGCTTTGTGCTGAGCTCTGTGCCATAATAAAGGGACTCCATGTGGACTGCAGCAACTTGAATCTTTATTTAAGTGTGCCTTAGTCATTGCTACTGCTTGAAGCCATGGGGTACACTGTGTGATCAGAGTTGTTGCACAATTTCCCAAGCACATGGAGCTTCCTGGATCCTTACTAGTATTACCCTCCAAGTCATCCTTCCGACAACTTCTGTTCTAATCTGCAGGTTTCCCACAGCTTGTTACACTGAAGGCCTGGGCAGTGGGCACACGTGGAGTAGATGCAAGTGAACAGAGTTTGGCAGCATATCCAGGCTCATTTAGAGGGTAATTTAGACACATACTTACAGATCCCCCTAGTGTGCACTTTATTATTCTTTGTGATTTACAAAGGTGGTCTGAAAGGTTGGGGGATTTAAAAAGGCGTTTTTAGTCTTTCATTTTAAGTTTAGGAAGAGCCAGATTTCAATTGAGTGCAAGGGAGTCTGTCCTGGGTCTGGTATTGTTCAACATCTTCATTAATGATTTGGAAAATGGGATCCAGTGCATGCTTAGCAAATTTGCGGAGGACACCAAGTTGGGTGGAATTGCAGACACTCCGGAAGGTAGGACTAGGATCCAGAATGACCTGGATAAACTGGAGACATTTCCACAGTCAACGAGATGAGATTCAACAAGGACAAATGCAAAGTCCTGCACTTGGGACAGAATAATTGCATGCACAAATATAGACTGGGGAATGACTGGCTAGGCTGCAGTACTGCGGAGTAGGTCCTGGGGGTTGCAGTGGACCAGAAGCTGAGCCAACAGTGTGCTCTCATTGCAAAAAAGCCAACAGTATCCTGGGTTGTATTAACAGGAATGTCACTTGCAAACCAAAAGCAGTGATTCTTCCTCTCTATTTGGCACTGGTAAGGCCTCAACCTGGAGGCCTGCATGCTGTTTTGTGCCCCACACTTCAAGAAGGATATGGACAGTTTGGAAAGAGTTTAGCACAGGGTAACAAAATTATTAGGGCCGTTGAAGGCAAGACTTAGGAGAAAAGCCTGAAAGCATTAGGGTTATTTAGTCTGGAGAAGAGAAGGCTGAGGGGGATTTGATAACAGTCTTCAAATACCTGAAGGATGATTACAGAGAGAAGGGATATGGGCTTTCTCCATAGCTGCAGGGGACAGGACTAGGAACAATATCCTCAAGCTGCAGCAGGGGAAATTTAAGCTGAAAATTAGGAGGAACTATTGGAGTGGTTAGACATGGGAACAGGCCAACAGAGAAGTTGTAGACTCTCCATGCTTGGAAGCTTTCAAGAGCAGGTTAGCTAGCTCCTTGGCTTGGATGGTTTAGTCAGGGATGATTCTGGCTTGAGTAGGGGGCTAAACTAGATGATGTGGTGAGGTCCCTTCCAGCCCTACTTTTCTATGATTTTAAGTCTAACCATTCCTGGATTTTCTTAGAAGATGTTTGGGAACTCTCAGTGAAAAGTAATATGAGCTTCACCTTAACTATAGTGAAATCTGGCTTATTAGTCACTGGAATAACAACTCATATTATGGTCTAAGTGCACGGAATCACTATCAGCGTCCCAATTGTTATTCACAAAATACATTTTCTAATTTATCACCTGTTAAAGCAAAGACATTTTCAAATGTACACACAAAGTAAATCACAATGGATTTTGCTCCTGGTAATTAACTGGCTTAAAAAGATAATGTGCTATGTCCTCTATAGTACCTGTCAAACCAGCTAATATTCACAAACGATTGGATATTCTGCAGCTTTTCTTGACTCTCAACAAGAAATGGGTGATCAACCTTTCCATTTTACAGAATTATCTTCTATTTTGGACTAACAAATTAACCAGATTTACTGCATGAGGAAAATGAGTAAGAGTCTTGAATGTTTAATGAATACTTAGTTTTCTTAAACTGTTAAGTATTAAAAAGATGGTAAGAAAAACAAAAAACTAAACACCTTTAAACACCAAGCTAAATTTTTCCTTTCTTTCAATAACTCAGTTTTCTATCCTCTTGGGATATCCCAGTTTCACTGGTTAACCAGTCACGAGAATATCTTCCAGTTTAGACTGGCCCTGGATTTTTAGTGCAAAAAGAAAGGGGAAATTTTAAAAACTTTTCCAAGACTTCCTTTCCATATATATGATGGGGGGGGGGGGGGGAAAAAAAAAAAAAAAAAAAAAAAAAAGA
>NW_017729004.1:36860710-36861521 GCF_001723915.1 Gavialis gangeticus | reverse complement strand
TTTAAAAACTTTTCCAAGACTTCCTTTCCATATATATGGTGGGGGGGGGGGAGAAAAGAAAGAAAAAAAAAGAAAGAAAGACATAAGCCTGCTTTTTTTCCTTTCTTTCTAGGCAGCTTGCCCTTAAAGCAGAGACTTGCAAGTCTTGGAGCAAATGTGAATGTGGAAGAGACTGTTTGTATCATTTATGGTGGTACTGTAACATAATACAGAAGAATGTGGAATTAATGTTAGGGTAGAAAACAATACACACAAAAAAGCAACAGGATTCAAACTACAGCAATATGCTATAAAATTAGTATGAAGCAAAAGCTGGATATGTCTAGGTTGAATGTTAATCCATCGCCTAGTAGAAAAATAATTACAGTTATCTTAGGAATCTGCTCTATAGCAATCATATTATGTCAGCGGTTAAGAGGAACAAAACAAAAAGTAGTGTTTTTTCAAGGCCAAAGAATATATTTCATGCTACTGAAATCTTAACTCAACTTGGATGAGAAATATATACTGTCAGAGAAATATTGTTGAAAATGGGAATTATAGCCGATTCCATATTCATCTAAATTAGGAAATCAGTTAGGGAAGGAAAATGCCTTTTAATCAAAATTATTTTTGTTGTTTCAGAAAAGAAGAACTGTGTGTTACATATACGTGTCCTCCTGCATAGTGTACATTCTGATACAGTAAATTCAGCCAATTTTCTGGTATTATTCTCAAGCTCTGTGCCCTTGGGTGCCTTCCTTTATTACTTGATGGAGTAATGAAAGAAACAGGGAGGCAACCCATGGGCCTTCATGTGGCCCCAGTCGAA
>NW_017729004.1:36854305-36855710 GCF_001723915.1 Gavialis gangeticus | reverse complement strand
GCCATGGATATTAGAGACTTCCATATGGGTACATTTATTCCTCTAATTTTTTCCATTTCCTTTTCTGGTAATAACTTTTTAAATTAAGCATTTTAGTTGAAATTTAGTACCCCTCTACTTGTGCTAAAGAATCTGAGGCTATCCAAGATTTGGTGTTTATTTATTTTTGAAAGTGCTAAATCTAACAGTCCCCTTTTTCTTTATTTAGAGTTTTTAGCAGAACTGAAGATTGACACCCTAACATCTATTGTTCAATGTCCAGTAAGCCACTTGTTTTATTCTAAGTTATGATGCCAAAAGACTGTTTGCTGTAGTTTGACGTAAGTTATCCAAGGTGAGCGAGGATGCTGTTTCTACAGGCAATCACACATAAGCTATGCTGTCTCCAAGAGGGCCTTGTTCCTGCTCCCATTTTGTATCAGTAGAAGTGTGTTGTTGATTTCAGTGGTGGAAGACACTGATCCATTGAGATGAGGTGAGAGGCAGAAAATTGAGAGTGCCTTCATTTTACTAATCTGTTTCAACTGTTCCAAAAAATTTCTGTGAAACAACAAACTACAGTTGTGCTTAATGCTCAAGACTCAGTAATAAAAGAGAATGTTTTATTTCTAGATTACTGTTTAACATTTCAGCTTTCTTGTGATCTTGGTGAACCCTGCTAGCTTAGCCGAAAAATATGCATCGTTTCAGTGTTACACTGGACCTGAACCAGTTTATTATTGGTTGGAATTGTACTTGCCTAACTTAACTTCCATATTTCAGTATATGCCTGCCCTGCAGTCATTTCTAAACAGAAGTTTGTTGATATTCAGGTAATATAAAAATATGAGCTATTTTAAGCAGTTAATTTTTATGATGTCAGATGTTTTATTTTGATCCCACCATCTTCTGCTTTATTAAGTGCTGTATGGCTAGATTATTTCTAATACCCTGGATACCTTGGGTACTTCTACATTGCACTTTACTGCGTTGTGTAGAAATACCCTGGGTCAAATTGAAATATGTATAGAGGTTATTTGTATAAGTAAGGGCTGGTGAATTTTGCCTTTCTTTTTCCCCTCAAAAATTTTGAGAGAGATATATGTGCAAAATGAATGGAACTGGACATAGGCCTTCAAATAAGTATCAGACAACTGTAATTGTGTATAACTTCAGAAATGTAATTGACAACCTGAGCAAAAATAGAAAACTGAGGTACCACAACCAGCTATAATTAAACATTTTACTATAATCATATCTATGCATAGATCTGTGGTATAAATAAGATGCGTCATACTGACAGTTAAATTAGGTGTTCAACTTACATGTGACAAAGTCCACATAAATCAAATCTCTCCCTTTCCAGAAAAACCTCATAATTTACCACTACCCATAAAGTATTCTCTTTATAATCGATAGTGATTCC
>NW_017729004.1:36845119-36849305 GCF_001723915.1 Gavialis gangeticus | reverse complement strand
ATAATCACATCTATGCATAGATCTGTGGTATAAATAAGATGCGTCATACTGACAGTTAAATTAGGTGTTCAACTTACATGTGACAAAGTCCACATAAATCAAATCTCTCCCTTTCCAGAAAAACCTCATAATTTACCACTACCCATAAAGTATTCTCTTTATAATCGATAGTGATTCCTGTATGGAATTACTTTGTGCAAAGAAACTTTCTTCCACCAGTGTCCTCAGCACAGTTACTGTCTGGTTTGGCAGTGTGACAGAAAAATATCCAATCAGCCCAGTAGTTGTCTTTGTGAAAGGATTTAGCTGTCCAGATTCTAAACAAATGTTAATTCAATTCAAAGTAAAATAAATCATGAAATTTAACAAGTTAATGATGAAAAGGTTAAACAGCATCTTGAGGAAAAAGAATAATTTTATCATCCGACTGTTAAGCAACTGTTTGTAGTAGGGCTGTGAAAAGCTTCGGTCCTCGATTCCGTTCGGTGGAGATTCAGTTCGATTTGGTGGCCAAATCTCTGAATCTGAATCAAATTGGGAGACCCTTTAATCTCTCTGAATCGAATCGGAGCCCTCTGAATTGATTCGGAGAGAGTAAAAAAGATTCGGCGATTCAGACATGGACATAGCTTTAAATGTTTGGTCTACATACCTCAAGGTACCAGGCGGCTTGTGAATGCTGTGATGCTGGGGCAGATGGAGCATCCCACAGAAGTGCAGGGGGCTCCCCAGCGTGCTCAGCAGCAGACCCAGAAGTAGACCAGAAGCACTTCTGGGCCACTTCCAAGTCCACTGGGGAGTGCATGGGGGGCCCCCCCGTGCCTCTCTGGCTCAGCGACTGGTGCCTCCTAGGTCTGGGGGGGGGGCACCCGGAGTCTTCCCACATCTGATTGCTGAGCCAGGGGTCCCCCAGCATGCTCCCCAGTGGACCCAGAAGTACTTCCAGTCCACTTCCAGGTTCACCACAGAGCACGCCGGGGGGCCCCCTGCAGTCCTGTGGGATGCTCTATCCGCTCCACCATCACAGTGTTCATGAGCCATGCCTGGTACCTCAAGGCATGTAGAAAAAACATTTAAAGCTGTGTCTATGGCTGAATCACTGATACTCTGAATCAGCATTGAATCTTCAGATTCAGATTCGGCCAGATCAAATCGGGGACAGTGATCCAAATCAACAAATTGAATCACTGGCCCCAATTGGGGCCGAATCCAAATTGAATATGGCCCATTTCATACACCCCTAGTTTGTAGTTCAAACTATTTTGACTTTCTGTTCTTTCTTTAAGAAGCTTCACATAAACATATAAAGTAATAGTAATAAAAATAACACATTTTAAAAAGGGATAGTGTGATGGGGTGCTTCAGGTTGTAATGACATGGTACTTGGAACCAAGAAGAGAAACATACTAAACAATACTAATCTTTTATTGTTTTCTAATTTTTATAGGCACGTTCATGGAACATGTGCGCTTTGCTTTGGCTCCTGAAGCTTTGGAAAAGGTGACACAGGAATTCATTGTAAGCATCATTCCAAAGTAATAAAAATGACATCTCAAATCAACAAATAAAATGATTGGGGTTTCACCCTGTTTTGCTATGTAATTGCATTTAGTAAGGGAAAAAATATCTAGAACATTTTGTAAACTTTTTCTAGACACCTATGTAGCTATATCCACTAGTGGAACTAAACAGCTCTCTTCCTTTCACATAACGCAAACTCTTGCAAATATTTAATGTTTTATGAACTTACGATTAACTGCTGAAGAACTGAGTTTTCTAATAAAATATGGAAAACGTACTAGGTAAATACTGTTTTCATCACAAATCATCCCTTTCTTTGGCATTTGATTACAGTATTTAAAATCCTGGAATGCCAGATGTTACGTATTTAAGCCGATGAAGCTACCTATTTTCTAGAAAACTATAAACATTTTGTTACTTTCTTCATCCTACTAGCCTGTAATTCAGAAGGAAGAGCTTGATTTTATTTATTTTTCCTAACTTGGTATATACATATATTGGGGTTCCTTATTTGGAAAATGTTTATATTACCCATGAATTATAGATGTTACATAACATTCTTTAAAATCACTTTGTCGCACCTGAGAATAAAGCAGTTCAGGTTTTCACTTGAAGAAGTATCTTCTAACAAAATATCGTGTGTATTTTTTCTTTACTTTTATGGACAGAATGGTGGGATATTTTGAAAGTGTTTGTCTTTGCACAAAATTAAGAATATGAGGAAACTGCACAGACACAGTTTGGTTCCTCTGTTTTACCATATTGAAACATAAAAGATCTCTCTCTCTCTCCCTCTCTTTCCCTGCAGACACATTTATACATACAACCATATGCTCTGTTTTAGCTTCTGGTGGGTTCAACAGTAGAATACAGAAAGACTGATAAGTGACTTTCCAAACTATTTGGAGGGATACCAAACAATTCACATACATTATGGAAACATCGGCATTACACTTACTAATCATCCGGATTTCTCAAATCTCATCTGGCCTTTTCCTCTGAAAAAGAAGTTTGCCTTAGTGTGCCTCATTTTTTAATATTTTTCTCCAAAGACAAGTATTAAAAATCATGAGTGAAATGCCCCACCCCTAACACAATTGGCTTAAATACATGAGATGAGAAAAATCATGCTACTTATTTTTTTCTACTTTTTGATTCTTTAAAGGTGCACTTAGATCATTATTTCAAACTTCTCCCTTCAAGTGCGAAGACTGGAGACTTAAAATCTACAAAACAACATCAACATGAGATGCTCACATAAGCACATGCATTTGGATCTGAAGCTTTAGGAAAACCACCAAATAACACCAGAGGTAGGAGTGTAGAAGTGGAAGGGATGCTTGGGTCATCATATCTCAGTCCCTGACATAAAAGTCAACAATATAATACTGTCATTCTGTCATTCGTTATCGGATAAATCTTCAGTTTAAAAGCAGTTAGGTTTCTTCCCCAATATGGCCTAGAGGAAGGCAGTTCCCAAGTTTCATTGCTTCCCTGGTCAGGAATTTTCCTTTAACTTCCAGCCTGAATTTATTTATAACTAATTTATACCAATTTGTTATTGAACTGACATTATTTTTCCCTCCTTGGTGTTCACCTCCATGACGTGTTTATAGACAGAAATCATATTCCCTCTATGTGCTCATTCTGCTAGACTAAACAAGCCAAGCTTTTCCAGTCCATGCTCATATGCTCTCCATTTCACTGAGCATACTAGTAACCCTTTTCTGCACCTGTTCCAGAACAAATTAATCTTTCTTGAACATGGATGTTCAGAATTGTATGCAGTATTCCAGGTCAGGTCATACTAGTGACTAGTACAGTATTAACATGTTCATTATAACCACAGGGGCTACCTGACCTGATGCATCCAAGGATCTCATTTGATTTTTCTCATGGCTTATAGTCCTTTGTAATCAGCTAGTACACCAAGGTTCCTCTCTTCTGTTGTATCCAATGAATGAGATTCAATTTTACAGCAGAAATCTGTTTTAGCAGTTTCTAAATTCATGATCTTGAATTTTATCCCAGTTCTATTGCTCCAGTGTTCTAGGTTACCCATTTCTTGAGTGAAAAGTATTAATGAAACAATTAAGCAAGAGATTGATCCCAAAACAGGGCTTTGAGAAATGCTGCCATTCTCTTTTCAGCACAGCCCAAGAGCCACTTACCTACCTTACGATTGCACTTCCCATTTAGCAGTGCATCAGATACTTTACTGAAGTCCAGATAGACTAGATCTACCACATTATCTCCTGTCTAGAAAATTAATCATTCTATCCAAGCATATTGGATTAAACTGGCAGAATCTGATTTTAGGAAATGCATGTTGCATTTTATTCGCTTTCAATTCATCTCTGGCTCTTTATTTTTTTCCTTCAAAACTTGTTTAAAGCCTAACTTTCTACTGAGGTTAGATTAATGTGCCCAGATGTCTTTTTCACCGCCTTCTTAAATACATGCACTAGAGTTGCCATTCTTCAATCCATTTGATACTCCCTCCTCCAGCTTGTTTAATTTATCAAAAATACTTGCTCAGGAGCTTTCAACTCTGTATTCCAACTGTGATTTCTAATGATTGCTGTTTTGTCTGGAGCCCTTAAAATTCAAGCACCTTCAAGTGTAATAATAAACCAGAAATGGTAGGCTAGGAACATTTTGTCTA
>NW_017729004.1:36797889-36840119 GCF_001723915.1 Gavialis gangeticus | reverse complement strand
GTTTCTGTTGCAACTTTATATTCCAACTCTTTCTGTTTCTGTGATTTTTCTGGTCCCCTCACCTTGAGTTCTGTATCCTCCTCAGTTGTTGTAATTTCCACTTCTGTGCCCTCATTAGCCATCTGATCTTTGCTCGTATGTTCATGAACACTGATCTCATTGAAAACAGGCAAAATAAAATAGTAATTTAGTTTAATTTAGGGGCTGGGTCAGGGCATATGCTGGCTCCAGTGTGTGGGTGGGACCAATCTGTGGGCCTGATCTGCCTTGTGGACCAGCCCCATGACCCTCATCCATGTGGCTGGATGAATTTGATGTCCCTGCTCTAAAAGTATGAACATTTTAAGAAATGACCTGTGGTATAAAGTCAGCTGTTTCACAGGGATTGCCTGTGTACACACACTAACTCTGCAGAAAGTGGAAATTCAGTCCTAATGATTTTACTCTTTCTCACAGAGGGCTAAGGTACTATGGTTTAGTTTCCACATATGGCAGAGTATAATCATGCGCATAGGCAGTTACCATAGAGCAGCTGATGAATGGTCTTACCCCACTGTTCTTATCCTGCAGTAAGTTACTCCTATCCATTGTCACAGAGTGCTGTCCAGGGGTTGCTTGGGATTACTGAGGCCTTGTCAGGTCTCTGAGGCAGTTCGCCAAAGCCAGCGCAGTCTTGGCTTCTAGAGTAGGGGGGACCCCAGGCTCCTTCCTATGTGGTTACCATAGCCTTTTGGGTTTCTCATCTTCCCTGGTTCTCTATGGCCTTGACTCAAGGAGCTAGCACCTCGTTCTACTCCTACGAGAGGAAACTTTACCTTTTGTTGAAGAAATCCAGTGCAACCTGAAGTTTCAAGCAGCAAATTAGGATCTTCAATAATGGCATTCCTTGGGTCAAAGGTTCCCTGCCCCCAACCTCCAAAAGGTTAAGCAGTTCCTTGGCCCCAAATCCAGCCCACACAGCCCAGAGCACCCCACCAAAGATTGCTCTGTTGGTCTCTCCAGGTCCTGAGTCCCAAAGGTTCTCTCCTGGTCTCTGACCAGACTCTCTCCAAACTCTCCTTGCCAGGAACTGACACGCTGCTTGTTCTTACCCACCTCTCCATTGGAAGGGTTAGTTAGATACTGACTGAATCAGTGGCCTCAAGCTGCAGCAGAGAAAACTGAGGTTGGAGATTAGGAAGAACTTTCTGACTAGAAGAGTGATCAAGCATTGGAACAGGCTACCTAGAGAAGTTGTGGAGTCTCCATCCCTGGAAATCCCAGCCAGGTTAGACCCTTAGCTGGGATGGTTTAGTCACAGATGACCCTACCTTGAGTGAGGGGTTGGACTAGATGACTTCACAAGGTCCCTTCCAGTCCTACTTTCCTATGATCCTACGAACATTTAACCATATGAACACAGTTAACACAAGAGTATGATAATAAATGTAATGTAGGCTACTTTGCTGCTCAGTTTTTTTTTTTTTTCCGTTCTTTTGAGTTGACAACACTTTTCCAGCAGCTGGAAAGCCTTGTGTTGGCTCCTGTTTTCTCCACTCCACTGAAATTGCTCTTGCTTAGATCTCCAGTGGTTGTCTTGTCAAAACTCTTGATCTGTATGGATTCCATCCTCAGACACTTGACTCATCCGCTGATTTTGAAATTGCAGATTACATGCCCTTCCTTGGAATTTTGTGTTCTCTGATACAAATGTTCCCTCTTGGAATTCCTCCCTCTTCCCTCATAATTCTTTCAGCATTTCATGTAATTTATCATCTTAATCTCTCTAACTAAAATGATTTTTAATTGTTATCTTTATGCTTCGGATATTCAAACTTGCCATTCTATACCTGACCATTCAGTCCTGCATCTTGACATCACTTGATGAACTGTAAAATATCTTATTCCATCCTCATTATTCAATATTTGGCCTCAGACACTGTTTATCTTTCCACTATAGACTGTTTATCCTTCCTTCTATTCAAACTTTGCTCTGCATAAAAAAAGCTTGAGGTAGACACCAGGCATGGAAAATTTCACTGCAAACAGTTGCATCTGACAAAATTGTAAGTAACTGAAAACAGGGTGTTAGAATGGGAGGCATCAAACAACCTTAATGATGGAAACCATTGCTAGCTCTGCATACAATAGAAGTTGTATATACTTGTATAATTCTTTCTCTATACTTTGTGTGTCATTTTATCATTTTAGATTATAAACTCTTAGTGGAAGGTAAATGCAACTTTGTTAGTACAAACTTTATCACATGGAACCCTAAAACTAATTGGGTCCTATGAATAGTATTGCAATAAAATATTTAACAGAAGGAAATCACAATACTAAATAATTACTAGATGGCCCAATCCTGCAGTTATTTTCCTGAGGATGTATGCTGTCTCCAGAAGGAATGGTGTTGACATCGATGGAAGACTATCTGCGAGGACTCCATCATAGAATCGTGGCCATGTTTTTATTGTGAGGGATTTGTTATCTTTCCTGAGACATGAATCTAGTTTCATTGCTTCCACACCATGAGGGACAACCAGACTCCACAAAGTCATTATTTTCTCCACATATAAGAGAACAACATTAGTGGTGGTTTTATATAAGTTTCTGTCTAATAATTGTATATTTGTACATATCTTCTGTGTACTATATAGAAAGCAAAAAACCCCACATTTTTTGTTCACACTAGTGTAACTCTGTTGGCAAAAGTAGATTTACTTCAGGTATACTGTAGTGAGAGAGAAGAATTTTGTTCACCCTTGTTCATCTTTTTTCATAGATTTCTCCTCACGTTCTTACTTTTTTTTTTTTTTTAAGTACAAATCATCCATATTGCATATAATGCAGCTGATATTTGGACATTCATATGCTATACTAATGGGAGCAATATACAAATCTAAATGGAAGATAAAAGCCAGTAACAACTAGCAAATGCATTTTCAAAAATGCTTTAAAAGGAATAATAGACTTGAATTACTTAGAACTGACTAATTTCAGCATCAAAATTGATTATGCATAAAATATGTTTGAAGCATTAAGTAAACTGTAAAAGATTTTCTAACTAATACCTTTCACTTATGAACACTATTGTAATTACTTCTAACTGTAATGGAAACAAGGTTATCTTACAAACTATACTTTTCCAGTTAGTGTCCCTTGAAATTAAAAATGTGTTTCAAAGGAACATAATTATGACTGAGTAAAGAGTTATGATGTATACTTACATTAATTATATTAAAAATTAAAAATATTAAAAATTTAATCTTCAACTCTAAAAAGAAAAAAAATCTCTCAAAAGGAAATTAAAGTTGAAACATCAAAAGACATGCAAGATAAATAACAAAACACTTTGCAACTTCTCTCATCTCTGGAGTATATAGTAAGATGAGCAAAGTCTATGGCTTAAGTTTCACACATTGAATCCAAGCACTTTTTTTTACCTTCATTTCAGTCAGTTTATTTGCAGTAAGGGCATATTACTGATCATTACAGTCATTATTACACTAGCAGTAGTGCAACCAGATCAGTCTAGTTTTAGACCAAGAGCTCTTGCTACACCATAGCTAAAAAAAAAATCCATGAATCAGTTATAGTAATGACTTTCCACAAATGCTGTCATATAGTCAAGTGGGCCTGAAGCACAAAAGCTGGGGAGGAAAGGGTACGTGGAAAGAGATATTGCTGTATTTGCAAACTGATGGCAATAAGAAAAACATTCCTGCCTTTTTTTTGGAAAACTGTCATGTAAATGAGTGTGGCATGAACAAGGGAAAAGTCAGGAAGTGAAAGAGCTAGGTTTTCAGCTTGAAAATATAAATTGCAGCAAATCTGAAAAAACTGAAAACAGATCAAAACACACATTTCAGTAGAAATAAACTTTAATAAAATAAATGGCACTGGTCATTTATTAATGCAATCTTAAAGAACTGTAACTTCTGGTTTTTTTTCAAATTACGTTTGGCAGCACGTTGTGTATCATCCACAAAATATCTGTTAGAGCTCCCTGCACCCTGGCTGCAGACATGGCTTCAGAGAACCATCTAAATCTTACTAAATTCTGTTGATTCTGATGTCATTTTTCTAAGCTCAATGTGTTCTTTCAAATTACATCAATCATGACTCAATCTGGCCTGTAATACCACATATGACAAAGTCTCCTATTTTTAAAACTTCAGACAAATACAACCTCTGGTATAATTTTTTGCCAAAATTATGTCAGTTCAAATCTCAGTATTCCAAGTGTATTATGTTCTTTTGGGATACTTGTCAGCTGGCCTACTTATATCAGATTTGTGAGAGAGATGTTTTTCTAGAAGGAAAATAATGGAGCTGGAGAGCAGAGCTTCCACCTTGCCTTATGCAGAGAGTTCATGATAATCTGTGGTTATATTTTCAAGGAGTGATGCAGTCCTTTAATTGCACAACCGACCGCTTTTGTGCTGCTTAACAGGGAAAAATGTTTGTGTTTGTGCTTATAGTTTCTTGTAAAAGTCAAATAGTTTCATGACATTATAAAGCCTGGGCTGAAGAGTGGTGGGGGAAGAGCACCATTTTGTGTTAATTTAAAAAAGTACAGACCCAAGTAGCCTTCTGTAGACACACATTATTTTTCTTGAAAACTTTTTTTGAAAACAAAATTAATTTAAAAGGCAGATTACTTAGATATTTATATTGAATACCAGAAGTAACTTATCCACTTGAGGAGCGCTATACATATTAATGTCCTTTATTGTCATTGCATGCCAGTATTTCCTAGCTAACAATATTTTGTAAAAGACTATACAAACCACAATTACATCCATGCATCTCAATCACTTAGTTACGTTTTGTTCTTTTACTTCTAATGATACACACTCAACCACATACTGGTGCTGAAGAACACCTGGAGGTGTTTTCATCTGTTGCTCTTTGAAGCTGTCACAAAACACACAAGTATTAGAGATTGATAGTACCCCACATTTGTATACTTAATGTACATCTGTTAGACTGTTTTTTCCAGTATAACAGAATGATGTACAGATGTAATCACAATGACAAAAGTGTTAATATTTTCTAAAACAGATCACTACCATTTAGTACAACTGACATTTTACTCATTGTTCTTCTTAATACCCACATTCATTCCAAAAGAATTGTGAAATGAAATCATGAAAAAGCTACCAGCTGCACAAGTCTTTTGAAACTCTGTCATATGAATCTGTCTTATACATTATAAAAACATGCAAAAAGGCTTAGGGTTAGTTTAGAAAAAAGAATAGAAAAGGAATATCCAGGTGGCTTTTTAACTGTGGAGTACAATAAAATAGAGTGTTTGGAAAGAACTATTTAAAAATATAACTAAAAAACAAGATCTTGGGTTTACAAGTTGAAATACTGTACAGTACATTTGCTTGGTTTGAAATAAGCAAAGCAGGGAGACTAGAAGATCATTTACAAGGATTAACTTAGTAAGTAACACCTTAGAAGTTATGAATATGATATAGGCTGCACTCTTTTGGATGCACTATATGGGCTTTAAAAGATGTTAATTATTCTGCAGCATAGTATAAAAGAACAGTTTGTTCAAGTACAGTTCAATTGCTGCCTCAGTTCCAAGAACATTTGGAAAATTACCTGTAAGTGGACAAAAAGATCAATTGACAATGGGCCTCACATGCGTGAACGATGAAACATTGGGTGCAATGCTAAACCAAAAAAATTACAATTATACAGTAGGCAGAGTTCATAGATACATCTATGGTATATAGTTGGAGTTACTAGAGTGTGTGATTTACTTTGCTTGTCAATACTTCAAGAAATAAATCATTGTACTTCAATTCATTCTACATTCATATTGCATGTCATATTAGTGCCAAGTTCTGAGCCCAGTGCAGTGAGTGCCCTACTATAGTCAAAGGGACTGAGCACTAACAGCTGGTCATAAATGTTAGCAAGGTGGGAGTCTTATCTTTCTGTGTGGAGCAAGGTAAGACAATGGGTAAAAACCCAGTCCCACTGAAGTCAATTGATTTCCCATTAATTTTAATACAGGTGGGGTTTTTACCTGTTGTTGGTTTTTACTCATCTGTGCTGGCACTTTTATGGCATTATTTAAACAATTTTTTTTCACTGACAACACTTGCTACAATTAAGAGTCATTTGATACCTAGTGTAGGACAAGTTCCTAGTATTGGATCATTTAGAAGTTGAAGTGATGTCAGAGGTCTGCTGATATTTCATACTCGTCTCATATACATATTATAGGAAGCAGTGTAAGGCATTAGATAGGAAGAGTTCAGCAATCCAAAACTAAGTGCTTTTCAATAGCATGAAATGTGGCAAGAGATCAGGAAGAAAAGGAGCTATTTTAGTAGGGAAACAACTACAGAGCTATTCACAAGACGCGGAAGAATAGGAAGGCACTATCAATCCTAAAGATTGAAATAATTGGGATCCATATGAATTGTGCATTGCTGTAGGTATTTCAAGCCAGGTAACCTAATGCTAGGGGTGGTGCTTGAGCTACGTGAAATTTTTGAGGATTTGGGCTGCCTCCTTTTCCTGGGCTTATGGATCTAACCTCTAGAGAGAATCAGGCTCCTGTTGTATTTGTTTCACCAAGATTTCATGATAGGCAAGTTCCTGCAGTTGGAATGAGGGTACTTGGGGACAGATCCTGAAGGTAATCTGATTTGGAGTCTCAGCTGAACTACTTAGGTGATTACAACTCTTAGAGCATATGTTAACTACATAAATGCACTTCATTATTTGACAGTAACACAGACATTGATATTAGTTACCCCTATACCCCTGTCCATTTATGCAGATATGGAAGATTAAAAGTCCATCAATGTCATTGCTGTATAGAAGCTTTACAACAGGACTAGTAAATCAAAACTAAAAGGTGCTGCTGGACTTCCAACAAGCCATGAGGAGAGCAGGGTTTTAAGTCATTTTTAAAAAATCTGCTTCTGAAGTAGACGGCAAAGCCAAGAACACTGTGCAGATCACAGAATGGCATTTGAGAAGGTTGAAACAGTAATATGGAGTACAGCACTATATAGGTGAATGCTGGACAGTGCCTAACTCAGCACGGATTCATAGATTGTGAGGCTGGAAGGAACCTCGCAAGATTATCTCGGGTCCATCCTCCTGCATCAAGCAGAAAAGTTAACTGGGGGTTAGGTGACCCCAGTGAGATGACGGTCTAGTCTCCTCTTGAAGACTTCCAGGGTGGGTGATTGCACCACCTCTGGGGGAGCTTATTCCACAGTCTGGTCACCCTGACTGTGAAGAAGTTTTTCTTAATGTTGAGCCTGAATTGGTCTTCCAGGAGTTTGTGACCATTACTTCTAGTTTTCCCCTTGGGTGTCCCGCTGAACAGTTGCTCACCGAGCCCTTGATGTACTCCCCTAGTTAGATTGTACTCTAACCTTGATGTACCCTTGATGTACTCCCCGATGTTTGATAAGACTATCAGCCCACACTCCCAGAAATGGGTAAAAGTCCAGGGAGGAGGAGAAGTATATGTACGGAAATGATGAAACTTAGCCCCCTTTCCCCCCAAACCTCTGAAACAACTATGAATTTACCTGGTGGAGGGCAGGGGGGAAGGGATTTCCCTGACTGGCACTGGTCAGGAGGGGGAGAAATTAAACAAGTCACTTTGATCCCTTCCTCAGTCTCCAGTTGAAGGCTGCCACAAGCTTTGAGATCCAGCTTGTCTGCCGCTTAACTGCCCTACCTTCCATTTATGTGGCTGTAGCATATTGAGCCCACCCACTCCAGGGCACTGTGGGTTTAACCAATGACTTTTCTGGGCAGTTGGGAAGGAAAGAGTTGTCTATCCATCTCTGCCCCTTGCCCCCACTGAGTAATCCAAAAAGGGCAGAAGACTTTTTGGTTTTAAACTGTCCTACAGCAGCCAAGAGTCAGTTACGTGAACCAGGCCTAGAATGGGAAGCATAACATCAGGATACAAAAAGCATTTACAGGTGAAATCCAGTGCAGACAGAAACTAGCAGGCTGACCTTCCAGGTATAAAGGAGATTCAGGATTGTGCTGGTAGATCTTACGCAGGTAGGAGGCGGGGCTCCGGTCCACTTTGGGAACATCTCTCCCTATTGTAGAGGAGAGGATTCAGAAGGCAGCTGAAACAGAGGAATGCTAAAGCAAATTTCTCCAGCCAGTGCAAGTCCTGTGAGCCCTGCACCTGACATAGTTAAATGCCTGTTAAGTGAGTAGTGAGTTTACGGTGCCCCTTCCCAAATGGCAAGTTAGTAAGCTGTTACTTGTGGTTTAAATCCATCCCTGTGCGTCTTTTATTTACCTTTGGGTCATGATTAAGCATCTACCAGCTGTTGGTTTTGAAGCTTGCAACCTGGGAGCCACAAATGCAAGCAAAGGACATTGTTGCCTAGGACACTGCACTTTGCATGTTGCTGTGTGCAGCAGCCCCAGAAAGCACCTCCCTGCACCTTTGTCATTGTAAGAAATACTGCAAATGCCAGGAACCTTTCTTAGCTTCACTTCCAAACCCTTTGTAGAAGCTCTACAGGGCATCAAAAAGCAGCTGATGCAGGTGATAGACATGGAACGAACAAAGGCATCAAACAAGCAATTGATCCAGTCAAGAAGAAAACAGCTCTGCTGAAAGACTTAAACAGAAATGTCAACACTGATAAACAAAAACATGAGCATTGGACAGAACACTATGGAATACTATAAATCAAACATGAAGAGCTTGAAGGATTACCACATTTTGAAGTTATGATGGATTTGGACAACAAACCTACATTAGAAGATTTGCAGAAAGCCATTAAATTGAGTCCTGGGAGTAAGACATCTGGCAATGACTGTTTGCCTGCTGAAATCTACACATGTGCCAACGATGAATTACTTCAAAAGCTCTGTGAAGTTATATTGCTCTGTTGGAAAGAGGAAACAGTACCACAAGATTTCAAAGATGCTCAGTTTGTACAATTATACAAAAACAAAGGGGACAGAAGTGACTGACTACTGTAGAGGTATCTTCCTGTTGAACATTGTTGGAGAAGTTGTCACTCACATTATGCTCCCTAGGCCGCAATCTGTAGGTGAAATAATCTATTCTAAAAGTCAACACATTTTTCATTCATGATGCTCCACCACTGATATGATATTTTTCAGTCTAGCAACTGCAAGAGAAGTGTAGAGAAAATGGATACCACTTCATGGATCTGAAGAAGGCCTTTGATACAGTCAACAAACAGGGCCTTTTTATTGTCCTGAAGAAACTAGGTTGTCTTCCCAAACTGCTGAAAATTGTTCATTCACTGCATCAAGATATGAAGGCAACTGTAAGAAAACGTGTTTCATAAAAACAAAGAATCAAATGCCTTTAACATCAACAACAGGGCAAAACAGGTGCAGCTGAGCTCCGATGCTCTTCAACATCTCCTTTTCATTCCAGCCTCTGCATGCATTCAAGTACAGCAATGATGACACTGATCTTTGAACCAGACTAGAGGGAGGTTCAACGTATATATGTTGAATAACTGGAGCTATTCAACAGCGCAAAGCTTAAAATGAAAACCAAGGTGAAAAAGCTGATTCTGAGAGATTTCCTGTTTGTGGATGCAACGGCCCTGGTTGCCCACAGTGAATCTTTCTGCAAAATCTCTTGGGCAGATTTTAGGTTGACAATTAATCTTAAGAAGACTGTGATCATGTACCATCAAGAACTAGTGCCTGACATCACCTCTGGAGGGTGGCATCACAAACAGCTTTTACTACTTGACCTTCAGACTGAACTAACAGAATTAGAAAAGCAGCTAAGAATTTCAGGCCATTACAGAAGCGTTCATGGAATAACAACATACTATCAACAACAAATAACAACAAACTACAGGTTTCCCTCAATTTATGTAGGTTCTTTATATGCAGATTAGCTCTTACGTGACGAGCATGTTTAGACCCATAATTCGTTACATGGGAGATAAATTCACTCTTATGCGATCAGCATAGATGCCCCTCTCGCCCAAGCAGGTAAGTCTGTGGGGGGGGGGTGGGAAAGGACCGTGGCCCCACTCACCCCAGCCCCTGCTGCAGCAGTCCCGAGAGCGGCTGGTGTCAGCTGCCTGCAGCCGCTAGGCTGCCCTGTGCTCTGCCTGTCCCCCCACCCCTGGGTTCACCCCAGGTCCTGGGCTGCACCATGTCATGGTGCAGGCAGCTGGTGTCGACTTCTCCTGGGGCCACTCCAGCACAGGCTGGGGTGAGTGCGGACAAGCAGAGCCCTGGGCAGCTTGGATGCAGCACTCACCCCAGGCCCAGCTGCAGCAGCCCTGGGAGCAGCCGACATCAGCTACCTGCACCAGGGCACGACGCAGTCCAGAAGCAGAGGTGAGCGGGGACAGGCAGAGCATGGTGCAGCACAGTGGCTGCAGGCACCTGGCAACGGCTGCTCCCAGGGCTGCTGCAGCCAGAGCTGGGGTAAGTGCTGCTCTGTTCCCTCTGATTTGCTGCCTTGTGCAGCCCTGGGAGCAGCACCCCTCCCCACACCCCTTCTCTAGTCCCAGCCTCACTCCCTCCCTCCCTCACCACCATGGGAACCTATCCCTATTTGTTACATTGTAAAGTGGGTTCACTTTATGTGAATTCGATTTATGTGCCGTTCTCTGGGAACACACGTACAGCATAAAGCATGGGAAACCTGTATCAACTAAGATGAAGGTGCAAATCTATGAGACTTGCGTGCTGTTATCCCTGCTTCATAGCTCAGAAATGTGAATTACATATGCCAAGCACATCACGAGACTGAACAGCTTCCACATATGATACCTGTGCAAAATCCTGAAAATTAAGTGGGAAGACAAAATGCCAAACACAGAGGTGCTAGAGTATGCAGGACTGACACACTTAGAAATCACTATGAAGAAGAGGAGATTGTGATGACTTGGCTGTGTTAGGTGGATGGGAAGAGACGCAAGAATATTTTGTGCAAGATGCAATTTTGTGCAATATTTTGTGCAGTATTTCAAGATGGCATAGAAAGTGGGGTTGCCTTCTATGGTGGGTACCACAACATGTGCAAAAATTATATGAAGTCACTCAACACTAATGTAGAAAGCTGGGAGGAGTGCACACATTTGGACTCCAATTCAGACAATGCACAGATCTATGAAACTTGCACCAAGCTGTGTCACTCTTGAATTGGGCTTGTCAGCCACAAGCAAATTCATCAGGCAATTCTTGGCTAGGTACAGACAGTCTGTGGGGTGGGGTGCTAGAGCACAGCTGTGTTTACTTCCTCTTCCTGCTGCCCCCTAGTTCTCTGGGATTTACTGTCCAGAATTAAAGCAGCAGGACTGTACAGGGTTGCTCATCACTTCCTCCTCCTGTTTCCAGGTGCCTCTGGGATTTGTAGTCCAGTTGCAGCCAACAGTTAACTTTGAGTAGGGGAAGGAGTGATTAACCCCTCCTCCCTGGCCCCAGACCCCAGTCAGGTTTTGTCTGGGGGGGAGGAGGCAGTCTCCCCCTCATATATTGGGTTGCATCCCCAGCTGAGCTTGCCCCCTCCCATTTGCCAGCCAGCCCTCACTGCTCCAGCTAGGGAGCTGAGAGGCAGGGCCAGCCCTGCTCTCTGGAGCAGAATGCATAGCCCAGCCCAGAGCTGGATAGCATGCTGGGATGCTGGGGGACCATGATTTAACTTGAACCAGGAAGGGGACTGAGACAGAAGTTTCATAAACTGGTTTGACCCAAATCAGTTGAGTCTGGCCATGTATAGATGAAACAAGAGTCATGTTTGCACAACACTTTAAAGCAGGCTTAATGCTTTTACACTGCTTTAATGGTGTCGGTGTTTGCACACCTTGGTGGCATATTGCGCATTAATTCCAGCCACTGTAGGAAATTCGGTGGCATAATGTGCCTTAAATGACTTGGGGCACAGCAAACTAAAACTTCTTTGTGGAGTTTTAGTTTGCTGCCCCTACAGCTGCTGAGTGAAGCACTGAGTTCTGTGCAGCTCCACAACTGTGCGCGAAGCCCTGTAGACAGCCTGACAGCAGCCCAGGAAAGCAGCTTTGCCCATGAAAAGCAGCGAGCCTGATCTTTTATTTTTTCCCCCACCTGGAGCCTGCCTGCCTGGGGACCTGGTGCTTCCCTCTGTGGCTGTGGTGCCCCCCGGGATCACCTGAGCTGGGTGCCTGCGGGTGGGTGCTGCCTGGGGGGGGGGAGTGCGCAGCTGGTGCAGAGGGAAGCACCAGCCTCCCCTGCAGCCCACAGGCTGCTCCATCTGCCAAAAACTTGCCCTCCCCTCCCCACCGGAGAGGCAGGAAAGTCAGCAGGGGTGTATGCACGACACAGAGGTTTAATCAGCCCTAAATTGAAGCAGTGTTTTTTAAAACCCGCCGCTTTAATTTAGGGCCCCTGTTTTGTCTACACACCCCCTCTGATACTACATTCAATCAGGCTTATCTTAAATCAGTTTAAGCCATTTTGAAATTGGTTTATGTGAACTGAACTTCTGTTCTGTTACAGGTTTAAACCAGTTTCTGATCACTTAAACCAGTTTATGCAACTTCTGTCCCTAGCTCTTAAATGTACATACACCATGGTCCAGAGCATGGATGGTTGCCTTAACAGGGTGCTACTCAAACTCCACGGTGCAAAAACCTCTGACCAGCACACACCCTTTTACTCCCCTATTTGCACTCATTAAATTGTTTGCCCATGACAAGCGATAGCTTTTCAAGAGCTTAGGGATGAAAGGAACTGAGATGAAACAGAATAAATCACTTGAAATTAGTCGTTAAGGAAAATCCTTTTCTTTAATTATTAAGCCCTTGAGACCACAGGGGGTGAACCTTTTTGGCAGGCAAGCCACATATTAAGTCCCACACCCTCCCAGGTGCCACTCTGATCCCCCTTCCCCTGCCCAATCTACTGCTCTGTGTTCCTTGTTTAATCTGATGTTTTGCTTTCTACTGCCTGCCTGCTACAGTGCTGTCTTCCCACTTCATAATTTGCTATGTGCCACACAGAAGCTGCCATACCACTTGTAAACCAAACATAAGAACTTTTCAACATTAAGCAAACAATATTTTCCAGTCTCATTTGCTCTTCCATCACCTGCATAGCAAGTAACACTGATCTCTAAGCAAGGCTGCACTGCTAAAAGAGACTTGGCCATGACAAAAGGTAGTGACTTTAGGTCTGACAATCGTCCCCATACTATCTCCACTGCACCACAGCATCCCCTCTGGCTGGGTGACAACAGTGAATAGCAGTTTCAGATACAAGGTACATTTTAGTCCAAATGAAATTCAGCCCCTATTTTGCAGGCAAAACAGAACTTATTGGTCCACATGGGATACTGGCATAATGAAACCATCAGACTGGTGTTTTACACTAAAGCATTATAAAAAAGGGCAAAACATTTTTGGTCCAGTGATTTCCTATGCAGACAAATTCCTATGTCTCTTGACAGGTTCACATTTCTCTCTATCTGGCAATCATAAAATAATAGTCTATGTACAAAATAGCCTTTTTATTTAGAGAACAATTAGGTTAATGCTTGCAAAATTCCATGTTTAACTAGGCCTGCAGTGAACAACCTTGCAGTATGCTTTCAATCACTCTCTTGACTTCCATGACATAAGAAAAAATACTGTTATTTGAAAAGTAAATCCTAACCTTCCTGAGATGTGTGAAAGTCCTGCTTGTGTAGAATTACATTTATCTTTGCAAGCCTGTAACTTCACTGCTTTTCTAGGTAGAAGAATGCAATTATCTTTCAATTAAAGAATAGGGAAACTTTTGTAAGCATGCTCTGTTTGAGGAAATAAATTAAGAATTTGTTGAAAACTGCAGCTTTTAATAAGTTTATATTTTTGCATATGCAGTGAAATGAGGCTGGCTGTACTGCTGGTTGTACTGCTGGAGTAATGTCAACATGAGATGGATTAATAATGACAGGGTACAAAATCTTGTTTTTCAAAATGACAGCTACTTATATTCTGAAGAGCAATGCATGATAAATTATCTCAATAAGGGCATTTTTGTAAAACCCAATAAATTAGGTTAATTTTGCAAAATATCCAGCTGGCTAGTACCATTATTACATATAAAGAAAAACCTTTAGTCATCTACAAAGCATGCCTTTCTGCATCCCAGCACCTCCACTTCCACCTTATTACTGTGGTTGTAACAGTTCCCATGATTAGGGACCAGCCAAAATCATGGCAGAAGTGAGGTGTGCTGCAAGATCCTTTATTCTTACAGGTTTTTGTGTGGCCCCCCACTGCTGATTGGTGGAGGGGCCCTGCTTGCAGCTTGCTCCTGAGTGGCGAGGAGGCGAAAACTGTGGCTTTAAATATGGTGCTGCTTTTGCCTCTCACCACTGATTGGCTGAAAGGCCCCAGTGGCCCAAGTGCTTGCTGCTGACCAGTGGGGAGGCAAAAATGGTGCCATGTTTAAAACCGTGGTTTTCATTTCCCTGCCACTCAGGAGGGAGCAATGGAGTCCCTCCACCAATCAATGGGGGAGGATGGAAGGGTGCACAGGGGAATGTGCAAGATTAAAGGACCTGCTGCATGCCCCACTTCTGCTGTGAATTCTGTAGATCCCTACTCCCTACCCATCACGTATTTCACAAGAGTAGGACTAGCAGCAGAGGATATGTAGGGTCCCTAGCTCAGTAGATTATTGTTTTCCACTATACATTTGTATTTTTATAGCAGAATAACAGCCTTGTTGCACCTCAGATGTGAACACTATAGCACACCACCATGATTCTTGGGTCCATAATACCTAGTCAGGCGTCTCTTCAAGTTCTCCCATTCAGGCCATAGCTAAATCCTCCTGATGTTTTGTGCATGGTATCTAAGAGCTTGGTCATTGAAACTGCTTTTCTTTGGCCCTGACAAAGGTAACTTCACTCCCTAAACTATCCAGAATGCTGCTGCAAAGGTCATTTTCCTAGTTTGTCACTTTGACCATGTCATCCCTCATGTTGCATTGCTCCAATGACTTCCCCTTCTCTTTCAAACCAAATTTAAGATACTTGTCTTCAAGGCACTCTATTTGCACCTAGCTATCTCTCATTTTCTACAGAAGGGTTGGCTCCCTCTTATGAATGGTGTATTATGCTATCACCTCTGTTGCCCACCTGTTAAACCTTTAAACAATTAACTTAACTAACAATGAACTTTCTTCGACCGTGCCTCTCGTGCTTAGGTGGAGGCCTTAGAAGTATCCATAAAAGTAATCTTCTATCCTGCTTCAGAACCTTCCTTAAAACTTCTTTTTGATGATGCCTACAAATAGATTGACAACGGTAAGGCTGCTGGCCTGAGAGAACACTTCCTGCCATGCCCGTCAGTGCTGTGTTGTTACTCCCTTGTCCTCTCAATCCTGTCTGTTGTCTTTGTTTGGACAGGGACAATGTACAATGCCTAACAGTGGATACGTGTCCAGAAGCAAAACTTGTAAGCATGACAATAATGCAAATTCACAACAAAGGAGGGTGACTTATGTATGTGGTTAAAAGGATCTATATATATACCATGAAGTATCATATACAGTGATTCAGATTAATTGTTTTTCATGTGCCCTACAAATATAGGGTATGGGCAGTATTGTCTTTCCCCAACTTTCTCTGGACGTGTCTGCATTGCAAACTTAGTGTGGCAGACAGTGGCACCTTTAAACATTATGCACGGGCTTCACATATGCTACCTCACATACAGAATTCAACCATATTTGTGGAACAATGGATGGTCCAATTAGCACAGCCTCTCAGCAAGCACTCCTCCACTGCTTCTGCTTAGCAAGGGAGTGCACACGTACGTGCATGCGCGCGCACACACACACACACACACACACACACACAGAGCCAGCTTGAGCACGGCACTACCTGGCACAGTAAGCGTGTGGCACAGATCTGCCTTTGAAGCCTGGAGTAATTTCTAGGTGCTCATCATCACTTATGAGCAGGCTTTTGATACATGTGTTGGGGAAAATGACAATGATACCAACAACTGTGAGATATCCAAGCCATGCAAGGGCAACAGTGGGAGAGGTGTGCAAACAAACAACTAATCTGCTGAATTAGAAGACAAAAGAAAACAAGCCACACAGATTTAGCATGTGCCACTCCCAGGGACTACATAAATTAAGTGTGTTTTTTTTCCATGAGAAAATGCCACCCTCTGCCAGAAAAACTGTCTTTTCTGTTTCAGTTTCCCAAGATAACCATGGGTTTGTATAGACATTACACTTAAAAGTTTGGGACGTTAGATGGGGTAAAAAAAAAGGTTGCCTGATCTAACTCAGTGATTCCTTACTTGAGTCCTGCTCTTTGCAATTGAAGAACATTACAGACAGTCTTTGGATTTGATCTATAAACATTTGGCTTACTTTAAGCCGTGTGACTGTAGACTCCGTGTTGGTTTTACAGATGTTTGGCTGGTGCTGGCAACTGATCTAAGGTAAGTCAGGATAGGGGGGGAGAGGCAAGTGGTACTGGGGGTCTAGCAGATCTGCGGAAGGAGTTGGTTGGGTCACAGGGAGAGTTGATTGGGGCAGGCCCCCCACCTCAGCTGACTTAGATTGGGCTCCCAGCACCGGCAAACTTCTGTAAAACCAGCACCAGGAGTGATCAGGCAAATCGCTTCTTATGCTGGTTTTACAGACATTCACCTATGCCAGAAACCTGATCTAAGTAATTTGGGGTGAGGGGAGGAGCAGGCATGACTGAGGAGGCTAGTGAGTCCAGGGTGGAGGGGCTGCCAGGTCCGTGGGGAGGTTATCCATCTGGGGTTGAGGTGGGGATCAAGGGGTCTGGGGGGAGGACAGGAAAGGAAAAGCACAGCCCTGGGGCTGGGACAAGCAGCTGGGATTTCCCAGCCTTGGGGCTACACTCCAATGTGTACAGATGTTCAGTAGTTCGGTCTAACCCATGCCAATTCTAACTTAGCACATCTCCCTGGTGGACTAAGTTAGATTAGGCTGGCCATTTTTGCCCAATCTAACCTTCAGGGAATGTCTGTACAATGTGGCACTTTGACAATTAGGGCCTTGTTGCACCTTATGCTGTGAGCCACACAAATGTTGATCAGTGTTAGTGTGAGCTTGGAGTTTGAAGCAGTCACACCTTTAGCCTAGAAACCTTTTCTGACTGTCCCCCACCTACACAGTTGTGACTTGCCACTAGAGGCCTGGTGAGCAGGGGCAGGACTTAGCTGCAACTTGTCACTACAGGGCTGGTAAGCTAGGACAGGCTTCTATTCCTGCTCTAAGGGCAGATGTGTGAGAGACCCTGGGATACGGGAGGACTTCAATAGGGAGTGGCCACACCTTAATGGAACAGGAGCTGTAGTGCGGATCAGAGATAATCCTAGCTTGGAGTGGCATAACTGAATCTCATAGCGAGGTCTTAAAACCACTTTATGGTGTTAATGTGCAGACAATCCAGGGATTAAGAGCTGTAGGAGCTGCCCAGAATTACTGTGTAACAAGGCTCTAACTAAGGATGAACCTAACAAGGGATCCAAGTGTAAGGTCCACATATGGCTGAACTAATATCCAGTGGTGATTTTTTGCCTGATCTAACCGCCTGCATTTTTAAGTGTAACATCTGTACATATCCAAAAAGTACATTTTTATTTTTTGTCAAAGAACAAATCTTTTACTCCAGTAGCACCAGAGTGCTGAGCAGGAGGAGGGGAGAAGCTCAAACTAATTAAGCATATTTTGTTATGTTGAAAATTCAAATCGTGGCCCTCCCAAAAGACTTTAGCTACATTAGAAACGGCAGTCTTCAGGCAGAAATAGGAGAAGCCTTTGGGAGAGTCATTTGGGTGCTGGCTCTGCGAAAACAGCTGCATAGCTGCAGCTTCATCCTCTCAGAAGTAAAGGCCTTTGGTAACAAAGCAGCTTAGAAAATGTTCAGTGCTGCCCATTCATGTTTCTCAAGGAAGATATTAGTGATGAAGGAATGACCATCCTATGTCTCAAGTTTTTATTCAAAGAGAAATGCAAGCTAGATCCAAGTGTTCTTTAGATGTCCTTGAAACCAACTGCTGGGCAGCAGATTCACATGACATGCCCCTGAACTCAAAAAGGCAGAACAAATGTTTTCAGGGGCTCCCCAAAGGATGGTGGTCCTTAATATCTGCCATTCAATTATTCTATAAGTATTGCTACTGCTGGCCAGAACCTAAGCCTTTTTGCTTAAATGCAACCATGACCCACTTTTCTTCTTTGGTTCTCAATGATCAACATGAAAACAGAAGGGAAGAAAGATATATGCATAAAGGTAATAGCCCCTATTTCTCAATTAATTCATTTCTTATCAAAAAGTTTTCAAGTCCTAGCTCAGCTTCAGGATTCTCAAGACTTTTTTTTTGGTTGTTATGGTACGAAATTGTACATTTAGCAACCTCTGAGTCATCCTAACTTAATTTCTTAAAACAGAAAGCTTTTCTTTTTTTTTTAATTAAAGAACAGAACAAAAATATTATTACTAGGACCAGTGATTGATATTCAAATGCTATAGAAAAGCAAGCATGTCTTCTCAGAAGACTGTATGGAGCGACTGTGGTTGGTACTTTTCCAATCATCAGCCAGTATGGCCGTTCTTTTAGGAAGATAATTTTAGAAGGAAGTCCTCAGCTGCTCCGACCTCTACATTCTCGTTAGTGCTGTGCCATTTTATACAGCAAGACAAAAAAATTCTCAAAATTTTAAGTTATTTCCAAATGTTACTTTCTTCACATTTTTGCAGAAATTCTTAAACACAAGCCTCTGTAAACAGTTCATAAAAAAACAGCTTAATTCTTCATTCCATTTCCGTCCATTTTTCAGTCAGGTTTCCTACTGTGATGCCATTAATAATGAACTTAGAAGCCAAAGAAGAATTCTGTCAAACTGCAGATACAAAAGGTTTTCAGCATTTCAACAGACAAAAAATATCCTGCTGCACATAGGAAACCACTGTAGGAGCTGTGACTGCCAAAAACTTATTTAAGATTTTATTACTGAAAAAGCAGCCTTCCAAATGACCAATCACATAGGCTTTTTGATTCAACTATTGTATTAATTTGAATCAGCTGTATATAGAATTAGCTTGAATCAAAATGTGAGAGGTGTGGCAAAACAATACTAAAACAGAACAAAAGCACTTGAAATGCATTAATGTGCATTATATTTGAATACTTATAATGCTATTATCAGCTTAGTTTAAAAAATAATAATTTCCAAACATTAATACCCTCCCTAGGAGCTTGATCTTGCAAAGAGAGAGGGGCAAGAATTCACAATCTTGGATGGTTAACTTAGGCATCTAACTACATTTAGGTACTTAACTGAACTTATTTATAAGGGTTCTGAACACTCCGCATTTTTATTAATGGCCAAATGAGCTGGGAATAGATTTGGAGAAAAGAATGCTTCAAGGAAATATTAGAAATGCAATGAAGGCACTTTTATTTTTCCATGGCTGAAACCTGAGATAGTAAAGCCTTTTCCACAGCTGAATTTAGCTCATACCTTCCTGTTAGTTGCTTCTCCTGACGCAACCTTTTCTTTACACAAAGCTGTAACAGAGCTCTGACTCAGCCAGCCCTGGACTCTGTTACACTTAGCCGGGATGCGCAGCTTACCCATACCACCCATCTGCAGATCACCTCTCAATTATCTTTATTCTCTGCTTCCTTTGCAGCTGCACTCTAAGGAGAAAAGAGTGTATTCGGGGGAGGAGGCAAGGAAAATGGAAAAGCAACCAAAGTAGTACATCGAAATGTTAAGTCTGTTGTCATGAATGCAGTGGTAGAGTTGCTAAGATCCTTTGCTATGGTATGGCTCCAGAGGCCCGAGTTTAAGCCATGCTTTGGACTTGAGACAAAGACTGCCCCTGATTCACCAAGCTGTAATTGAGAACTGGGTCACTGAGGCACCCTGGGGAATAGAAGGTGGTCAGATGTGATGCCAACTTCATCACTCCCTTGTGCGCCTTTGGCTAAGAAATCAGGGTGTCTTAACTACACTAGCTCAATGGGATGTTAGAGGCTTGAATGGATCACCCTTGACCATCCTTTCCTTTCTTTTTACATGTCCTTGTGACAAGGTATTTAGCAGAATTTGCACATTTACTGGAATCTGACAGGCCGTGCCACGAATGGTTCTGATATACCCTTGCCCATAGCATTAATTTACGAGTAACTGTTAACAGGTGCAATTAAGATGGAGACCTGTGAAACATATATATTTTACCATTTGAAGTCATTCTGGTGAGTGACACCATAAAATACCTTGCACAGGTTGAACAAAAAGCAAAATGTCTTCGATTAATATATTATCTCAATAATAATTTATTGTTCTGCATAAGAAGGTAAAACCAGATTTCAGGCATGACATCAACCAATGAATTCAAGTATAGATCTGGATACAATAATATAAAATGTCAACATTTGTTTTACTATGCCAAAACAGCTAAAATACAATAAAAATATCTGTGCTTAAATGTAAAAACAATTATCTAAAAACCACACAGCACAACTTGAATATACACATTACATAAGACACATATTGTCACCTTCTAAGGCTCCATAAACCCTTAAAAGTCAGAAACACGCACACAATTTTTATCTTAGCAGAGCAATTTTAACAAGTGGGTTTTGTGTTTCCCTACCTCATGCATGAGGCCTGTCCTAGTAACAAAATTGTTGGACTAGAACCTTTTCTGTCTTGACCCAGTACCGTATCTGACAGCCTCACAGAGACTGATGGATTCTGTTTTTATTGATGAGGACACACTGCAATAATGTTAGTTTTAAAAGGGTATTTACTGGAGTGGGCTGTACCTTTCTTTTTTCTAAAAACTCATTCAAAATTTTATTTCTAGCTGCTCAAAGATGGCTCACACCTTTTATCCCTTTTTGGTTTGTTCTGTGTTTGCTTTTATGGTCTCCCCTCTCCTTCTTTCACAGGTGTTACAATTAGACAGGAGCAGGTGGCCAGCTGTCTAGGAAATTATTGCCAGTGTTTACACAGAGCATCAGAAAGTAAGTGTCTCTATAAAAAGAACAAAGCATCAGGCAGCTTATGGCCTGGACCCTGGTCTGTTGTAGAAGGTCTTCATAGGCCCCACTGACCTGGAAAATTAGATTTAAAACAGTTTCAAAATTGTTTTCCCCTTGCAAAAAGCCTGCAGGGCAGCAAAGGACAGCCTGCTTCTAGGGTTTTCAAACATTAATAGCATCTGTTTCTCATATAGCAAAACAGGTCCTTTATTTGAAGGATATTTTACACTAGTGATCTTGGCACTACAGCTTAGAAGCAGTTTCAGCACACTCTTTTAATAAGGATTGCAGCTCCTCTGACATACCAGGGTCAGGTCAGAAGGAGGTGTGGAGCACCCTCACCTTTTCTTGTCTACAATGAAAATTGAGGGTACTCAATACACTGAGGACTGTATTTCCCAGGGGAAAGTTAGATTGAGTAATTTAAAAGAGAGAATGTTTCTTCAACCCACACTCGATTTGTGATTTCATTTGAATTAAATGCAATCAATGAGCTGGTATTTGTGTTACAAATAAGCTTAGGTCCACCAAAAAATGGAGAAGTATTGCAAAAGTTAACATTACAGCTATTCAAGTACAGCGTATCCTAGTGAGATACAGTAGGTCAGTATCTGCAATATAAACATTTCCAGACTCCTAGGGTTTTTCTTGTTGTTGTTGCTGCTTGCATTTCACTTGCTTTACATAATTTTAAATCAAAATGCAATGACCAAAACAGCAAATGTGCATTTAGAAGACAACTGCAAAGAATTTATGGCTTTATCAGGATACAAACTAACCTAAAATATTTACATGGAATGTTGAACTCAATTTACAAAGACAATGTCTCAAATTAGAACAGCATAGAAACTTAGTTTATAAATGATCACACTGACAAGAAATTCAAAAATGTAATATACCTTTACAGCCCTTTCATAAATATATAGGTTTCACTAAATTCTTTTTTCTTTAAACAAGACAGATACATTCTCTCTACATGGTAACATAAAATAACTATGCTTCCTGTCTGAATGCCACAGATGTGATGATCTGAAATAAGCAAATTAATCTATACACTGTACCTGTAAGACAAGTTCACTACTCAGTTAACACACATGCTTTACTCTTTCTTCACACATCCTCTCATTTCCTGCCTCAGTAGTAAAAATCAAGAAAAATGGAAGACACCAATATTAAAAATACATGATCTACTGTATATTTGGTTGCTCCATCACACAGGATTCAAATTGAGGTTTCAATTGTATCTGGCCAGTGTTAAAAGGAGAATAATTTTCTTTGTAGCATAGCTTCCAAGCTTCAACAAAAATAAAAGCATTTGAATTTAAAACAAAATATCCTCTGAATGCTGTTCAGATGTGTTTTGATAAGTTTCATACTTTTAAAACAAGTATTTTATGTATAACTAATACAAACAATTCGTGTATTGCAACTGCTTCCCAGATCTCAAAACAGTTCCCCCACTAATTGTCTGAAAGTCTCCAAAAGGCTAGAACTATTTTAAAAGGATGCCAGAAGTATTTGGAGTTGATTTAAAGGGAAAAAAAACAAACAAAACTAACAAAACAAAAGCAACTCACTACATTACTTTTTATGCCAATATATCACTGATCTTATAGAAGATCTAATAGAAGACTTGCCCACAAAGGAAGACTGTTAAAGTTAAAAGTATTTAAAGTAATTCATACTTTCCCTTATTCAGATAAATATTCCCAACAGTTGTCTTTGTTGTGCCACAAAGCAAGCATGAAGAATTTCACTGCATACATATGCACGGTAGAGCAGCAAAAGACTGTTACTCTTCCAGAGAATATTTTACAGTTAAGTCACTAAAGTACTTTTCTCATTTGGTGAAAAAATTCAATAAAAGCAAACACTAACATCACTCTGTGCACATAAGACAAAGCTCACACTTTGAGGAAAGAAGACCTCATCCTGATTCTTAATCCAATTAAAACTGATGTCCTGTCCATAGAAATGGTGGTCACTGTCACCTGCTTCAGTTGTCTCAAGTTCCATTAAAGTACAGGTAATAACTTCCAAGTGCTAATGTGCAACCTTTCATGGAAGCAATTAGGGCTGAGACCACCAATGCACTGATATCTAGTGTTAATTAATATCTTCTGTTAACACTTGTTTAAAAAAACCCCTTCAACTTGGACACCGATATATAAAATAACCTGCTGGCAGTTTTTGACATAGTATTAGCTCACTGTACTGACCTTGGTAAGGCTTGGATTACATGGGAAACTTCTTGTCCCAAAATTCGAACAGGATGGTTTAGGATACAGAAAAACAAGATGAACATTTCAATTGCACCAAGTCTGAAGCTGCATGTCACAGTTTGCCCAAGCTTGAAAAACCCTCCCACCAAGAAAATGGCAACAAAATTGGGTCCAACCATGCACCTTATTAGCAAATTCCCAGCTACTATCATATATTTCCCTTATTCCTAGCGTTATGAATGCAACCAGCTGACTGGAACCCAAAAGGTCTCTGTCTCCAGTGTGTCAAAAGTTGTTTTCAGCTCATTGTAAGCTGTGGTGAGGTCATCATTAACTATAACTTTATCAAAGAGATGGCCATACTGACTTTCCATCATCTGAGCAGACTTAATCATTTCTTGAAAATCTTCTTCCTAATAAAACAAGTAGAAGTTGTCAATCCAAAGTACAAGTATATCAGAGACATCAGTGTCTAATGCACATCCACTGAATGGCTCTATTAATGTCCTATGCAGCTTATTTTCTGTTGCATCAGGAGTTTTTCCAAATTCATCATTTCAAATTACTTCTTTGAAACATTCTCCTGACTAGATTTTGCCTGACAAGACAATTCTTTCCTCTTCTCTCTTAGAGCAGTAGAATTAGCCACCAACTGATAATTACAGAGACATTCCTGTGCTAGGAATACCAGTGGAAAACTGTTTTTAGCTGTTTACATTAATGATGCACTGACAACTGCATTACCTAAGTCTCAGCTTGCTATTAGCAAGGGATTTATCAGAACACAGGCTTTATTTTTTAAGAACTTGGTCCACATCCAAAGGATAGTTCCTGCCGGCTTCCTGTGTCTCGCTAGAATTGCTTTACTGAGTTTATGGTTCATGTTTTTAGGGGGGAAAAATGTAAAAAACTAAGTATTTAATTTATTTCATAACTCAGATTGAAGCTTAAATGAGCAAAGTCCTAAAGACACATCATGTCCTTTCCCCTACTAAGAGCTCCCTTTTGCATTGCACTTACTCTGTAGTAAATCAAAAACTGGTTCAAAAGGGTGTTGCAGTCAGCCTGTGGGCAGATGTAGAATGCAACTACTTGAGAAGGGTTGGGGGAGGTATAACAAAGGCACAGTCTGTTACAAAGCAACTGGTACATTTGGATGCGCCTATAACAATAAAAGTGAGCTAAATCGCTGTACTACTGAACTGTAATGGAAGCTTGTTAAAGATAAAATGCACGTATTACAATGAACATACAGAAGGAACAGTGATATTGAAATGCCATATAATGGTATCATTCAATACCAGTACTATTACTTATCTGTCTATGCCCCTGGGTGCTAAATTTTATTTCAGCTATGTGGCACAAAACCTAGAATTTAAATATATATTTATAGAATATCTGAATTGAGGGAACTAGGAAACCTAAAATATGTGCAGATATCAAAGTCAATCTGTGATTAACTTTAGGACGTTTATTAGTAAATACTGTAAATTGCACGCACTACATAGAATGATTAACAAGAACTTTTACTGTTCAGCCTTTTACCTAAAAGTGATGCTACTTACTTAAGATTTTTTTTCCCTTTTTCTTTCTTTGCTTTAAAATTTTTATCTACCTTACAAAAGGTATCTAAAATATTTGTTCTGTGCCTGTAGTTGTGAATTTAAGAAATTTTTACTTTTCATTTTGAGTTTGGTTAGTTACGTCTAATTTAGTTCAGGGAAAATTCAGTAACGTTGATAAGATAAGAGAATGTCACTGAACAATTGATGGTACCTCTGATTTTTCTAACCTAAAGTTATTCTGAAAACAACACATCATTTCCTATTAAAAAAAACAAAACATTTTCCTGCCTGGGAGCTCCAATAGTGTGAAATAAAAGGAGCTTAGAAAACACACTTTCAATTATGCTGAAGTGCATCAAAAGAAATTAAAACACTTCTGAAAAATTATGGCACAGGAGAGACAGTTTGAGACATATAAAAACAAAGAATATATTATGTATAAATACACATGCATCAAAGTTGTAGGGCAAAGATCCATTTCATTCCAACAGCTTTATTTTCCTTTTAAACCTTTATTAAAAAGATCTCTTGATTGCTTTTCACGTCTGAGTCTAAAAAAAACTTACCGTAAAGGGTTTTGCAGTCCCCTTCTCATCTTTGCTTGAAATAATCTTGGCATTTTTTCTGGTCTCCCTCAAACGCTCAAGTGATGGAGGCTTTATAAATATCACAAATGGTTTAAATTCATATGTCCTCAAGTGCTTCACAGTCTGGGAAGAGAAAGTGATTATAATTAATTAATAACTGGTGTTGCAGTCTTCTGTGCCCTGGAGTCTGCAATAATAAAAGAAATCCTCCACTACCCAGAATAAACGTATAATGCATTTCTGGAAGTGCATCTTTCAGTCAGTATCACCCTCCATGCCCAAACAGCATTTTTCTGTGCACCTTGTTACTGGAATAGTAAAAAACCCCCACACAAGCTGTCGGTAAGGCCAAGACTGATCTGTCTCCCAGACAGAAACCTGGGGCACCTGCCTGGAGGGCTGGTACTTCCCTAGCTAGAAGAATCGAATGCTCACAAGGATTCGTCCACACCCTGAGGAAGAAGCAGCTCATTTCAAGAGCTGGTTCTAGGACCTGAGATTTCTATGGCCAAACTTCAAAGATGGAGGGTGGGGGGAGGTGTCCTGCAGCCCACCTGCAAGAGTTCACAGAGATAAAGACAACCATTTGTTCTCAATCCTTCTCAAAAGACTCACCAAGTGACATCTCTCCTGCTGCTTAATTTCCTCAGTCAGATCAGGACTGCCTATTTGACTAAAGCAGGGGAGTCAAAGATTTGGCCTGCAGGACTGGACATTTGGCGGCAGGATGAGCGGTGCCAGTGCTAATTGCTGTAGCTTTGGGACCTGTACAGCTGTCTCATTCCACTGCCAATTTTCTGACTTGCGGGCTGGATCTGGAGTGTGGAGCTGTCACCCAGCCCATGGGTTGGAAATTTAGTGGGATGAGCAGCAGCTGCCATGGCTCCTGAAGCCATGACAATTAACCCTATTGCCACCTGCCCTGTCACGAAATGTCTGCCCCGTGAGCGGCTGAAGGCCACATGACATAGCTCCATGCTCCAGATCTGGCCCATGGACTGGACTCGTGCTACTTCTCCAGCCTATGGGGCTGGATGAGTTTGACACCCATGAACTAGAGAACTTATGCACTGCACAGCCGTGGGTAGCAGCAGCAGTCTAATTATGGCCCCATAAGGCTTCAGATGGGTTACATCATCCTGCTTCCAGCCCATACACAGATCCATGCTGCTATGCCAAGGCTGCTTTCAGAAGCTGAGGTAGCTTGCCTCAAGAGATATTCTCTTCCCAGTATCTCTATACCACGCTGCAGTCTAAATGCACTTAAAGCTTTATCTCCCTTTGCAGCTCCTTACACAATTAAATGTTGCTACCGGGCCACTAGCAGCCACATTATGGAAACATGAGAAAGTCTGACTAGAAGAGACCATCTGAGTCATCAACTGCAGGTGCCCAAGGAATCGGGATTATGTCCGCAAGAACATTCACTCTCCCCCCGAACACACAAAGTACCCCTACCAGTCTATGAACAAACTTGGGATTTTTAGTACAAAAAGCCAAAGGCCTCAGAAATGACAATGTGCCACAGGAATAGAAGAGGAGAACCCACAGGCATCAGCAACCTGAGTGGCAGTTGCCTCCATCTGCCATCATAACAGCCATTGTAGAAGCAGCAATCCAGGCACTACAGGGTTCCCTCGCTTTATGTGGCTTCTGTACGTGCGAATTCACTCTTATACGATGACCCTTTTATACCAAAAATTAATTATATGCAAGGTAAATTCACTCTTACACGATTGGTGTGGAGGAAGCCCACAATCAGCTGCTTTGTGCGGTGCATTGTGAGAGTAACACACCAAAGTATAGTCGCCTGCGTGGATCTGTGTTCCTCTCTCGTCTGCAACACGTGTTTCTGTAGTTACCACCCCCAGTATGACAGTGCCCTGTGCTTGTGTGTACTCTCTGCTGTTGGTGAGTACCAAAATTGGCCTGTAAAAGTGGTAGAAATGGGTCTTCGGGTCAGTAGATTCAAGGTTTTGGAGTGTATCTCTATTTGTTACATTGTAAAGTGGGTTCTCCTTTATGTGAATTTGAGTTATGCGCCATTTTCCAGGAACACGTACAGCACAAAGCAAGGGGAACCTGTCACGAGTTCTAACCACCAGGCTGCCAATTACACAGGTCCCCAAGCTTAAACAGTTAATAGATTTGGTAGCATACTTCCAAATGAGATCTTTGTATTCATAAGACAACGGCCTGCTCATATTTTAATAGCTAGAACATTAATGCTTTATAATTATTTGCTGTATGTTGTAGGATCAACATTTCTTGAAGTTTTTGATGGTTTGGGAGACTCTAATAAGGGAGCTTCTGTAATAAGAAGCACGACATAATATTTGGTTTAATGTGAATACACTTCAGCTATTGCATCCACAGAATATTTCCAGTATATGCTATTTAAACAGGGAGTAATCATGCCCAATTAGCTATAGAAACAGAGGCCAAGCTTACCTCTAGCTGTACCTAAGGTTCCAGTCAAAACTGGGGAAAGAAAGGGCACAGCACAGTGTGGCTGAGACAGTGAAGTCAGCCAAAATTAGGGACACACAGTGAGACAGTTAAGGAGGACTGTCTGACATGCAATTCCTATTTAAGAGTGGGAAAAATCCACAACAGGTGCGCAAGTCACAGAGCCATCGCCTGTAACAGAGGATGCATTGAGAGCAAGACTGGATATCTGGGAGATGCCCCAGTCAAGGGAACCAGAGTCAGTCCACCTGAAAACAGAACAGAAAAAGGAACTTGTCCCTGGGAAAGGACCAGCACTTTATCTCAAAGATGGGAAATGGCTTCCTTGCATACACACCACTCATGGTTCAAAAACAGATTCCCTGAAAGGACCTGTCAAATTCCTGTCCCCACTGACACAAGGGAAATGAAGCCCAGGAGCAGCAGTTTACTTAAGACGAGCCTCACAGGTTATGGTCTGCCTGGATACATCTTTATTTACAGCAAGGATGGATTCAGGACAGGACTGTATGCAAGTGAACATCACTGTAGGTTGGATAATAGCTTAGGAGTAATGCCAGGAAGACAGAGGCTTGTGTGGGAAATTGTATGGAGACTGCTTGGATCTAAATAATTTGTGTGTGTGTGTGCCCCAAAGCACAAGTCACTGGGAACCCACACATACAGGCTAGGAGCTACATTTGCAAGTATCTGCTTGTAGTAGCCACCATAACAATGCTCTATCACCAGGTGATGGGCAGAGTGTGTAATAAGCTGCTTGCCTATAGCAAATGGATCTACCAGGATGGATGCAGACAGATGACTTCAACTAATCTGCTATAGTGACTAGGCAGGGAGAAAAAACAATACCCAAGTGATTACACCACAAGTGTAAGTCACCTAGGATCAGTAACTGTCAGTGTTACATGGTGCAGGTCAGCATCTTTTCCTTGCTAATTCCCACCTTTGGAGTGCTGCCATTAGCCCTCTCCCTGGTCCTAGCAGATTGCTGGGACCCCGATGCCCTTCCATATGCCAAGCAAGGAGGCATCATCCATTCTTTGTATATAGGTCTAGGAAGGGACCAGTGTAAAAAATGGTACTTTTCCACTATACCAAACATTTGGAGCCCCAGTCTTCTCTTCCTAGCTTCTGTAGGGGCCTTCTTATGAACACACTTCCACTTCTGGTCTATTAGGGAGACAGACCCACTTGAGGACATGCATCTGCCACAGGAAGGAGCTGGTGCTTCAGCTGCTTCTCCTCACTCCCATTTTCCCCACCTCTGATACCAACCAAATTTACCAGATAGGTAAGAGTTCCCTTCCTAATACCAGGCAAAAATGTATTTGTATTCCACTGGACAGGTATGTATCATCATCCCTGAGTAACCCTAGTACTCTCTAATATTTTGTGTTGGATGACTACCAATTTGTCCCATGCTCCAGTACAAATTTAGCCACCCATTCACACCCTGCCTGGCTTTCTCAGCCTCAGAGAGGGACCTAGATTTGTCAGCATGTTTACAGAATCAAAAATGCTTACACTTAGATGTATAATAATTGTCAAGTAGCAGCTAGTCAAAGAGTGTAAGAGGGGAAATCATCTGGTTTCAAAGAACTATGCCAAGTCAGGTCTGTCAAGGCCTTAAGGGATCTAGTGCCTGCAGATCCATACATCAGCTCCTCTAACCCATGCACCTGCCTCACTTCTGAGGCCTACCAATGAACTTCTAGGGCTACTGGCCACCCACATATAGGGCAAATGTATAATATTATGTTTGCAAGAATGTCTAATTCCAAAAGATTCCTTCACATGACCTGAAGGGAAAGGTATAAAAAAATCTAAGTAAATCACTGAATTATCCTCCCCCAAAGGAGGTTTTTCTACCCTAGTATACATTTGCATGCCACCACTGATAAGCAAACCCTTTGGTGTTTCTGTTGTAAGCTATGCTGACAATGTCCCTGTTCAGCCCTGAACAAATGGGATCCAATTTCACCAGAACAGCCTCAACAATATGAGCCCTTTGATATTACCATGAACCCAAATGTCCTTTTTGAGGTAACTCCCTTCTCTGTGGAGAAGTCTGCATTGCTTTGAGGGTGGGTAAATCCAATTTATACACTATCTTATGGTATTAAAACATACCTTGTTTTATGACACTGAAAATCAGGGTATCTGACCATTCCTCTACCAAGACAGAGCTATATATGCCAAAATCCCATTTAAGTCATCCTTGCTGAACCCCTTAGTAATCCTAGGAGAGAGAGAGCCATGATACCCCCTTTCACCCTGAATATTCAAGATGCCACTTGTTTTGAACTAAGACAAAAATGGTCAAGAACCAAGCTTCCAGAAGTCCCCAGCATCTTCTCTGAGATACCAGTCACATCATACATTGAATAAGCTGCACTGTCAGTTACCAAAGGGACCATTGCTGAATCACCTCTTGCAGAAGAATTTCTCAAGGAGGGCATGTATGATGGTGCAGCTAGATACAACACAAGCAAGGTGACATTTTCATCATTTGAAGTAATCCTCTGGGTTTGCTTACTTGATTTCTACCATGGTTTCAGCAACATGTTATATATCATCTAGGGTTGCACAGACAGAGATTTTGGGGGCCAACACCAATAGCCAATATTTAAGGAGGCATATCAGCCGATACCAATCTGATTTCCTGTACAGCTGCTTCCAGGTGGTAAGTCCAGTTTGGTGGAGGGGTTGTGGATCTGTGCAGGGCAGGGCAGGATGCAGCTGGGGCTGTGCAGGGCTCTTCTCAATGGGGGTTGGGCTTGGAGCGTGCACCAGCGGCCCTGGGAGGGTGCTGCATCCACCTCAGATTCCACCGCCACTCCACTCCCAGTGCTGCCACTGCCACCCACCCGGAGCTGCTCCAGCTTTATGCCCTGCCTCCACCCACACGCTGGGAAGAGCTGGGTCAGCACTGGGCGACTGGTGGTGGTGGAGGCACTGGGAGTGGATCTGTGGCAAAACTTGGGGTGGATGCAGCATCCTCCCAGCGCCACTGGCACCTGCTCCAAGCCCAGCCCCTGCCAAGAAGAGCCCTGTGCAGACCTGGCTGCAGTCCACCCCGCCCCTCTCTGCACAGATCTGGGGACCCCCTGACCCACCCTCTTGGGGTGCAAGCAGCAGGAGCCACCCCCCTCACCCCACACCTACCCCTGCCCCCTCTCCCACTGCAGGGGGCATTGAGCTGTCCCCTATGCCCGTTCCCTCCTCCCTCCTCTTCTACCACAATGAACTAACCAGCTGGAGGCAGCTCTCCATGCTGCCAGATCTGCTCCTCGTTGCCTGAGTGCTGCACTGCGGCTGCACACAGCATGAGCATTTATTGGCCAAATTATCTACTCCATCAGGCCGATACAGTAAATTTTCTTTATTTTGGTACCGATCCAATATTGGACGAATCTATCAGTGCATCTCTAATATCATCCAATGCACCAAATACACTCATTGAAACTAAATGGATGAAATTAATAACTGCTGCATGCCAGAATGAACACCCTGAAAAGGATATAAAGGACAGACATTCCCAATCACCAACAGAATAACACCTTTCACAGAACAACCATTCCATCTCTGAGCTCACTGCTCCTTCGGAAGACAGGCCTGGCAACAAAAGTTTGTAACTTCACTGGATACTAAAAACTATGAACCAAACGCAATAGTTTTATGGCTCGTTACAATTTACCTGCTTCCTCTGCCAACGTCTTTGTACTCTATAGGTAATAACAACTCTTCCTTTGAATGGTCTTTACATTAGTAGGTTTACCTATTTCAACTGCCCTTTACTTACAATCATAGAATCAATGAGTTGGAAGGGACCTAGACAGATCATCTAGTCCGGCTCCCTGCCATGGGCAGGAAGGAGCACTGGGGGTGGCAGGTGTCGCGTTTGGTTTGTAGCTACTTTGGAAAACTTCTCTGTCCCATAGATTTACTGCCCACTACCTCTAAGTATTTATATTTACATAATGAAGTAAAAAATTATTGCTTTACCTGTTATTTAGCTTAGGTTAAATTGATTACTGACTTACAAGCAGATACACAGTGGATAAGCCAGGCACATTGAAAGAGAACATCAAGGAATTGAAGAATCTGTTCTCAGGAAAACATTTCAGTTAAAGAAATTTTGTTTGGCTTTTTGTGGGTGATCTCTTTTATTGGACCAACTGTATGGTTGGGATAGACTTAGACAAGTTTTTGGGTACCACAATACCCTTCTTCAATCCCAGCCGTACAGTTGGTCCAATAAAAAGGTCACCATCACAGCTGTAACATCACTTCAACACTACCAAAGCTTTGCTAAATAGTTTTAATGTACAAGTTAAAGTTACTCCCAGCCAATCCTGAATACTGGGGTTTTCAACAGGAGAAAAGCAACATACACACAATCGGTAAACAACATCTCTTCCGCTTTCAGAACACTACTCTGTATTTGTATTTCCTATCCTGCAACACTTTACATGAATAGTCTGGTAAAATCAAGGGACTGCTCAGGTGACAAAGGGATGTAGGCCTAGCCTGTATCTGAAGGTATTTTGGATTTCAACAATCAATTTTGAGACCTATTCTACCACAGGAATGATGAAGACAAATGTTGAGAAAAATATGAGAGTAATAAACTCATAAATATTATAGTGCAAGCTGCCATTTCAGTTAGTTCTTGTATTAAAAGATCTTGCAATTTGTACTGAAATGCTTCTTTTCTCCCTCTCTTTCAGGAAAGCTTTCTGCTGTAAGTACAGCCGGTAAAGATGTGGAATATAAATTTAGTTTTGAATCAAATGGAATGCTCTATTAAACAGTTTTCTTCTGGAACCTTAACATGTAACTCAGTAAATGACATGATGCCAAGAGAGGTGCTTACTTACATGAGGCTGGACATCCAACAAACAAACTTTGTTTTTAGCTAGAACAGATCGAACAGAGTCTATGCTTGTGCCATAATAGTTGTTTTTATATTCACCATATTCAATAAACCTGTGGTAGAAAGTGAAAACAGATCAGAATCATTCCTATTTCATCTGCAAAAACTTATCAGCTTGGTTTATAAGACCTAATTCAGGAGAAGAAATATTTTTATTCTACATGCAACTTTTACCATGTTTTATAAAAGGAAATGCTGCCAAGTACTTTGGCATCTAAATTTTAAAAAAATCTTCTATTTTACTATTTTCAAATCAGTAACACCTGCTTGTATTACAGTTAAAGAGAAAAAAGTAGTATAGTCCAACAGCACACTAATGTTTTCCATCACCTCTTTCTCTGAACTAATGCAATTCAATAAAACAGTGGATAACCTAAACAATAGAAACTACTGAAATTTCACTGCACACTACAGAATATCCAAATTCTCTGTCTCAGAATAGAAGGCGGAGTTACAGTGGTGCTAATGGAGCCAAGGTGGCTGGTTATGTGCTATAAAAGCATAAATACAATTTGCCAAAAAAACAAAGAACATTTTGAAGTTTCAATAAAACTTACAGCTTTGTGTCTAACACTTTTGCCTTCTGAAATGCTTAGGGCAGCATTTCAACTTGCAATATTTTACAGGCTGCTAAGGAGCAGGATGCTACCACTGTCTTCCATTTATTTTAAATTTTTGGACAGTTTGCAGTGAAGGGCTTTTCCGTAGGTCTCCAAATTCGTAAGAACAGGAAGTACCTGTCCTGAAAGTGAATATAACTGCACAAACATTAATTTAAAAAAATGCTTGCAATGACAAGCTTGCCAATGCTTCTGTCCTTTGTAGTGTAAGGTTCATTTAATAAAACAAAGGATACCAAATTAAAAAGGACCTCCTTCCTTGTAACACCTTAAAAATCTCCATGAGTTTACCTCATCTACAAGGCATTTAAAATTTCTGGTAGCTTTAAAATGTTAGTTTTGTACACTACTTTTGCAGTTTTATTATTCCAAAGAAGCATCAAGGTTGAACTGCCTAGGCATTCAAATGATACTTTAACAATTTTAAATCAGTACCAACTTTAAATACTACACAAAAGAACCAATTAATAACTCTTTGCAATGAAAGCACTGTTTTGTCTCTGGCTCAGGTTAAAGTCTTTGCAACATACTTGTTATTCTGTACATCCGTCTCAAACAAGTGCTTGGAAATGAAAATGTACTCCACACCATCACTTTCTTGGCCTCTTCTTGGTCTGGTCGTGTCTGTGGTTTTCATGAAAAAAGTTTAAAAAATAAATGTAAATCAGTTTTGGGACAAATGTAAAAGGCCCGATCATGTGTGGGGTTAAATGCCCTTATTCCCCACTAGGTTAGATAGGACTTGAGGATTCTTAGGGTCACTTGGCACATCACAGGATAGTGTTTTAAGCAAGTGCAAGAAAATACCATGGGACATGAATTTCAGCTACTTGGGTTTTTTTTTAAATAGTGGGAAAATGTAATTAAATGGGAACAGAGAAAAATAGTGAAAAATGAACATCAATTTAGAACAATCCCCTTTTACCTTCTACTACTTTTCATAGCATAATCATTTGGAAAACCCAGTGATTTCAAGACCATAAAAGATAAATTCAGCTGAGCAACTGGGTGTATAAGGGAGCCAAATATTTTTATGATCATTAAAAACATTTACAGCAACAGTATACAGGGCATAAAAATACAATTGATGAAAAACTGCATTTCATGTTTTATGGCCTTAGCCTTTGGTGGTCAGGCATGAATTCCTTTCACTTGCCATCTACAGTCTTGGACTACTGATTACTTAGATTATGTTTATTTTAATTTTATTTTTATTTTACTTCCTTTGAAGCATCAAGTAGTACCTTTTCTGTAAGACAGGTACACACCTGACACAACACAGTACTGTGTGGTGAGGTGTATGGTAAAGGATTTTATTACTGATGAAACACTGTGGCTTTGGCACTTGTAATATGACCAGTCCAAATTCATACCCATAAAATCCTCTGTACCTTGCCATCACATATATTCTTTATTCACCCACTTACCTAGCCACAGACACCCCCAACTACCCCCAAAGAGTATATTTTTAATATTTTCGTCACCTCATCTTCTTTAGCTAATAAAAAGAAACATTCCTAAAATGGCCACAACTCTACTTCTACTCAACATTTCCCTGTCATTAAGTGACTCTCACAAACCTGTAAGTCTTGGGGAGAAGAAACAAAACACAAGTGAAAGTTTAAAGGCACTAAATCATATGATGAAAAAAGGCAATTTATGTGAAAAGTCTTATGTTGAGAACTGCACATTCATCAATCTGTTAAGTATTTAAGCAGAAAGTAGGCAGGGTGGTACATGTACACTGAAGCTGCTCTGATGTGCTGTAATTACTCTATTAATTGAGACTGATGGAGAATGGTAATTATTGTGCTCTAGCAGACTCCAGTGTCATGTGCATCAGCGTCCCCATGCTGAAAAATGGTCATGGAGGTGTTTTAACTAAAGCTCATTCAATAAGCTTTAATTAAAGCACCCCCACCGCCATTTTTCAGCACAAGGAGGACGATACATGTAACACTCCAGGCACTTTAATTAGAGCGGCTCTCTCTGGGAGGTAGGGGGGAGGGACACTTTATTTAGAGTGGCTTTGAAAGCCCGGCCTCCCAGAACACATGTATAAATGCCCTTAGAGACTAACTGGTTGGTACAGTGGCAATACAGATAACCACGTCCCTACTTAAGAATTTACGGGTATCTAGCACAGTTTTATGAGTTTATAGGCCAGGCATTTGCAATTCATGCATGTTGTTGAGAATAAATTTAGTAATTTTTCATCTACCAACAAACTTACCCACATCTATTTTTTAAGAACACCTGCAATATTGAAGAAAGTACTGGGTTAAGGCCCTGGATACAGGGTGCTCAAACCTTGTTCTTAAGAAGCCTCTCTACAGGAGACAAAGCTACCAGACAAAGCCAGTACAGTGCTGGAGAAACCTGTCCACAGACAAGGGCTAAGTACAGACAGTCAAAAAGCCTGAGGCTAAATTGATTCAATCTTCTCAGGTTAGCTTAAGCTGAATAGACTGAACCAATAATCAAGTGAATAGACATTGAATTTTGATTCTGGAAATGCAATCACATACCTGCAGTGGCCCAAGCCAGAAGCCCGGGGGCCTTAGTGCATGCCTCCTTGCTTGGCTGGAGCAGACACCTTGGGCCAAGGATAGACTGCTCACCTTGAGAGGGGGGAGAGGGGTTTGTGGGGGAGCTGCAAAGCATTCTGGGATGCTGGGGGACTGTGAACTAACTTGAATCTGGAGGGGATCTGGGACAGAAGTTCAATGAACAGTTTTAACCTAAATCAGCTAAGTCGGATGCTATACCCATGCAGGTTTATCTTAAATTGGCTTATGTGCACTGAACTTCTGTTGTGTTCTACATCTGAATGAGTTTCTGACCACTTATACCAGTTTTTGTGTCTAATTTCTGTCCCTAACCAAGGGGGCAGTCTTTATATTTTTAAATCTGTATGCCAAAGACTAATTCTGATATGTGCTTTACAAATATGGCAACTGACATACTGACAGTTGTGTAATTCCCTTACCTGGACACAGGACAAAGCTTCACATGAATGGGACAGAAACTATGCTACAGCAACAGGACTCAAACTTGTCTGTATCATGCTACGGAATTTGAAAAAGTGAAGGTTTTTGCCAACACCCAGTAAAAACCCTACCAGAGATAAGGTTCCACTGCCTGGACCTGTTCTACAATTATGGCAGTATTAAACCTAATTTTCAGGATTAACTAATGCAAGGGTAAAAAACATCTGAAACTTGAGAACCTGGCCTTCAGTGTCAGATGCTGGTAGGCATTTTTCTTTCTTGAGCTTTTAACTAGTCTCAAATTGAAAGTACGAATACTGCAAAGAAATGTACTATATCTTGCAGGTAAACACTCCCCAATCTTCAGGTTACATTGGCATGAGAGCAATTAAACAAATATATTCTTACTAATAAACATTTCAGTATTTTTCTTGTTTGACTCTAGATGACAGTTTAATGTTAAAAAGAGTATCTAAAATAATTCAAAGGGAAAAAATCTAACATTTAAAAACCATGACTGTAATGCATTCTAATAATTGTAAGCTTTTTACCCTTTGATGAATACTGCAGGCAGAATTATTGTAACTTGTTTGAAAGACTGGACATTTATACAAGTGACATGAAAGGAAATTCTTAGAGCAAAGTTAATATCTTCACTATGTTAATATCAAGCCTTGGGGAGAAAAGTCCTCCTTTTCTGGTAAATACAACCCAGACACATACGTGCTAAACTGTTCCATAAATAGTGTAAAGCAAAGTGCTGTTGGAAGATTTTGTTTATAAATTACATTATTTGAGCAAATTCTGAAAGAGTAAATGTTTCAGTTTCTATAGAAGTAATTTTCCAAATGCCAAAATATAAGGAATTTGAATGACACTCATTCACGAGGTCAAACCACTTCACAAGTTCTCTCTCTACCATAGGCAGAAAGATAGATCATTTGGGAGTCACAAAAGAGCAGATGGAATGCACTGCTCTGAAAGGAAACTCATCCTATGCTGGGAATTATTAGTTTATCACTACTTACCAACTTCTGAATATAAACAATGGTCCTGGTTGTGTGAATTCTCCTACTGTCCATATCCAGGTTTGCAACCTCAGACCAAAGTGTTAGTGGAATAAATTCCACCATTTAAATGCCAAATCCCAAGGAGTTTTTAAAGGGGAATTTCATTTAGTAAACTGTGATATTAATCATGTCAAACTTGCACTGAAAATTTACTGCAATGAACCTGGGCCAAAGATTTTTTATCGGCTTAATCAATGTTTATTCAAAATGTAGCTGCAGCAGCACTTTTAAAAATTAGGACACTAATTTAAGCACCAAATATGGTTTTAGGCACCCAGGCTTGGAAATGCTGACCTTAGGTTAACATAATAAAAAGAAACTGAATATGGCATTAACAGCCCACAAAAATGCACTTTTACTTACGTGGCACTGTTACACCATAATGCTGGGTATCGCTGATCAGCAATTTCCGTTTCAATTCATTCAACCCTACACCCACAGGACCTGAAAGATAAATTACATTGTTTTTGAAAAAGTTCTCTCACATTAAGCTGTTATTAATACCAAGTATGTGACTACAAAAGCATACGACACGTTTGGGCTTTCATCAGAGCCTTTTGGAACTGCTCATGGATATAGGCTGTACTAGAATGTATAGAACAAATTAATTTCAGACGATTTAATTACTAGTTAGGACTTGTTCTGACATCTCTCTTCTTGGAAAATGAACATGGTAATAGCAAAATCAACTCTGATACTGGGAATCTTTGATTTTATTGATTCCTTTCAAACTGGCTCTTAACATAGAGATAATGAACTTGCTGATGAAGTCACCTACAAAATGATGCAGGAGAGGTGCTCCAAGTGGTTCTCTTGGGTCTGCCAGTAACTTTTACAGTGACTACTACCCACAAAATTTGATTGACCTGCAGAGGGATCCTAACAAGGATGTTGATTTCAAGTGGTTCCATTCCATCTTCTCTAAGTGTCTTAAAGCGTGGTTTGGTTTATCACCTTTCTCCCCCAAGCAATCCATCATACAAGATCCCATTCTTTCATCTATTCTATCCCATTTGTATGCAAGGCCTCTGGACACCTGGGCTATGCTGTGATCAGTATGTGGATGGTGCATGGCCCTACTTTCATCAATTCAAGATGGTGGTGCAATGGCAATGCCTTCCCAGGACCTTAGGACTGGAGGAAGGTCAGTCATCTGATGTTTAAGGCAGACACTTCAAAGGCAGTGTTTGTAGTTTGAGGGAAGCATCTTGCCATTACAGAAGTAGTGGCCCATGTGCTTTTAGTTTTTATTATAAGCAACATTTAAATAGTAAATACCAACTCAATAAATATTTTTATGAATTCTGAGTCTTCACCAAGATATTATCTGTAGCTTGCTATCAAGATTAAGTACCTGAGTAAAGACTGTAGCTTCAGCACCTTCAAGTATAATTCCCAAAGCTAACTATCCTCACCACGTGTATGCAGAAAGGCAGAATGATGAAAAGCAAAGGCTTTCTACCATCTCAAAACTATGGCCTCTCTGTAAAACTTAGTGTTGCTGCATTTATAATTTTTATGTGTTTACATAAGTTAAACACACAACTACTTTTCAAGTTCCATCTCTGACCTGCCTGTAAATTAATCTCAGTATGCATAAATGTTTACTTAATACGGTGTACAGCAGCCTCTACTGGTGCCTGCCTGCAGAGAAAAGTAATATGTCAAGCAGTTAATAACATTTTTTTCTGTTTAGAAAAAGTTTTGCCTGTATTTGCAGTGTACATATTTAAGTGTGTGCGCATGCATGGACACACACACACACACACACACACACACACACAATCAAAATTCTCTATGCATATGTCTGGTAAATGTAGCATTAAAAAAAAGAGCTGAGGTAGGAAAATATCTGTTTTATATTTTTAATGCAAGAAATCTCTGCAAAATCTATACAAATGTGATTTCCTTAGTCTATGTGCATCTCGAGTAGAGCCAAGGAGGTGATCCTCCCCCTCTACGCGACGCTGGTCAGGCCACAGCTGGAGTATTGTGTCCAGTTCTGTGCGCCCCATTTCAAGAGGGATGTGGACAATATGGAGAGGGTCCAGAGGAGGGCCACCCGCATGATCCGGGGACAACAGGGCAGACCCTACAGTGAGAGACTGCGGGACCTGAACCTATTCAGCCTCCACAAGAGAAGGCTGAGGGGGGACCTGGTGACTGTCTATAGACTCACTAGGGGGGACCAGAAGGGTTTGGGGGAGACGCTGTTTCCCCTAGCGCCCGCTGGCATAACAAGGAGTAATGGGCACAAGTTGATGGAGAGGAGGTATAGATTGGACATCCGCAAAAACTACTTCACGGTTAGGGCGGCTAGGAGCTGGAACCAACTTCCAATGGAAGTGGTGCTGGCCCCTACCCTGGGGGTCTTTAAGAAGAGGCTGGATGCCTACCTGGCTGGACTCATTTGAGTCCCGTTTCTCTTTTTGGGGTTTTTTGTTGTTCTCCCGCCCTGGCGGGGGGTCAGGCTAGAAGATCTACTAGGTCCCTTCCGACCCTTAATCTATGAATCTATGAATCTATGTGCTGTGAAATCAAAAGGTATGCTTTTAGTTCTACTCATATATAGAAACTCAGACTTCACTTAGTATGACAGATGCACTGCAAAGAGAACAATGTTTCCAGACTAAAAAAAACACCACTTGTTTTCTTCCCTCCCCAACCATACTTTTTCAGTATTACTGTTAAAACAAAGGTACAGATTAGGGCTGTACAAAGCTTTGGTTGCTGATTCAATCTGGAGGAGATTCCGCCTGATTTGGTGGCCGAATCTCTAAATCCGAATCAAATCAGGAGACCCTTTAATTTCTCTGAATCTAATCAGAAGATTCTGAAATTATTCGGAGAGACTTGATGATTCAGCCATAGACACAGCTTTAGATGTTTTTTCTACTTACCTTGAGGTACCAGGCACAGCTCGTGAATGCTTAGATGGTGGGGCAGATGGAGCATCCCACGGGAGCACGGGGGGGGGGTGGTCACCCACGCGCTCGGTGGTGGACCCACAAGTGGACCAAAAGTACGTCCAGTCCATGGCTGGGTCCGCCACTGGGTGCACGGGGGAACCCCCATGCTCCTGTGGGATGCTCCACCTGCCCCACCATCTCATCGTTCACAAGCTGTGCCTGATACCTTGAGGTACGTAGAAAAAAAATATATAAAGCTGTGTCTGTGGCCAAATCACTGATTCTCCAAATCAGAATCAAATCTTGAGATTCAGATTTGGCCTAACTGAAGTGGGACAGTGATCCAAATCAGCGAATCGAATCACTGTCCCCCGAATCGGGCTGAATCTGAATCGAATACTGCCCAGAGTTAGATTTACTTTTAATTTATGCATTTAGCAACAGTAACTGTAGCAGAGTTACAGAGCACAGACACCCAATGAGCGCTGGCCATAATAAGCCTGTTGTCTATGTGTATTTTATTCCATTTCCTGAGTGTAATGCGCATTTATGCCTTGAATACTTTTTCATTTTAATGCAAATCAAGAAAGATGCATTTTTCTAACAAATATGCACTTAGAAATGCATACATTTAAAACTCATCAGGAAGGGAGTAAAATAATAGGACTAAGGAAATCCAGGTTCTTGTAGTGGAATTCCAGTAACACAGAGCCCTTCACTCCACAAAGTTGTTGCTTTGGTATAAGCCATCAGACAATTTTTTCTTTTTTTTTTAAATTCTCACCCATTCGATTTATGGCAATGGCTTTAATTGCTGGCCCATTCTGAATCACACTATTTAAGAGGTCAAACTAGCAAACACCCATTACCCTGTCTAGTGGCTATAATTATATCCCATGGGTAAAAGTACTTGCAGGATTGGGCCACAAATCATTAAACTAGTTTGTATGGTGTGAACCTCACTACACATCTGAAGAAAACTGGAAAATGTTTTTAACCAAAGACTGGGAAAAACTCTGCACTACCTGCTCAAATCTTGGCAAGATCATTCTTCAAAAGTCAGCATGCCGAGGTACATGCAGTGTATTTTTTTGGAAGCTAAAAAGAGCTACATTTCAGTAAAGACTTACGAATTGAGGTACTGCCTGCTCTGCTCACAAAGATCCATAACCTGTATAACTGGGGTTCTGCTTCAAAGGCTGAACTTTTCCTTTTGATGAATATGTGTCTGCTGCATTACACTGAATGGGTATGCATGTCAGCTGTAGTGCTTTGGAAGTCTGTGAGATGGAAGATGTTAATATAGGTTCATTCTTCGTTTGTATTCCAACAGCTTACAAAAACTGTGGAAGCATATTTTATGTTTGCTATTCACTGAAGCATGAACTGGGTGCTCATACTGGTGTTACAGGAGCAAGGCCAGAGTTAGTGTACAAGCTGCACTGTACATAAAACAGACACTACCCCCATAGCAGCCTGGCCTAGAACTGCCCTGAGACAGCAGCTCCTGGAACCTTCTCTTCCTTGCACTTAGTTTACCTGAGATGGCTGGGAGAGCTAGGAAGTTAAGAGCCACTGCTATCTCCCCGGTGGGGGAGGAACCCATCAGCAGTGGCAATCTTTAATCCCTTCCAATAGTTCCACAAATCTTAACCATGAGGCCTAGAGACAGAAGTTACATATAAACCAGTTCAAGTGATCAGAAATTTGTTTAAACCTGTAACAGCACAGAAGCTCAGTTCACATAAACCAGTTTCAAAATGGCTTAAACCGGTTTAAGATAAACCTGGCTGAATGTAGTATCAGACTTAACTGATCTGGGTCAAACCAGTT
>NW_017729004.1:36792392-36792889 GCF_001723915.1 Gavialis gangeticus | reverse complement strand
ACTACAAATCCCAAAGGCACCTGGAAGCAGGAAGACGAAGTGATGAGTAACCCTGCACAGTCCTGCTGCTGTAATTCTGGCCTACGAGTCCCAGAGACCTCAAGGGCAGGAGGAAGTGAACACAGCCAGAGAGCCATGTTCTAGCACCCCTGGTGCCTGGCCTGAGTCACTGCAGGCATGTGGCTCCATTTCCTGTATCAAAGGTAAATGTCTGTTCACTTCTGTTTCAATTTAATCTGTGCATCTTAGGCTAACCTACAAAGACTGAATCAATTCAGCCCCGGGCTTTTCGACTGTCTGTACCTAGCCAAGAAGTTCAGGAAGTGGCAGCTATTTTTCTGATTACCTACTGAAAAGCAGAATAACAAAGCAAGCTTTCTAAAGGTCCCCATTTTCTTCACTTGAACTTAACTTCGGGTACATCTACATAGCACAATGTAACCTCAGGGAGAGAGACCCAAGCTAGCTCACATCTCAGAAGCAATGTAGATACATTA
>NW_017729004.1:36787120-36787392 GCF_001723915.1 Gavialis gangeticus | reverse complement strand
CTCAGACCCCTTCTTGATTCAAGTTATATCACAGTCCCCCAGCATGCTTTCCAGCCCTGGGCTTCAACTGTGATGTCTGCTCCATAGAGCAAGGCGGGCCCTGCCCCTCTGCTTCCTAGCTGGAGTAGTGAGGGCTGGATGACACGGGGATGTGGGGGGACGTGTAGCTCCCCAGCCCAGTGGGGAAGGGGGCTGTCTCCTCCAGGCAAACCCTGCCTGAGCCCAGGGAGGGGGGTTAAACACCCCTTCCCCCACTCAAACCTACTGCTGGC
>NW_017729004.1:36769853-36787010 GCF_001723915.1 Gavialis gangeticus | reverse complement strand
TGCAACTGCGGACTACAAATCCCAAAGGCACCTGGAAGCAGGAAGACGAAGTGATGAGTAACCCTGCACAGTCCTGCTGCTGTAATTCTGGCCTACGAGTCCCAGAGACCTCAAGGGCAGGAGGAAGTGAACACAGCCAGAGAGCCATGTTCTAGCACCCCTGGTGCCTGGCCTGAGTCACTGCAGGCATGTGGCTCCATTTCCTGTATCAAAGGTAAATGTCTGTTCACTTCTGTTTCAATTTAATCTGTGCATCTTAGGCTAACCTACAAAGACTGAATCAATTCAGCCCCGGGCTTTTCGACTGTCTGTACCTAGCCAAGAAGTTCAGGAAGTGGCAGCTATTTTTCTGATTACCTACTGAAAAGCAGAATAACAAAGCAAGCTTTCTAAAGGTCCCCATTTTCTTCACTTGAACTTAACTTCGGGTACATCTACATAGCACAATGTAACCTCAGGGAGAGAGACCCAAGCTAGCTCACATCTCAGAAGCAATGTAGATACATTAGTATACTCTGCATAGACTAATAATTCCTACTTGGGCAGAGTGCTCCACTAATGCAATTATATGCCTTCAAGTACTTAAGCAGACTTAGCTTGTACCTAGCACAAACATATCTTTTATCAAAGAAATAGGAGCATAGCATCATATGGAGACATGACAGCTTCACTCCACCTGATCACAGTAATAGGAGGTGGTACAAGGGAACAGCAACCACTGAAATGACTCTTCTTAAACACAGCTGATGTCAAACTTGAGGTGGTTTTCAAGGGCCACTATACCTATGTTTGTCTTGCTCACCTACTCCTAAAACAGAAGCCTCTGTGAGCTGAGTCTGAGATGTTTTCCTATCAGTGTGAATAAAAATCTCCTGTATAAAAGTATAAAACATTACAGACTGAAATAATTTTCCTGATTTCAATTACAGGGGTGGCTGCAACTCATGCTACTACTAAGGTAGATATGGTAGTATTAAAATAGGCAAAGGAAGGTATCACTGAAATATAAGTTAGACTGTTGACAGGCAGCTTGTGAGCAGACACCTGAAGATAACTGTCAATATATAGGGGATTGGCTCCTCCAACATGAAACTTGATATTGGCTAGTCTTGTTCCTAGCCAAAAGATCATATTCATAACAGCCAGAAGTATAGTAACTGCCTTCCTATTATTAGTTTCACATAATTAACTGATGCAGGTGTCACAGTTCATTATCTGATCACCAAAAGATAGGAGAAAGTTAGCACATTTACACACCAGACAGAAAATAGTCCACATATCATCATCTTACTGAAATATGCCCTACGCTATGATGAAGTTTGATTCACTGAGCATGTTTATTGTAGAAAAGCACTTAAGCATGTGGTTAAGTGCTCCCTGATTAAGGACATTTTCCTGAATTGTGGTTCTGCTCTGAACTGTTAAAAAAGATTAAATAAGTCATTTCCTCATCCATCATCTTCAATCCTTCTGAAAATTTAAAGAAAGGAATCTGTGTTCTAACCTGAAAGATGTGTAGAACCTCACTCATGGGCGAACATTCATTTGAAGTCCATGGAGAATATCTTGACAGACTGACCAATCAATCTGGCTGAACTCATCTTACAGCTCTTATTTCACTACACTGTTTCTGAAGAACACAAAATAGGCTAAAAGCTATCATGCATGCAACGCGTATTCCGTAAATTACACTAGAGCAATTTTAAATTGAGGCAATCGAAAACTTTACTTGTCAGGGTTTTCTTTTCTTTTCTTTTTTAAAAGAGTTTCCAACAGCATATTATGCTTTCAGCTACAGTGTAACACACTGGACATTTTATGTCCAAACCAATTATTCCTGTAATTTAATTATTTGTCTGTACATTTCCTGGCACTAATATCAAAATTATATTTGACACGTTATACTGAATGCTGCTACTGGCATGCATAAAGCTTCTAAAATGTGTTCACTTCCACAGTACCTGTGTTGCTTAACTGCTAGTTTTTCCACATTTCACCCAAGACATTTTTATGGTATTGGCCAGACTTAAGCTGCTCTTAATAGCCAGAGAAAAAACATCAGAATTACTGAAGTCTGCAATAAATTGCTGAACAGCTTTTGTTCCCAAGAAAGCACACTTTCTTTATTTGATTTATTGCAACAAAAATCAAATGAAATCTCTAGGTATTCCTCAGATCAGACGTATGCAATTTATAATAAAAAGTCTACTTATCACACTTTTGCACTGCACTCTGTTGATGCAAGTGTAAAATCAACTCAACCATGTTATTACTTGTTGTATATAGCCCACAATCTCGCAGTGATCACACTGGTAGGTGGCTGAATGTTACTGCTGGAGAGCGACAAAACTGTTTATTAAAAACTAAATTTAATGTTCCCCTGGATATGAGCTATATAAAAACACAGCCACTCAGCAGTTCATAACAGTCCCTGATAGAGGGTTATATTTCTCCTGCTCTGCTGCTTCTATAATGGAGGAAACTCTGCTAATGAAGCATCAACCAATGTGCTACTGGAAAAGAAACAACATGTAATGAGACAGACATCTTGGATACCTTTGAAAAAGCTAAGATAACATACTTGGCATTTTAAATTGGATGCATGCAATGCAATTTCTAAAAAGAAAATAAGTCAATGCACTTTGATTAAATATTCTTGAGAAACTTGGTGAGGATGCTAGGCCTCCAAGATGATGCCAGATTATGCATATAAACCAGATGTAGGGGCACATCTCAGTGCTTATTTGCAGCTCTTCACTAGTAAGATGCTTGCAGCTGGTCAAACCTGATGTTTCTATCAGGCACCAGAGCTGGTTGCCCTGCCACCCATCAGCCCACAGAAGAAAGGAGTGAGGAGCCTTTCTTTGCTCTACATTTCATCCATCCTTCTCTGTTTTAGTAGGGGGAAAGCAAAACCAATGTAGCAAGTCCCTAAAAAACACTACCTCAAGCCTGGCATCAGCTATGTTTAAGATGAGGCATTTTCAAGTAGTTGCTGTTCCTTTATACCACCTCCTAGTGCTGTGATAAGGTAAACGTAAGCTGTCATAGCTCCACATAACACTATGCTACTATTTCTGTGACAAAAGGTATATCTATGTGGCTTAATAGAGTGTTATGCACAAGCTAACCCTCCTGTCTTGGTGATTGTTATACAGGATGTAGCTTGCTCCTTTGAACTGATTCTCTCACAGTCTATCTGACATTTGGTTTGCATAAGGTTTTGTGGTCTTTCCCATACAGTTTTATTTTTATTTATTTAATTATTTATTTTCTCTCTCTCTCTCTCCACTCTACAAACACAGGAGTGGTTCTAATCAGATTTTAATATTTAATATTTGTTGTTTTACAGCAAGTTTTGTTGCAGCTCTGGGGGACAGGCTGATTAACCTCTGGGAGAGTATTAAAATCACTGGAAATTAGTGTCTGAATTTCCATCTCTAAGTCCTAGATCCCCAATTCTAGGGAAAGAGCCTCAACCAAATTTCCCATACAATTGGGAATGGGGCCCACAGGAGATCCAGTGGATTCTGTGTAACCCATTTCCACTTGTCCAGAAGCAGAAAACAAATAGCTCCAACAGAAGCAGAATCCTACTGCAGAAGGAGAAAGGGGATTGTATATCCAGGACCTGCAAAATCAAAGTCCTGAAGCTTCCTCAGCTCACCTCACTTTGCAGCAAAAACTCTGAACCACTTAATCCACTGCTGTCTACAGCTGAACGGTCTTAGCTCTCCTTTCTTATCCAGTCATTTTGCTTTCACCATTAACTTCTGTCTTTACTACCCATCAGTTGTGTTTGCTAAGGCCTTGCCACCAAGCCAATTTAATAGGGGTGTGCGAAACAGGTCATATTAGATTCAGATTTGGCTCGATTCGGGGGACAGTGATTCAATTAGTTGATTCAGATCACTGTCCTGATCCGATTTGGCCAAATCCTAATCTAAAGATATGATGCAGATTCAGAGAATTAGCAATTCAGCCATAGACACAGCTTTAAATGTTTTTTTCTACATACCTCGCGGTACCAGGCGTGGCTCCTGAACACTGAGATGGTGGGGCGAATGGAGCATCCCACAGGAGTGCAGAGGGTCTCCCATGTGCTTGGGGGCAGACCCCCCCCCTCTGGCTCAGAAATAAGCCATGGTGGACCTCTGGGTGTCCCCTCAGACCGAGGAGGCACCAGTCACTGAGCCGGTGGGCAGAGGAGGTCACCGCGGGAGACCCGGAAGTGCTTCTGGTCCACTTCTGGGACCGCTGCCAAGTACGCTGGGGACCCCCCTGAGCTCCCACGGAATGCTCCATCTGCCCCACCGTCTCAGCATTCATGAGCCGCCTGGTACCATAAGGTATGTAGAAAAAAGTTTAAAGCTGTGTCTATGTCAGTCGTTGAATTTCTCCGAATGGATTTGGAGGGTTCCGATTTGATTCAGAGAGATTAAAAGGGTCTGATTTGATCTGGATTTGGAGATTCAGCTGCCAAACCTGGCCGAATCTCCATCAAATCAAATCAGCAACCGAAGCTTTGCACAGTCCTACAATATAACCATAGCTCCGGAACAGGCTCTCTACCTCCTGGGCCCTTCCAGACATTCCTTTTCCTTCATTGTAACTAGTTTTTTCCACTTCTACCTTCTTATTATGATATACCTTCCTTCCCACCTCCTACACCTGAATTTCATTCATAAGCATTATATATAATGCACATGCACACATTTAAAAAGTCACAGGTGGCTGGCTCCTTTAAATCAAGAAGGTCCAGCTCTCCTAAGACACAAGTGCTCCAAAACTCGCTGAAATTAAGAGGCTGAGGCAGTATCTAAGATGACAGAGCAGGAAAAAGCATCTGAATGGAGGGATGCAGGGTATAACTCTAGGAAGGCTCTACCAATAAAGAACAGTTGAGAGGCTTGATGTTGACTGTAACCATAGGGTAAAGCCAAGCTGAGAGTATGGGGAGCAGTGAAGAGCTTCACCCTCTGCCTTCTCCAAGCCTGGGAGCCACAGCTGGAAGGCTGGAGAAGGTGGTGGGTCAGAGAAGTTTGCCTACCTGTTCAAAGCAGAAGAAAAAGAGCAGAGAGATCAATGAACCATCCACTGGTGAAAAAAGGACTCTTGGTAGAGAGACTGGGAGCTTGGGGTGGCTGCCAGACAGAGCCCTAGGAATTGCAGAACCTACTGGAATTGGGTTATCTGTTTTGTCAACGTGTTTTGCACTTTCAAAGACTATGTGCACTGTAGAGAATAACATACAAGAAGGAGGCATCTTGAGACTCCTAGATAAAGAAAGGTCATTTTAACTGTTATTGAACAATATGAGGAAGTGGCTGAAACACTGCAATTCTTTTTGGAGTAGGACTTCTCAAAAACCATGGCAAAAAATTATTGTATAATTCTGCTGAAACATCGTATTATCATATTATTATTTTTCTGCCAAGATCCAAAAAACTCAGCCTATTTTGTTTGCTATACTCACAGGATTATTCAAACCTAAGAGGCACTTTATTCAAAGAGCATAAAGCTATAATATAGTTTCTGTAACCATTGCCCAAGTGAACAGTCCCACTGATTTCCCCTGAAAGTTTACACAGCTTGACTGATTATATACGATATTAAAAAAACTCCATGAGTTGACTTCAATACAACATAGTTCAGAATGATCAATTACTACAATTGATTTCAATTATGGACAAGACCTGTAAGCTTCATTGTACTATTTGCACTAGTAATGATATCGCTATACATTCTTCTTCATGGGTAGCTCTGAAAAAGACTCTCAGCAAATGCTGATTCATTCACGTGTGCTTGTATGCCCATCCTGGCTTTCACACTGGTTGCCATTCCTTTTATTCTTCTGTCATTGTGGTTAGGGCCTTCAGGAAGTGAGCCTTACTGACAAGGCAACAGCAAATCTGCCTTCCATCTCTTCTCAGGTCTCCTTGAGGATTCTGAATTATCACATTTTGCTTTCAGTAATACAGGTTACTCCAGCTAATGTTTGTACAGTACTTGGGAGATTCAAATATTCTGGAGTGGGAAGTGTTATGGGCAAGTCATCTATAGGAAATTACTCACTATCATGATGAGTTTTTTTTTTTTTTTTATTTGCTAGAAAACCAGGGTTGGGCCAAAGCCAACCTTTCTTGGCAGGACTCCAGGCACTAATGAGGATGTAGCACATCTTGCAGGTACTGAATTAAACAGATGCATGCAATCTAATGTTTAATAGTTATATCTGTCCTTAAGGCATACAAAGCAGTCCTCCACCAGTTGCAATAAATGATTAGATGTCAAAACCACTGCCCCATGCTGGGCACTTTGGGCTCGCTTGGCAGATGCAATATCAGGTTTGGGAGCAGCTGAATAACCTCTTTTTCTGTTCTGGTATGAAAGAGAACTTCAAGAACAAATAGATACTATCCTGGTGTGACAATGGTGCATACTACCAATAGGCAGTCTAGCAAGTCCTTGAGAATCATGTAACCACTGTGGGTGTAAATTAGTCAATAGAGCCTGAAGAAAGCTCTATTTGTTAGTGGGAATGAATAGCTGGGAAATTTAACGGATGCTCTCCCTCGTAGGAGAGCTCTGGTAACAGGACACGCTGCAGTCAAGGCCTATCCTAAATCTAGGCAAAGGGTGAGTTGGGCCAAGAGATACATTCAGTTGCAGGCTATTACAGAGGGCCCCTTGTAAGCACAGATTGCAGGAATCCCTTGTTGGGGCCTAGTTTTTTTTTTTTTTTTTTTTACACAAAGCAATAGCTATTTGGGAGATTCCTCTAATCAGACCATATGCTGTTCAGAGGAACCCTTCTTGGGTGTTTGACGAAAGCCACTGGGGACTTGTTGGGGCCACTGACTGATGAGGTAAACCATACTGGACTTTAAATGAACAGTGGGTCATTAGTAGAGATATGGGTTTTCCCTTCACTGTGGAAAAGCATGGATTTTCTCCTTTAAAGGAGAGAAATACAGATTTTCTCCTTTAAAGGAGAAAACAGTGGGAACTGCACATTTCCCCTTGCAGGCTGGCAGAGTTCCAGCCTGCAAGGGGTTGCTTGGGGCTGGGTGGGGGAGTGGTGGTGGACACACACACATATGGTCAGCAATACAGCCAGGCAGTGATGGAAAGCAGCTCCTCCAGCTGCCTGCAGGTAAGCCTGTGGCGGGGAGGGGGCATAAGAGACATGGGGGCATAGGTGACGTGGGGAGAAGCAAATTAAGGCCCCCATGTTGAAGGAGGAAGTGGGGCAGAACTGGTGGCTGAGGCTGCAGGCACTGCCCAGCCAGGGTGGGATCTGGGGCCAGGGTTGGAATATGTGGCCGTGTGGCCAGGCCAGGCAGTAGGACAAAGCCAAGGGGGCAGCTCATCCAGGGGGTTACTGGGAAGCAGGCTCCCTGCTTCTGCATGCACTCCTGGGGGGGGGAAGCATGCAGGTGCACATGCCCTCCCCCAGATTTGTATGCCAGGCAGGGGAGGATGCAAGCTGCCTGCTGCAGGCTTGGGGCTCCTTGCACTGCTGCACTCCATAGCCCAGCAGACAGGACCCAGTGCAGGAGGTTGGAGAGGCTCAATGCTGCCACCCCTGCGGGGAGCCCCACTCCAGCTGTGCCGCCATGACAAGATGTCTCTTGCCCACCGAGCAGTGGGGGGGGGTGGAGGGGGGGGTGGGATATAGCTGGTGCTACAGTGCTTTACTACCCTCATGAGATTTTTTTTCCTAACATTTAACCTCAACTTGCTGCAACTTGAGACCGTTGCTCCTTGTTCTGTCATCTGCCACCACTAGCACTATCCTCTTTGAAACCCCCCTCAGGTACTTGAAGCTGTTATTAACACCCTCTCCCTCCCCCCAGTCTTCTCTTTTGCAGACTAAATAAGCCCAGCTCCCTCAGACTCTCCTCCTAAGTCATAAGCCCCAGCCTCCTAAACCATTTTTGTGGCAAACTGCAAACCTGCTGGATAGGAATGATTCTATGAAGGTTTTACTTATTATTTTCAGGACTTGACCATGGAGTTAAAGAAAAGAATAAAAGGTAACATAATAGCTTATCTATCATTATGCTTCAATTAATGGCAGCCAGGAACTTGCAGAAGTACAACATGCTACATATTTTGCAGTTTGAAATTAAAAAAAGTCTTCTGTTATAATACTGCCCTAATGTTTCACTTTAGTTTTCCCATTTAGAACTAAAAAAATAACAACTTACCAACCAAAACTACAAGCCTGTATTTCTCATTAGGCTGATGTTTATATTTTGCAACTTCTTCATAAGTTGGGATATCTGCCGTATCATATTGATCACTCTTCTTGCATTCATACATGGATTTGTTTGTTTTTTTATCTTTTCTGCTAAGTCGAAAGCTTCTTCTGAAGCCAGCTGCAATAAGAACAGGATTGTTTTTAAGAAAGGAAATTGATATCTGAAAACAACCATTGACAGAGATTTTGGGTAGCGAAGTTGATAACTAGGCAAAAAATAGCAAACTGGCCATTTCCATGAGCAACTCTATTAGTTGCCAACACCAAGGGTAGGCCTTTCCTGGCTGTAGGCTAGATTGGCCCCACCTTGGGTCAGATGCAGGAGAGCAGGTGCTAGGATGCTGTTGCTGTTCATGTTTGTTCCTGTGGCAGTACAGGGAAGCACCTGCAGAAGGCATCCCCTCTGCCAAAACCCCAAGTCCACGTCCTGCATCTAAAATGTTCTGCAGGCCATATCTAGCCTATGGGCCAAGTTGCCAATTCCTGCTCTACACCAATTGCACATTTTTTCTGTTGGTTTATTACGTGGATCAGAAGAGGAGAATTCCAGACAATAATTTAGTAATGTGTTACTTGAGTACTAAACTATTGGAGTCAATTTTATGTTGAAATATGAAGCTGCTTATACTGATTTTTCTATCATAATTTCATAAGGCAATTACTAATGCAGATGTGATGTCATTAAGATAAAATACCAATTAATTACTTAAGTGTTGTATACATTTAATGGATTTACAATGGAAACAAAGTCCATAGTAACTCATGTATTCTACCTAAAGACACAACCCCATGAAATCATCATGTAATGGTAACAGAGCACAGGTGGGATAGGGGTAGTAAAAGCTACTACTGTGAACAACTATGACTTGGTCCCATGCTGCTATACTGTAGAAATACAGGCAGACTCTCCCAAATATATTTTAACTTAAATTTCATAATAGAAAAATGTTCATAATACAATCAAATAGGAGTATTCTGGATGCATAAAGCCATTTTGTACACTGAAATTCAACCAAGTTGGAATGAAATTTCTTAGTAAATATACTTTCATGTATAACGCTATCATATTTTTGCAACCATAAGTGGCCTATAATTGTACAGATAGTATTATACTCACAGTACTTACCTGAAGTTGATGGAAATTACACATGCATTTATACATTCTATTGGGTAGAACTGCATACACTTCAACCGTAGAATAATACACTAGTATCTCAACTGCACTCCACTAAATTGTAGTAAGGAAATTAATTTGTTCCACCTTTAATCACTGCTTTGCTTAAAATAATTAGCAGAAACTAAAAATGACAGATGATACCTCTGTTGTGGAATTGGATGACCACTGTACCATGTTAACATCCTTATCTCTGTGTAATAAACAAATAAACGACCGACTCACAAAGAACTCAGAAAAAAATTACAAGATCGCAATACCTATATAAATACATGCATGAGCACATGTGCACCCCCATACCACACACCCACCAATAAAGACATTTCACACAAAAGTAAATATGCAGCAACCTGTCTAAACAAGATTTTCAGCTATAAGATAGCACAAAAACTGGAGACATCTAAGAAAGAGGAATCTGGGTGTATTGGTCACTTGTAGGGCAATGAGGACTTGACAATGCAATGCAGCTGTGCAAAGGGACAACACAATCCTAGGGTACATTAGGCAGGGTATAAACAAGAAGGTACTATTGCCATTGTACAAGACACTGAAACATCCAAGTTAGAATACTGGGTGCAGTCTTATCACAAGTATTTTAAAAAAAGATTAACTTAAAACTGGAATGATATCAAAGAAAAGTCAGTAACATGGTTAAGGAAATGGAGACCTTTTCTTATGAAACAAGATGAAAGAGTCTTGGGTTACATAGTTTAGCAAAACAGAGATTGAGATATGTTGGCTCGTTGCATTCTTGGGGTGAACGTGAAGGAAAAGCTGAGCACTAGGACAAGATCAAACAGCTAATGAACTAGCCAGGATAACTTAGATTGGATATTAGCAGATTTCTAGCTATCAGAAGTGTGATGTTTTAGATTGGTCTTCCATGCAAAGAACCCAATTGACTTAAGATTAAATTGGATAAGCTTGTAGAAAGAATATGACAGGACAGGGAGTTCCGACTCCACATTCAGCGGAGTGAGGTGTTTGTGGTCCTGAGACTGGGGTAGAAAAGTGGCTCTCCTGTAATTTAGAAGATGCTTGGTAATCTCTTGCCTCAGGGCTTCTACTGGTTGCCAGCTGGGGCCAGGAAGTATTTCTTCTTCTCTTAGGAATACTACCGTCTTCTTGGATTTTTTTCTCCCCCCATTCTGTCCTCTGAAGCACTGGGATGCTGGCCACAGCTAAGGCTGGGGAATCGGGGGGAGGTTCAATATGGTGTCCTGATACTACTGTCAGGATATAGGCAAAACAGTGATTCCTCATTGGAGGGCCTGGCTCTTCTGCTTCAGGTCACAGAGATCACCAAATCTGAAATATTATCTCTAGGCTAGCTTGGCATGGACTGCATCCTTGCTTTCCTCTCTAACGTAAAGTCTTCTTCCTACAATCTTCCAAACACATATTAAGCAACTGCTTATCTGTTTTTGTACTGGTAGGGCATTGGTAATGCCTTTGTTTCCCCTGCTCTTGCATCTGGCATGTTATAAGTGCTGCTGGCATTTCAGGCATTGTGCCTAGTAGTTGTGTTTTAAGAGTCTGAAGTGTTGGACAGACACTTGAAGTGTAGTCAGGGGTGATCCTGTCTTGAGCAGCGGGCTGGCTTAGATGACCCTGTGAGATCCCTTGCAGCCCTACTTTCCTATGATCCTATATGATCATCTTAAATGATCCTATACCACTCTCACCAAAGGTCAAGAAGAAGAGTCGTACTGGACAGCTGAAATCATATCAATAGATGAAATCCTCTTGAAACAGCATTAAAAATACGAAGTGTAGATGTATCATTTAAAAAGAAAAAAAAATCTTATTTACTAGAGGTGCACCAAGACATTGGTCGGATACCAGATCGGTACCGATATAAAGAAAATTGGCTGCATCAGAAATTGGCCTGATGGGGCTGATAAATGCTAGTGTGTGAGCAGCTGCAGTGCAGCACTCAGGCAATGAGGAGCACAGCCCAGCAGCGGGGAGAGCTGCCTCCAGCTGGTGGCTGCAGCCCCCTCCATAGCCCCTGCTCTGAGCCCAGTGAGAAGAGCCCAGCTCCAGCCCACAGCTGGAGCCTGCCAGCCTGTCCCACGCACATCAGGGGGGCACCCCCCACCTTCCTGGGGTGCGCACAGCAGTAGGAGCTGCTCCCCATCCGCCCGCAACAAGCCGTGGGTCCATCCTGTGCCCCACCCTGCCCTGCCGGGCAGCACCTGCCCCTGTCCCCTCCCTCACTGCATATTGATACTAGTGAAAATGTGTATTGATACTAACAAGAGATCATAAAACAAAATAATGCAAAACATCACAAAGTGCACCACAAACTGTATTAATATACACTGGAAAAATAAAGTTTAACATTTCTCAATAAGTTTAAAACCTACCAAAAAACTAAAAACACACTTGTATGTACAAAGCATTTAATATTATGAAATTGAATGAAGATGAAAGGTGCGGTAAGTTACAACTGTTTTTGAGGTGCAGACATCAGGAGAAGTTTACCATTTGTATAGTTAGTTATTGAAATTAACTAAGAAAGAAAATCCTGTCACAAAAAAAATCCCATGAACATCAGGTGAAATATCTTTGAACCAATTTGCTGATTTCAAGTACATGACAAGAAGCCTGCTGGCCATGCTAAGTTATAATACAACCCCAAAACGTAACAAGTTTAGTGAAATGAAGTACAGCTGCTACAAGGAAAATGGGCCACTGATGCCTCCAATCTTAATACTTCCCAACCTGGAAACAAGATCATAAACTTGGACTAGTAATTATGGCCCAGCAACATTACAAGAGAACACATAACTTCCAGTGCTGAAATGAAGAAAAAGAGTGAAGCAATCCCAGGTTAACTCATAGCAAAAGCTCATATATGTGAAACAGATATTAAAAAAAAAAAATTGATAGAGAAACTGTACCAAAACCAGTCAATGCATAAAAAAAAAAATCTCCTATTTAAAAGACTTCTAAAGAATGTTCCGCTTATAATTATAAGGGAATAAGAGAACAAAGGCTGGTAACTGAGTTGCATAATTAGTATGCTTGATTACATACGTGCCAGGTGAAAACAGGAAGTGCACTCTGCAGTGTTAGATAAAGTCCAAGTTTATCAAGAAAACCTTAAGACCCACATGCTGCAGTTCTCTGCTATTCACCAAAACACAGCACTTAAGTACATGCTTACCTTATTGCACAAACCAAGTAATTTGCTGCTTTTGGTTCTAACACTATACATCTTATATGTGCAGCACATATATATAGTTTATTTGTGTGTATTATACATACATCATACAAGGTAGAGGAAAATGGTTTGGGTCCAGTGAAAGGTATTCACATTCAGTAAAATATAACTTTTGTACTAAATATTAGTAAGAATTTCTTTCCAAGATATCTGGATGCTTTTTCCTGCCCTCAATGGATTGGAAAGCTTCCCACATACAGTATTTCTATTGTTATCCATTAATCTGCTTAAACACATAGATTTCTAGCTCCACTTGTTTCTGGACAGATTCCCAGTTTGAACATTTAGACAGGGTTAATAAAAACTGAGATGACTGGATTTTTAAAACAAAATTGAGAACAGTAAACAGATAATATTCATCTATATCTACTGTATGTTCATAAAGAAGCTTGTAATGTAGATACAATTTTAGTGCATTTGGCAAAAACATTTTTTTAAATTCCCAGGACATTATGTTAGAAATATACAACAATATAGCCTGACTCCAGGATTCTTTATCAAATTAAAATATTAAATTTTACCAGAATCATTTTGGAAGTGAGGCTAAAAGTTAATTGTAATAAAAAATACAGAATTACAACACAAACAGTATGACATTTTGTATTTAAAAGGCTCTGCAAGCAAGCAAAAAAAATCCTTAAAGAAAGCAACCAGGAATATTTTGCAGCCAAACTACCAATTTGCCTAACGTGCCAAGTTTGGCGTTTCCTTTGCCCTTATCAGGAGTTTCACATACCTCATAAATTACTTGGAAAAAATGGGAGAACTTTGCAAATGACACCTGAGCTGTAAAATAACAGCACAGACATTATGCTTTCCACATATGTACTATATCAATATATTCGCAGCTACAAAAACTGATAAAGTGTTTGTAAGTGGATGGTCCTGTACCTCTACACTCTTACCATATTATTATTTTCTAAATTATGCACTCTTTCAACAAAGGCCTGGTCATCTGCCTAACTTCCTGATTCACAAACTAGGCTGTCAGCAAGTTAGGAGACCTAAAGTTACAAGAAGCCATATACACCTAAAAATTCAAAGGGAAAGCTTGAATTGTATCCTTACATCAATCAGCTATACCTAGGTATTGCAGCTCATATTGAGGGACCTACTAAAATTGCGATAAAAAAAAATTACTGAAAAGAAAATGCTGGCTCAATCCTCAGGGCACTGTGGGAGCCCACCAGGGTGGAGAAGGGGGAAGGGAGGTCTGCTTGCTTGAAGGGGTGCCAGCAAGATGGCTGCCACCCCTGCCCCTCACCACTGATTGGCTGCCTCTCTCCACCAATCAGTGGTGAAGGGCAGAGCTGCATAACAGGCAGCCGTCACAGCCTATCAATGGCAAGGGGCAAAGCCACTGGGGCACCTTGGTCTCTCAGGAGGGGTGGGGTGACATCACTACACTCTACTCATGAAATGGCTGCTGGGCCCCACATTCTGCCCACAAAATTGGTGGGCAGCTGCCCCAAATTTGTTAGATCTCTAATCATAATTATTAAGAACATAACTGACCAAAAGAATTTGCAATATCTAAGCATGGGACTGAGTGGTTGCTTAGCAAATTTGTAGATGACACCAAGTTGGGTTGAGTTGCAAACATTCTGTAGGGCAGGGCTAGGATCCAGAATGACCTGGATAGACTGGAAAAATGGTCCACAAATCAACAAGGAAAAGTGCAAAGCCCTACGCTTGTGATAAAATAATTGAGTGCATAAATACAGACTGAAGAATGACTGGATAAGCTGAAGCACTGCAGAGAAAGACCTGGGAATTACAGTAGCCTATAAGCTGAATCCTACTTGACCTGGAGGGATATGGGCAGTGGGGTTTCGCAGGGCTCGGTCCTCAGGCTTGCACTGTTCAACATCTTCATCAGTGACTTGGACGAGGGGCTAAAAAGCACCCTGTTCAGACTCGCACACGATACTAAGGTGTGGGGGGAAGTGGGCATGCTAGAAGGGAGGAATAGGCTGCAATCAGACCTGGACAGGTTACAGGGGTGGGCGGATGAAAACAGGATGGGTCTCAACACTGACAAGTGCAAGGTACCGCACCAGGGGGGGGAAGAACCAGCAGCAGACCTACAGGCTGGGGAACTCCCTTCTTGTCAGTGCAGAGGCAGAAAAGGATCTTGGAGTCATTATTGATGCCAAAATTAACATGGACCAACAGTGTGGGGAAGTGGTCAGGAAGGCCAACCATACCTTGTCATGCATATGCATCTCAAGCAGGTCCAAGAAGGTGATCCTCCCCCCCTATATGACACTGGTCAGGCTACAGCTGGAGTACTGCATCCAGTTCTGGGCGCCGCACTTCAGGAGGGATGTGGACAACATGGAGAGGGTCCAGAGGAGGGCTACTCGCATGATCAGGGGGCAGCAGGGCAGGCCCTACGAGGAGAGGCTACAGGACCTGAACCTGTTCAGCCTCCACAAGAGAAGGCTGAGGGGGCATCTAATGGCCTGTTACAAGCTAGTCAGGGGGGACCAGCAGGCATTGGGGGAGTCCCTGTTCCCCTGAGCACCACCAGGAGTGACTAGAAATAATAGTTACAAGCTGGCAGAGGGTAGATTTAGGCTAGATATCAGAAGGCGTTACTTCACTGTCAGGGCAGCTAGGATCTGGAACCAACTTCCAAGAGAAGTGGTACTGGCTCCTGGGGGTCTTTAAGAGGAGGCTGTATGAACACCTGGCCGGGGTCGTTTGACCCCAGTACTCTTTCCTGCCCATGGCAGGGGGTTGGACTTGATCTGCTCAGGTCCCTTCCGACCCTACCAACTATGAAACTATGAATGTGAGCCAACACCATGCTCTTGTGGCAAAAAAGGCCAATAGTACACTGGTGTCACTTTCAAAGGCAACAAGTATTAACAGTGTCACTTTCAAATCAAGGGAAGTGATTCTTTGGCTGTATTCAGCAGTGCTGAGGCCTCACTTGGAGTATCCAATTTTGGGCCCCACAGCTGAAAGAAGATGTGGGCAGATTGAAAAAAGTTCAGCGCAGAGCTTTAGAGGCCCATGAAGTGTGACTTATAAAGATAGTTCTTTCAGGCTTAAGTTATTTAGTCTGAAGAAGAGAAGACTGGTGGGGATTTGATAACAGCCTTCGAATAACTGAAGGGTGATTAGAGAGAGGATAGAGATGGGTTTTTCTCTGTGGCCATAGGGGACAAGGCTAGTAGTAATGGCCTGCAGCTGCAGCAGACAAAATTTAGGTTGGAGAATTAGGAAGAATTTTCTAACTGTGGGGGTACTTAAGCATTGGAACAGGCTACCTTGAGAAGTTATGGAATCTCTGTAACTGGAAATTTTCATATGCAGGTTGGACAGACACTTGACTGAGAGTCACTGGCAATGCATAGCGGGTGCATGCGGGTTCACATGCATCCCCTCAGATTGGCGGCACACCCCCTGCGCCTGGCTGCTGCTAATGCTGGTGGTGGCACCTGCGGGCAGTTGCCACTCGCCACCCTCCTCCTCACTGCCGACACTGCTGGCAGTGTCTAAGGGCGGTCACTGATCGTTACTGGCTGCCACTGCTGGCGGCATCTGTTGGTGAACACCAACTGCTGGTTGGCACTCACCCCTCCCCCACCGCCGACACCACTGTGGCCGCCTGTGGGAGCTACCCACTCGCCCTTGCCACTGCCTAAGGGCAGTCACCATGCCTCCCAGCCTCCAGGGGCATGCGTCATTCATGGGGATAGTTCAGCCAGGAATAATCCTGCCTAGAGCAGAGTCTGACTAGATGATCTTTAAAGCAGTGGTTCTCAACCTTTTTTTTACTGCAGCCCCATGGGAATGGGACAGGGTGGGCAGAGTCAGCTGCCTCCCTCCCAGGATTCCCTGTCACCCAGCTTTAACCCTGGAAGCCCAGCTGTGACCCTGGAAGCCGCTTGCTCAGGCAGACAGATGGGAGTCGGGGGTGGGGGGCCTTGTGCCATGACCCAGCAGCCAACCCACCTCGGCTCAGTACCAGATCATGGCACAGTGATTGGGAACCTCTGTTGCAAAGTCTCTTCCAGCCCTACTTTCCTATGAATGAAAAAAAAACCTCTTTTCATTTCAGGAACTTTTCAGTATGTCTACATCTTGGAAAGCCACTCTAAGTGAGAACTTTCTTAGGCTGCCTTCTCTCTGCCTTGTTTAATTTAGACCTTAAATTATGGTGCAGGTTTTTGAAAAACTGTTTTAATTTGGGGGGAAATCTTCATGGAAATTCTTGGTTATTTCAGTCAGGAAATAAGAATTGCTTTTAATCTCTTAAAGATAACATGTTTATAAACTATATGAGTCTATGCAATGGTGCTAAAGATTCATCCAAAACCTATACTGAAAAATACTGATGTGCACAGAGAATAAACAAACATTTCAAAGTTAAAAGCTCCCAAACTTTTTACAACTATGAAAGAAATACTAAACAGTTCCAATTTTTCCAATTTCACATCGCACCTAATCATAATTTGGGGGGGGGGGGGGGGGGGG
>NW_017729004.1:36768754-36769774 GCF_001723915.1 Gavialis gangeticus | reverse complement strand
AATATTGGAAATCAGAGTTTAAATTAAGTGCCAAGAGACTTCTGAGTCCAATGACTTGTCTGCAGAATGTGAAAAAAGTGACAACAAATTAATTGAAATGAGAACAACTTTTTAGTCACTGCAATAGGGTTTCCATACTGAATTGTATGCAAGTTCATGAGAGTGGCAAGGCCCTTTCTGTTAAAGTTTAAATACAGCATTTGTGACATTTTAAACATTTTAAGCATGTTCAAAGACTGTTCAAAGGCTGCCCTTTGATGTGTCCTTTGGATCTTTTATATTGGACATACAAGACTATGCATAAAGAGCTGCATTTTAGTTTGCATCTGAATTTGAAAGTAAAATCTTCCAAACTAAATTTTACTTCTGAAGTACAATGCGTTTGCAAAACCTGCCAATACATCTCCACCACCCCCACAATAACTACACCCCCACAGTGGGTCCATTACCATTCCTGGATCTTACATCTGCACCTCTAGAAATGCTATACATCTCATCCAGTACACCAAGTGCCCTGATGGAAAATATGCAGGAGTAATCAAACAACAACTGCACACCAGAATGAACGCACACCAAAAATCTATCGAAAACAAGATGGGGGCACATTTCTCACAGGACAATCACTCCCTCTCCAATCTCTCACTTCTAATCCTCAAAGGGAACTTACAAAACACCTTTCATAGACAAGCCTATGAATTTCACTTCATAAATCTACTGGATACAAAAAATCATAGACTCAATATAGACATTGGATTCATGACACATCACATCTGACATCTGATTCAGCCTGACATCTGATTCACCAGGTACCTGCCAGACCTAACCTTTTAAACTTTTCTTCCCCCCCGCAACCCTTCCCTCCTTTTCTGCCCTTTGTTTTCCTAATTTCCAGTCATTTCCTATTTCACAGACAGCCTTTCTTCTACCTTGAATTACCACCACTGTAGAATCTCCCTTACTCACCTTGGCATTTTTCCCCTGCTTCTCCCCCCCACCCGCCCCATATGCATCCACTAGACA
>NW_017729004.1:36738757-36768348 GCF_001723915.1 Gavialis gangeticus | reverse complement strand
CTCTCCCCTCCCTGCTTTACCTTTTGTTTTCCTAATTTTGACCTATTTATATTTTCACTGACATTGTGTCACTTTTAGCTTCTCTCATTCCTTGCAGTCTCAGAACAGCAGAGACTCTCTATGCCTAAAAAAGGGTAACTGTGCCTGAAAGCTTGCTAAGAACTTTTTTCCAACTACTCAGTTGGTTTAATAAAAGATATCACATCTACTCAGAGAAACTTGCCTACCTATGTCCTTAGACCAACATGGCTTCAACCAAAAACAAAGTAAAATCTTAATATTTGCACACGGCCAGAGGAAGAAGTGATCTCTGAAAACAGACAGGTGCACAAACATCTACCCATAGTCTGACCTGTAAATCCCACTTACAAATACACTAAGGCCAAGCAAAGTTGAAAATGAACAAAGTGGGGAGAAACTCTAATGGGAAAGAGAAATGGTTAGGGTGGATAGGAACACGTAGGCAGGAAGCTGAGTAAAAGAACGGAGAGATAAGGAGAAAAGAGAGTAAATAAGAATGGAAAAGATGGTATGAAGAAAGCAACAAAGAAAATGTGAGTATAAACAACTGGACAGCTTTACAGCTCTTTTAAAGTCAAAAGAATAACTGCATTATCCACAAGGCAACCATCACACCCAGAAAGGCATGTGTGTGGGGGGGGGCACTTTGTCTCAACTGGCAGGAAAAAGGGTCCCTTTAAGAGTCCCCCTTCCCTTTGTCCTGGGAGGAGTCTTCCTCTTTTCTACTTCTCTTGCTCTCTCTCTTTAGGTATGGAACTAGGGGAGGTGCTATCACTTGGATTGGTTTACAGGACTTCAGTAAGGTATTGGGTATTGCACCCTTTACTTGACCTGTGGAACTGATTATCCTCGACCATGAGGGATTGCTACCATCGCTGGGTATTGCACCTGGGGGAAGTTACAGAAACCCAGTCCCTACAGCCTAAATCAGAGCTGGGATTCAGAGCTCCCAGCTGCTCATATATAAGATTAACCTAGATTTAGTTTTTTGATGTTATGCACATTTGTACTATATGCATTGTTTGCAACTGGGATGGAATTTTATCCTTCACTACCACATTAGTTGGGACACATTTAAGCAACAGCCACTGCATCTTGACTTTCTTTCTATGTCCAGGGCAATGGTATTTTCTTATTCAACAGATCTGCTCTCTGTGTAACTGACCCCATCTGATAACTTTACCAACAAAAACAGTATTTCACTGCAAGGTCAATAGCAATATAGAATAGGTGGATTTTATTCTAATTCACCTGCTCTAAAATAAGACAACTACCAGCTGAGATCTGAATGCAGGATTATCACGGTGGTCTTTTAAAAAATGACGTTAAAATTACAGTATAGGTAGCTGGAGGTTTAATCTTTCCACTTCAAAATCTTTTGAAAACAAACTCATCAAGTGACAGTGCATTTGGAATCATCTGCAAAATACAATTTTCCAGTTGTACTTTAGTCCCTCATAGAACCAGACATAAAACTGGTACTCTGTACTGAGTAGTCAGTTTTCCTCATATCTTCTACACAAGGATTTAAAAATGGTGTCCGAGTCGTGGAGGATGGCAAAATCCAGGGATCAAGCTGTCAGAAGCTTGTCTGGTAGTATTGTTTACATAACAGGCATAAGATGGAGGTTTAGGAGCAAAGGATTGCTCAGTTCCATATTCTTTCCAGTTCCTTCCTCTTAGTATGAGGACATGAATGGTAAGAGAAGAATTGGTTGGCACAAGATCCGTCTCGGTCAGCTTACTCCCTGTGGGGGTGGAGAGGGAGGGGTAATTCCTTTCTGGATCTATCAATTGGCACAAAGAGGCCTCAGAAGAATAAAAAGTTCTGCTCGCTAGTTCTTCAAAACCTCATATTAAGGTTCAGGAGTTAAAAAGCATCTCTCAGAGCTTTTGTCTTCAATTTTACTATTGTTTGTAATTTGAAAGCTTGAAACTGGAACTAAAGGTTGTTAACTATTACTCTGTTTAAGGATCAAATTTATCTGCTGGAGGTAGCTACACGTCATTTTACTTGAAAGTGAAAAGAAAGAGACCACTTGTATATTAGTGATGAAATCCCAACCTATACTGATGAATTAGATTTTACAAACAGGAATAATGAAAAAAGTAAGAGAAGAGAGTAGCTCAATCAAACCTGGAAAGAGTCTCTTTAAATCTTCACTCACCTTTTTCATGATGCAGTAGATATATTGATTTTTTTTCTAGTATTTCTTACTATAGTTTAAGTGAGTTTAGTTTCTCTCCAAATTTAAGTCATGTAATCTTACCATGTAACAGTGTCTTGTAGTTACATAATATTATCTTGATGATAAAAAAAAAGACCCAGTGTTTTAATAGCTTCTGAATGTCAATGATAATAAACAAATATTACAGTAAATATGTAAATCCTTTATGTCAAATCCAATGAGCCATTTTTATTTCAACTTCATGCTCTTAAACATGCACCACAAGGAGATCTGGATGTCAATTGCATTTTGATACCCCCAAAACAATAAGACAGTATTTCCAGGAAGAAGCTGAAAGAAAGGAAGAAATTGTCTTTCATAACTAATTGCTCACCTAAATAGGTTCCACTGTAGTGACCAGCATATTCAGCATCTTCTGGACGAAGTGTAAAAGCATACAGAACAAAAGCCAAGAAATAAAGCAGAATAGTTAGAAGCCCAGACACAAATGCAGAAGAAGAGTTACTGTAAATGACACCTGTACAAAGCACAGCATAAAAAAGCCATTGATATAAAAACATAAAACAATTTCAGTTGTTTTATATTTTTGCTGGAGGTATTCTGGACTTTTGCAGCATGCATACTATAATATTCTTACCTTTTCACACAGTGCCTTTTCATGACAGCAATGAAAAAAGTATTTTAGAAGGGCATCTAACTTTACATTACTTGCACTTTATCATTACTTTAAAAAGTAGAAAATATGATGCCATTTAAGAAAAAGCAAAAATACTTAATGTAAATCAAGCTCTTTGGTAAACTGTATTATCAGACTTCAGCTTTAAATTTTGGCTCACTGGATTAGACAGAAAGGTTTTTGATCAAAAATGTGCCCTTTCATTTTATATAAAATGGCTATAATGTATATTTTTACATGCCAGAGGCCCTTTGATCAAAAATATGAGCTACAATTTCTAATGCCTTTATAAACAAAAATCCTTTTAGGTAGGAAAAAAACCCTATAAGAGATTAGTTGCTATTGCTTTAACATATGTTGCGAGTAGCAACCTAGGCTTCACACAAAGGAAAAGAAGTACTTTACATAATATGGGGGGATTTTTTTACTGTGTTTCAAACAAATACTCTCCTCAGTATTAATTATATTGGATTTGAAAACAATTAATGAGCTACTGTATTTTGCCACAATGTATGAATAGAAAAACCAGACCCCTTAGTGCCCTGTAATCAAGTCAGAAACCAATTCCATCCAATCCATCCCCACTCAGCAAGTTTTACCAAGGCTACTTTATGTATGGCACTGCTCCTCTTTTTTGCACATACCTTTATTTCCCAGCACTTAAAGAAATGTAAAACCATTTATAGCTATAGGTCAGATTACTGACCGCTATGTAAGACATCAAAGATTAGCTTGAGGGATATTTTTTAAACATTTTTTAATATGATTCAATATTATTGATGGTAATATGGAAGCTTTGTGTATATAACATCTCTTATAAACTTTGAACTACATTCAATGTAATTCTAAACACGTTCTCTAAATAAAATTACTGTGCTATGCAGGGAAACTTTTGTACATGTACCTTCAATTTCCTCTGAGAAGCACAAAAGGAAAAAATAGGAAAGGAAATGATTAGATGGTTGAAAACATAGCTGAAAAACGAAAAGTTAAATCTGAGAAGAAATAAAAATGCACCTACCACACTCAATCGTTTCCTCATCTTAGAAAAGCCAAAAAAACAGAGTATTATTGTTTAATACTTTATAAATAGGAAAAAAATCGCTATATTGAGCTGCTCTAAAAGCTTTTAGATAAGTATTATATTGAAGAAATACTCAAATTTAGATGGCCTTTAAATGTAAGTTATGCTTGTATAAGAAGAGTTTAAGAAAAAGGAACTCCATCATCATGCATTCTTCATCTTCTGCTGTTGATTTAACAGTTGGGACCTATAGCCTTGTCCAGTTGTGAGGGACACCTATCTGGAATTAAATTTAGATGCATGCAATGCTGCTAAATCCTCATATGATGATGCGACTGATTTCGTCTTAAACCAGGATTTCTACCAATCTTCATGTAATTTTCCACACTTCGGAGCTGCTGCTGCAGCAGCTCAGTTTTAGGAGCTATTTAAGTGTCTTTATTTATAACTACGTGAAGTGCCTCGAAAAAGTAAATTATTTATCCTTTAATGTTTATTCTGACACTATCCTATCACAACAACTTATATGTCTAAGAGTCCAAACATACAACTGTAATGTAATATGTACTACAGACATAGTTTGCCAACAGTAAACTAGAACGAGTCCCTAGCAGAACTGGTAGCTCTAAGCTTTTCTTCTCTAATTAGGGTGTTGTTGCATGTTATAACTTGCACATGATAAAATTATGGAATGTTATGCACAGATCTGATTTGGTGCTGGAGGGCTAGTAAGCAGGGGTGTGGCTAAGAGCCAGGATGCCTGGGTTGTATCCCTGCTCTGGGTGGGCTGAGGGAGAAGGGGAAGAGCACTATGCTGCAGGGAGCCCTCAAGCCCAGCCAGCTGCCCCCACACCAGGTGGTTCCGATGACCTGGTCTAGCCTCCCTTTATCAGGGATCAGGTACCCATCTTTCTCCACAGCCAGGCAAAAGCCACGGGAAAGTTCAATTAACAGTGGTTAACTGAAATTTTCCCACACTGCCTGGGCATATTTCTACCAAGCCCTGCCAGATCTCTGCTGGCCAGGTGGCTTAATGGGGGGATGTGGCTTCCCTCTGCAGCCCTGTGCATACTTGTCCTTGGGTGGGAGGGGATGGGAGAGAGCTGTGCTGCAGAGACTCTGTGGCTGTATGCTCATAGGGGAAGCTGGTGTACAGAGTAGCCAGAAAGGGGGAGGTTGTGGAGTTTGTATGGCAGAAGCACAGAGTTTGCTTCTTTCCTTTCTGGCAACTCCATGCGCCAACTTCCCCTAGGAGCACAGAGCTGCAGCCACTGGAAGGGAGTTTTGTGCAATGAGAACACAGAGCATGCTTTCCTCTTCTTTCTGATGGCTCTATGCTCCTGCTGTGCAAAGCCCCCTCCCAGTGGCTGTGGCACTGCACTCCTAAAGGAAGCTAGAACATGGAGCTGCCAGGGGCCTGGTTGGTTTAGGGCTGCTGTACTGCGTAGGGGGCAGTCCCCTCCACGGTACCAGCCCCAGACTGTAGAGCTTGGGTAGGTGGGTAGATCATCCACAGAATAGGAGTGGGGAGCCTGGGAGTGGTACAGCCTGGGGTACTGGAGGCCCCCAAATGGCTTGTGTTGCTGTAATGTTAGTTTGCTTCAAAGGAGAGAAAACAAGCAGAGTAGCATGAGCCAAAGGTACTCCTCATCTGAAGTGGCATAACTTTGAGACACTTAGAGATCACTTGGCATGAGTTTTCCTGCTTTACTGCACTGACGCTCACATTGTAAGGGCCTTTAGCATGGCCTAAGTATAACATGTAACAAGGCCCTAATAGTGTAAGATGTTAAATAAATTTGTATAGAGAGAAGAATGCATATACCCAACTCTGGGGAAAAAGGGAAGGGTGATCCCAGCAAGTCAATATGCTAAACTGGACATGCTGTTCACAAAGACAGGATATGCTAAATGTATTCCCAGGTCCACATGAGTGTCTATGGAGTCTACGGTGTAAAGCCCATGCTTTTTCTCTGGAAGGTGTAAGATTGATTCTTGAGATGATATTTTTAACTCCTTTTTCATTAGTTTGTATCTCAGGACTCAGAGATAGGATGGTTCACAACTCTGTCTAAAGACGTACCAAAACGCACCTTTCACCTGTCATCTGGTTGGATAGACACAAATGCTCTTTGGTAGGGAAGAGAGAATATTGCAGCATGATATCCAGGTATGGGCCTTTCTAGGGCACCTGGAAAGCCTATTTACAAGTTCTATTTGTTTATACAGAAGGTGACCGTGTGCCATTAAGAGGTTGTGAAGAGGACACTAGCTGATTCACTCAATCTGGAGTCTTCTAAAAACCTGGAGGACTTTTTTGACTGAAGTAAAGCCTTGGGATGCTTCTGACTTTCTTGGCCGTCAGCCTAGTCCTGTGATTCTGAAAATGACAAGTCCTCTTGAGGCTAGATCTGCAATGATAATTCAGTTTCTTGGGAAGTACTATTCCCTCTTTCCTTGCTAACAAGTTGAGGTGAAGGTTGCAAAACTGACCCTTGCATTATTTCACTTGATAGAAAGACTGTTATCCCCATATCTCCTGTTGTACAAGTTCGTAAGTTTTTATTTTACCTCCTGTTGCAGGAGACAAAGCCACAGATGTCTGTAATCACACATTTTTGAAGAGAGACCAAAAGACACTCCTGTTCCATATTGTGTGAAGATGCTACAGATGCCCTGTCCAAAGGACCCTTATTTCAAAATGAAATCTGGTATTTTGACAATTATATGCAAAATAATATGGGATGACAAACTACATATATATATATATATATATATATATGTAGGGGGTTACACACACACACACACACACACACACTTCCCAGTTCAGAAACTAGCAGGGTGGTACGGAAGCAATGTACGTCCATTGTCTATAAATCAGATGGGAAAAGATGAATGGACTCCATGTTTTTGTCCCAAGAAACTGGACTTCTGAAGTTAAGGAAATGGTTTCATTCATCCTTGTAATAATCTAAGGATATCTGACTTTTTTAAGGCATTATGTGGTGTCACTAAGTAGGAAGAGCAGAAACAATATGGCATCGTATTAACTGCCAAGTGTTGTGCTGAGGTACCTGAAGCAGCTTCCAGTGCTGGTTCCCTTACTACCATTACTGCCTCTCTTCCCCTTTTGGCTACTGTGTTCCACCTTGGTTTCCTTAACTACTTAGTCTATGGTAAATAAAGGTATTCAGGAAACCACTAGCTCCTGACAGCTCTTGGTACAGCGACACAGCACTCACCCAACATCGCTAAAACTGGTTATTAGCCAAATGCCAGTTAGTTAACATGATAATCACCAACCCCTACCAAAGTTGGAGGTCAGTTACCAGGTCCCAAAGGGCAAAGTTACACATTACACTTAGACCATGCTAAATCTGTGGAATGTTAAGCAATGTTCAAAGTCAGAGTGTACTGTGATCAGTCGCACATTAAGGCTTAATACTAGGGCTGTGCAAAACAGCACCGTTGCATTTCGACGTTTTGACAGAACAGCGATTCATTTCAAATTTAATTTTGATTTGAAACTGCTGTTCCGTTTTGTTTCGTCGAAACAGTTTCATTGTTTTGACGCTGTTTCAACGTTTCGCCTATAGGCTATAATGGAGAAGCTTGAAACAGCCTATAACTGTCATTTCTGCCCTGATTTGGATGAAACTTGCAGGAATGAGGGCATGAAGCCTCTCAAGTTTCCAGGAGATAGGTGCAGAGGTTTCAGGGAAACTGCACCTCAAAGTCTTGAAAGCAAAAAACTCATGTCACACGTATGTGTTAAGCCACAGCAGGGTCAAAACTGCAGGCTTGCTAGCCCCTGGTGAGGTAACAAAGCCTACCAAGTTTCAAGGAGATAGGGGCAGGGGTTTGGGGGAAACTGTACCTCAAGCTGCGGACAAGCAACTCTCGTGACATGGGTAACATTGTGTGTTAAGGTGCAGGGGGGGTGAAAGCTGCAGGCTTGCTAGCCCCTGCTGTGGCCAGGAAGCCTGCCAGCTGTCAAGGAGATAGATGCAGTGGGGGTCTGGGTTCTGGGGCCCTGCACCTCTAGCTGTTGACAGGCAAAACTCATGACATAGGTGGGTGACACTGTATGTGTGTTAAGGTGCGCCCTCACTCAATTGACACCAAGGCAGAAAGCAGGGCAGTTCAAACAATGCTGCCTTTTATGAAGTTTTTCCATCCCTCTCCCAAAGCACTGGGATTGGAAGGGACCTTAGGAAAGGATGACAGTCACTGGCCAGATACACAGTCAATAATGACAGCACTCTTTACCACCCCCTTCCCCTCCCTCTCCTAACTCTAGTTTCTGTTTCCCTGCAGGCAAGCCCAGCTTGAGCTTCAAAACATTTCAACTTGCCTCGTTTTGTTTCGAGACTGTTTGAAAGCTCTCCGTTTCATTTCAATTTTGCTGCTTTGAGCTCAAAACAAGTCGAAACAGCATTGAAATGAAACTGCTGGTAAAATTTCGCACAGCCCTACTTAATACCATTTACTGCCTGCACAGCTCTGACTTGCCACTGGAGGGCTGGTGAACAGAAGCATAGCTAGAAGCCAAGCCACCTGGGCTCTATCCTTGCTTTGTTACAGAGACGGAGGAAGGATTGGGAGCAGTGCGCCCTGGGATGCTAGAAGACTGCAAACTGCTCATTTTATCTTCATGGAGCAGACTGAAGTTACCCTAACATGCTTAGTTACCATAACACGAGCATAAGCATGGCCCAGAGTTAACCTCTGTCTGAAGAGATGCAACTTTGAGGTACTCTAAGGGCACTCAGTATGAGTTAATTAGCTTTAATGTGTGGACATTCACATTTGTGTGTCCTTAGTATGATATAAGCATATTGCGTAACTTCACCCTTCAAAGACTCATAGATTGTAAGGGGCTGGAAGTGACCTTGCAAGATCATCAGGTCCACCTTTACAGCATAAATCATAGCTACTACTAGCAGCTCTGTGTATGTCACAGAGACAGCAAATATTTACGTGTATGGTACCAAAGGTAAAGACAGACCAGACTGGTATAGTCTGCCATGCCAATAAGATATTATGGAATTGAAACAGGTAGCTCCCAGGAATGAACTAAGAGACTAATAACTCAATTGAAAGCAAGGAACAATTAAGAAAAAAGAATGATAGAGATGATAGAAGAGGAAGCACTAGAGACAGGGAGAAAAAAAAAGATGAGGAAAAATATACTCTTCAGAGAGATAACGGAAATGCAAGGGAGAATTAATGATTTTATACATTATTCAGTATAGAAATGCTGTATTTGGGATACAAAGATCTTTTAATTAAAAAGTATTTATAACTGTTTAGAGGTCTCATGGGAATGGCTTTTACTATTTACAAGGTTCAAAACCTTGGGCCACTTAAAAAAAAAAAAAAAAAAAAAAGACCTGAACTGCTTCTGGCCTCCATACAGTCATAAAGAAGTAGGGCTCAAAGGGACTTCCAGAGGTCATCTACTCCAAACCCCTGCCTGAAGCAGGATCATCCCAATCCAAACCACTTCATAAAACCACAAACTAAACTCTACATAAAATTACCATCAACCCTGACACAACAAAGACCTAACACCCTAACCTGCCACAGGGAAATCAGGGGAAACCAAGGCAGCCAATGTCCTGTTTCTATAAATGCTGTCAATATATACTCAAGAGGACCCAAGCTAGAGGGCCATGCCCCCTGCAGGAAGACAAAGACCCCCACAGTCCATACCAATCTGACCATGGGATAAAATTCCTTCCTGACCCCAAATATGGCAATCAGTCTAACACTGAGTGGAGAGGCAAGACCCCCTAGCCAGGAATCTCTGGCTTTGCTCTCAACAGGAGTATTGGCACACCCCAGTTGAAGTCCCCAGCCTTAGCTGTAGCCAGTCCAGCCCTGTGTTAGATTTAACTCTTGTTCTTCCTTCACCATGTTTTTGTTAAATGAATTTTGTCAAAGGCTCGTAGGCCTATAATTAGACCCAACAGGGGATACTCCAAAACACACTACAGAAAAGGAAGAACTACAGCTCAAATGAGGAAGAGTCAACTTCAAACCTTGAAGTTCTACAGAAGTTCCAAGGTTGGCCTGGACCATTGCCAGAGGCCACACACAGGGCTTTACACCATAGGTGGCTGGTCTTTATGGATTTTAGAGGGGATCTTAAGATTGACTCTAGTAACAGATGAAGGCAAAACCTAAGAGTAATATTTGCAATATATTGTTTTTTGATGTAATTGTATGTACATGGGGTGTTAATGTATCAAACATAATATACATAGATGCTATGAGTGGATAGGTGATCAAACTTGAACGGTCTTATTGTAATAAGCTGTAAAGTCCTACTATACATTTCTTCTAAATGTTTGGCTCTCAAAATTGGTACGTACAATGAATTCATTCTTTTATTCTGTTTAAATTTTTTTGTTGGCAGAATATGGCCTTCAATCCACAAGACACTCATCTCTGAATAAACTGGTTACATCTTGTTTGAATGAATACCATTTGGCTGCATTTAAATATTTCCTCTTGCTCATGTGGTGCCAATCACATATGGTTAAATCAAAATTTAAAAGTATAATATGTTTTAAAGCCTTAAAAAGACTGTATGATGATGACTTTGCCACAATAAGTATCTACGCTGAACACTGAAATACAAAATAAACAGCTTTTCAATGAAGATGTTTGAACATCTCTTTCCATCTTTGAGAATTTTTTCCTTTAGTCAATGCCAGTTATGGGTTACAGCAAGTATAAAGTATCCTTGAAAATGACAAACTGTTTCTTCATACCAGAAACCACACGTGTTGGAGCATACGAACAAACAATCCATGCTATTAAGGCAAAACTAAAGTTTACATCAAAGGAAAGTCAAGCCCGGTTGATATATTTACAATTCAGTGAATTGGGCATATTAACTATTTTGCTGATTATTCAAGTAAATTTATATTCCTTTCCAAGAGATTAGATAATTTCTTTATCAAAAAAGTGAACAGTACCAAGCTACAGATATAAAAAGTTTGGCTTCTGTTGGCTGCAACTGCACTACTTAGAGTATTTCACCCCCTCATGCTATTTTCTGAATAGTTTTCCATTCACACAGGATCTTATTACACCTCATCTTAGCCTAAATGGAAGCTTTTTACACTGCCTGTGGACTACCCTGTTCAGCCACTAATGTGTGTGTGTATTGGGGAGTCATATTTATAATATTCCCCCAGTAAACATTATCTTCCTAAATTTTTATTCACTTAACTCAAAGAGCTAAGTTTTTAAAACTTCACCCAAAGTGTATAAGTTTCTAATAAGGAATAGGAAAACTTTGCTGAAGTTTGAACTGGGTTTTGATTTAAAGCTAGCATATGAAAACACCATGCTGAACAGGTGCAATTCAGACATCTCTGCTTTAAAGTTTGTAATTCTAGTAAAAAAGAGAGTTCTGAAAGTGCATATTCCAAAAATAAACCAAATAGCTTAACTGCAACCTCTGAACATGGGCCTTCCAACTCCTAGACTAGGGGTGGGTCCCTCAGTTCCTCCCAGCCCAGATACAGGTCATGATGCATGCAGCTGATCCAGCTGGCCCCAGGTGTGAAGGAGGGATGGGGCAGTGTAGCAGCTGGACCTGCTTCCAGCAGCCCCAACGGCAGTGTCTACTTCCAGCAGCAGCCACCATCAGACCCGGCCCTGCTGCTCAGGCACCCTAGTAAGTTTGCCTCACACCCACTGCTGGACGCAGGACCCGTGTGGGCAGAGCGCATGGCCGAGTGGATGGGATGGGACCACATGAGGGTGGGGAGCAATGTTTGGGAGGGGACTGGGCAAGTGAGGTTGGGGTCATAGGCCAGAATCTTGGGACAGTGATGGTACAGGACTGGGGCAGAGCTGCGACCTGCTCCCTGCTCCCCACATGCCCCTGCAATGGACATGGGTTTCGTGGTCAGGGCGGATCGTGGCTCTGCCCTGGCCCTAACCCCATGCTGACACTGCCCCAAGATCCTGGTCCCGGCCCCAGATGTAACTCCCCACTCTCCCATGGCCCTATCCTCTCCAACTGCCCATGCGCCCTGCCTGTGTGGGTCCTGGCCAGTTTCCATGGAGACCCTGGGATAGCAGGGCAGTGACAGCATGGGGCCGGAGCTGGGACCTTGGGCACAGCTATGATCTGCTCCCTGCATGCCGCTGCCTGGAGAACCAGCACCTGTTGCAGGGGTGTGCAGGCAGGAGATGCTGCCCCTGCGCTTGGCCACGATAGGGCCCAGGCTCAGATCTTGGGGAGCGGCATCTGGGAGCAGGACAGGCAGGTGCATGGGACCAGGGCTGGGATTGCAGAGCCCTGTCACTGCCCTGTGATGTCAGCCCCAGCACCGCTTTCCCATCCTGCTCCCAGATGCCACTCCCCTGGATCTCAGTCCTGGCCCCATCTGGGCTGAGCATGGAACACAGCCACGATCTGCTGCTCACATGCCCCTGGCAACAGGTGCTGGTTCTGCAGGCAAAGGCATGTGGGGAGCAGATTGCGGCTCTGTCTTAGGCCCCAGCCCCAGCCCCACGCTGTCACTGCCTCACGATCCCGGAGTCTCCATGAAGACCAGTCGGGACCCACGTGGCCAGGTGGATGTGATGAGGTCACTTGTCTTAGGGAGTTTTGGTGAGCTGCTGCGTAGGCAAGTGGGTGGTGGTGGTGGTGTGCTGACCCAGCCCACGATGCCTCATCAGAGTTCCCCATGTAGCCCATAGACCCAAATAATTGCCCACCCCTGTCCTAGACAGGCAGCACTTTGGCCAATTATTCCCTCTTCCATCCTCACCAGTGAGGGCTTTGGCTTTACCTGTTTTATTGATACAGATGACACATTTTGCCTGAATTTCTATGCTCTGTGGCTTTGCATCATAAACAGATGGATTCCTAGAGGGACCAGTATAGTTCTTGTTAATACTGCAGCATGAAGCATGCATTTCCTGGAGGGCTCAGGCAATAACTGTGCATGTTCTCATAGAGAAATGAGTGTAGAACTCAAGAGGACAGATGATCGCCTTCCTCTATCCTCCCACATTAAGTTAAAGCTTGTCTTTACATTCAAAGCCCTACAAATGGAGGGTGGATTTAAGAATAGGAACCATTAGGCAAGCACATTTGGGGGTGTAGGGGTTTAATGTGGCTCACATTGACTGTGCTGCAGGATTAAGAGGAGGAATAGAAGGACGCTGGAAAGAAGGACAAGAAAATTCTGATGCTGAAAGGAAGGCGGAAACAGAGGTTAGGAGACAAAGCATGGAGGCAAATGAGCTCTCAGCAGTCTATAAGTTTAGCTTTAATAGGTTGCCAGCATCTTGTATTGTGCACAGAAATAACAACAACAAAAATATTTGGGAATGAAATATTTAGTATGTTGTCTCACATGTCTCTATTTCTTTTCTTTTCCTTCACATTTTTCTTTCCTTCTGCTGTATATCTTAACCTACATATTTCTATTGTCAGGGCTGTTTTATCAATCAAATCTTTCTGCAGCATTAATTATGAAACGAAAAATGTCTAGTGGCAGTTAACACTGCAATAGGGGAGACGCTATCAACTTCTCTACTCAGCCTGGGTGAGACCGCAACTGTAGTACTGTGTCCAGTTCTGGGCGCCACATTTCAGGAAGGATGTGGGGAAGCTCAGGAGAGTCCAAAGGAGGGCCACACACATGATTAGAGGCCTAGAGACCAGGTCATATGAGGAGAGGCTGAAAGACTTGGGACTGTTCTGACTGGAGAAGAGAAGACTCAGAGGGGACTTGGTGGCAGCCTATAAGTATATCAAAGGCATACATCAGGGCTGAGGGGAGCATCTGTTCACCAAGGCCCTCCTGGGGAGGACAAGAAATAATGGGCACAAGCTGATTGAGGATCGCTTCAGGCTAGACATAAGGAAAAGCTTTACAATTCAAGTGCCAAAGGTTTGGAACATGCTCACCCCAGAGGTGATACAGTCATTCACCCTGGCGATCTTCAAAAAGCATCTTGATGCCCATCTTGCTGGAGTCATCTGATCCCAGCAGTCTTGCCTGTCCAAGTGCAGTGGGGCTGGACCCGGTGATCTGTAAGGTCCCCTCCAGCTCCTAACAACTATGAAACTTAAAATCTTAACAGCAAGAAAATAAGAGTAAAAGGAATAGATATGAGCTTTTCTTTCAACCTTCATGTTATGTACAATGCCGTCCCATAATGCACTTGTATGTTCCATAAGGCTTTCAACAGTTTTCCCTTCCCAGTCCAATAAATATCTTAAAGGAATATGTTTCCCCAATTTATTATGCACTTGAATGCAAAACCTTAAACAAAGACATTATATGGTTTTTATATTAATTTATCAACATATTATCACATCTTTTACATATTCCACATAGTTAGAAAGTGATTATGGCTGAATATTAGGGAGGTCATTATTAAGGTGTTATATTAAAAGACTGAGTTTCACCAAGCCATCATTAAAAACTCAAAGAGAAAACTCAAATAGTATATTTTGTGTTTTGGTCACTGGCATTTCAATGAGACTTCTATAAAAATAAAAGTTCAATGGGCCAGTCAGAACTGAACTCTAACACTATAACACTACAAATATTGCTGCACTGTCATTCTATGTGCCCCTTACTTTTCTACCTTCCTCTCCCCAAATCCATTCACTTGAGTTGTGTATCCCACCGAATACAATTTGCTCCTGTCTCTCCCATCATCCTATTCTAATCTTCCTCTCTCTCCACATCATCACTGTCACTTCCCTAATTTTCTTCTGCTTTCCCCATCCCTAATGTTTCCCTTTCCATTATTTCACCCATGTTATCTTTTACTTGTGCTGACAATTTTTGTGTCACCTTACTTATAGAGTCACTCCACTATTACATAACATCCCTGTTTTCTAAGGGAAAAATATGATTTTCACTCATTTTTTAATGCAACATGCGTGGTTTTGCCCCCATCCTCTAACACTATTGATGAGATAGAGCTTCATACTCTGCTAATATGTGCAATTTGTTTTTTTAATTAAGCACTTCTTTGTGTCCTATACTGCCACAGGATTTACTTATTTCTGGTAGATGCATTTGTTTATATAACAGTTGACTCTGCAGACAGGAGACTTAAAATTGCTACCTGCTTGTGCTTTAGTTAAATTCTCTTAGCATTTTACTATAAACTTAACTTATCTGTCTGAAAAATGTATAGCCATGACTTTTTTAAATGAACAAACCACCCCCACAAATGCTAAAAATAAAAATTGAAATTGCTACTGAAAAGCTTGTCTAATCCCAACCATGCAGTTGGTCCAATAAAAGCTATCACTCAGAAAGCCTCGCCTCTTGCATATTTTTGAACCATCACAGCTACAACAACACTTTAACATGACTAAAATCTAAGTAAGTTCTTTTCTGTTATGAGTCTATTACTGAATACATAACATTGCTAATTTATATAATAATTTTGCTATGCATTTGAGATTACGGACAGAATACAAATACTACAATCCACCACACACTTAGTTAGCTCCTCCTTCAAACGAAGTAAGAATTCTGATTTCTCTTTAGAAATTATTTCTGTAAGGAAGTCCAGCAATCTTGCACTAGGTTATTATACATGCTGCTGGATGTTTTAGGTCTCTGTTTGGGTGGCTCCACTGAATATTATATGTATAATACTAAGCCTAACACAGCACTTCTTCCACTACTTGAGCTTTACTAAGGCTTCTATACCTTCATACACTGAGAAAACAAAAGACATGCAGAATACAATGACAAACACCCACTGGGCTTTAGTCAGGGTATCCTTTCACAGAAAGTGAACTTGCAAATGGAACCTTGTAACTTGAATACCCTTTAAATGACCTTTCCCCCCACCAACCCTGCCACCAGTATCCAGAATCTGTCAAAGTAAGCTGTCACCTACAAAAGCTTATGCCTCTCTGAACCAATTAATCTCTAAGGTGCCACCTGCCCTGCTTTCTGACCAATATCCAGAACAGTAATAGACCTCACTAAGGCTAAACGAGAAGGGAAAACCACCTCCACTAAAGCACTGACAATTCTATGCTGCCACGGGAACATACAAACCAACCACTAGATTACTGCTGCAGATTTTACCCGCTGAAGCAATCTTCTCTTTTTGTACACAATACAAACATACAGACATTTATTTCACTATAACTCAATGAGAAGCCTTGTCCTTTGACTTAGTACTTTTGAAACTTGGGTTTCAACAGCTCCACATCTGAGGGATGCCACAAACACACTTTAGAGAAGACTGACAAAAGGAGAGAGGAGAGATGGAAACCGCTGTGATGAAACTGGGTCTAACCTGAAAATACCTTATTGTGAAGGATCAGAGAAGCAGCTATAGGATGAAGCAGCTGAATCCTCCCACTTTCATGGTGTAAATGATACCTATGAGCAAGGCCTGGTTAATAGCCAGAAAGAAAAATTAAATCTTTAGACTTGAAGGCAATGGAGAACAGAGTCTATGCAAAACTTAACTGAGGCTCCAGACAGTCCAAATGAAATGATTCTGGCTAACTTCACAAAGCCAGTAAGTACATAAAGAACCACCACCAGGAAAGCCTTGGCAGGTGCCAAGGGGACCTCTGAAGGCTCCCTGCAGTATACAGTGGGTTACTGTTTCCTTTTTTTCCCCAACTCTGCTAGGGAAATTCTGGGATGAGATGAAGCAGCAGAAATCTGCATCTTACTCTTTATTTCTGAACCAGAAAGATAATTTTCCCCAAGTGATGGTAGGTTCTTTTTGTCTTAACTTTAGGTTGGTGGTCATTGGTCTGATATACTCTGACCATCTTGAAAGGAGAATTGAAAAATTTTAACAGTGCTTCTTGCAAGCTGTGGAACACTGGATCCCGAGCCAGAGGAAGAAATTTGAGATTGATTCAATTAGTAATTTTAAACATTGTGAACAAGAGGGATATCCCTACAACAATCAAACATGTCACATCTGATCTGAGTTTCCTCAGTACCCAATGGTATCATTCCTTCTTCTCCCCTACTTGTAACAGCTACAAAACTTGAGTCTGTTCACAACCACCAAAAACAGAACAAGATCTGGAACACTTCCTGGGGCAACCTGTATTGTTCTGGGGAAATGGATCTTCTTATAAGCTAGTCTGTCTGGATATCAAGTTTTCTGACCAACTAGGTAGCTATAAAGGATGTCAGGTGATATGCTACCCATTCCATTATAACTTCTTCAGCCAATCTGCTTCTAATGTCAGCTTCCCCAATACTGTCTGATACAACAATTTTATCTCTTGTTTAGATCTGTACAGCTTGTTTTCCCATTAGCTTCTGATCCACAGTATTCACATACAGGAAGGAGTTAGATTTCTCAATCTCATAACAAGGCTCTGGACGATGATAAAGTGCATAAACTTGGAAAGAGCAACCTCTATAGTGAACTTTTTTCAAGACTTCCTAGTACCCTCATAGAAGCAAGTAGTGTGTTCTTCCTTGAGATTTGACCTGAGAAAATGTCGTGGTCATGTAAATTCTTCCTAGATGTACCTAGGACTTTACACACTTTTTTATATGAAGATTTGCTCCGTAATAAAAACTCTTGCCTGGTCCCAGGGCAAAGGATGGCTTTCATCTCAGAATAATGCCCTCTCATACCCAGTAGTCTTGAGAAAGTTGTAAGCAGCAGATAGTGAAAGATTGCCCCAGAGGGTATGAAGACAGACAGACCTATAAATGCAACTTTTAGAGCTCTCCTCTTCCCCAGAAAGTCATCTCCTAGTCAAAATCGAGAGTCTGATGAAATGGATAAAGCTTAGATTCCTGACTGCACGTTCCCCGTTAGGCTGAAGCGTCAAGCGAGTTTATGTGGAAGGGGCTTTCTCTTCATCTGATCTCCACACAGAATTAGAGGCGTTAATCAGGGCTGTGAATAAAGGGTACACACTACAGCTTTCTCTGAGTCATAACCTACTTTCCTCAGTACTTAGAAAGAAGAACTGTATTTTCTAAGGTCTACTGACTGTCGCACAAAGGCTCCAAAGCAGAAAAAGCCTACCACAGAGGAAACTACAATGGGCATACTGTTGTTGTACCACCTGATGGACCTCTTGGAAGGTACTACTGACTAATGCTTAAGAACCATTTGTTTTAAAACTTCAAGATAGTGAAAAACCAGAAGAGAAGCTACACACTAGAAGCATAAAAGGTTATTGATAGTGATGCACAGCAAATTGATCTGGAGCTTACAGGAGCAGATTAGTCATACGCAGAAAGTGCTCATCAGAAAAAAAGGTTACTGAGTAACAAAATATTTAAAATGCTATGAAACTGGAATTAATCTCGTGTCAACATATTATGATTTAGCCCTTTGGGCTCCACAATACATTATTGGGGTATTTTCATTCAATATTGCTGTCTGAGTAACAAAGATTGCTAAAACCTGAGAGCTGTTTAAACAGTATTTAACTAAAGGGAACGAAAGTTGTAAATTTGGGAAAAGTCCATCATTGGAAAATTTCAAATACATAATATAATATTTCATAATATAACAGTGCAAACTCTAACAACCATTTTGCTATTATAGCCAACACACTCAGTTTTGTAATAACTTCAGTGGTATAATTTTGGGGAAAGAAAAGACACTGATGGAAACTTCAGGATCGGGTTTTGTAAATTTCTAGTTAAAAATTTAAACGTTTTCATTTCATATTTAGATCTGATCATAGACTGATTGAGCACAATGAGAAGTATTTTGTAATGAGCCTACACAACTAAAAGAAATAACAGGTCATGTGAAACATGCACTGATACTTAAACCATATGCTGATGTAAATTCAAATGGAGAGAAAGTATTTATTTCAATGTATGTGCTTGCTTAAGAGCTTTTTCCTCTTGTATTGTGCAATAGCACTATTTAAAAATCAACACCATTAAAAAGAAATGTTTTATAAACATGGTAAGAAAAGATTATATCAAAGGCTGTCATGGAACTGTACATCCCAATTTAAAAAAAAAAACAATCAAAACCATGGATGCATCATTTGGGAGGAAAAAAATCAGTATGTAAAGTCACATAAGTATCTGAGATTTGATCTTTTTCAACATTAACTCCATCTAAAAATGATGACGTCCCAATTCAGTTTGTATTTATTACCTATAATAGTATTGTGGTATGTCAGCAGGAAAAATCTGTACTAACTTTAAAAGGAATTACCTATCCACAGATTAAAATTGGGCCCAAATTTTTAATAAGAATTTGAAAGCTTAAGAAAAAACACACTTTCAGTTTGCATATGTAAATATTTATAAAAGAACCCACAAAACATTTGTATTGTGACAGAGATCCTTGAGCTAGTCTGCCTTCAAGTAGTAAGTAAATCCTCTTGACTGGGATGAAACAAACTGATGTTTTAAAGGTTAGAGATCAAGAGCATAATTTCTATTCCAGGTTAACATACTTACATGATTTTCTGTTAGAAATTTTCAGTGGCTGAATCTGTACTTCTGGTTTTCTCAGTGCAAATCTCCTAGAAAAAGGGAGGTGACAGGGACAGACTCAGTTTTCATAGCAAGGTTGGGATTAATAAACACTCATCATCATGACACTATTGTAAAAGAAACTGAAAGATTTTTTTAAAAAATTGACCCAAAACAATGCAATTATTCAAGTTCTACAAAAATTAAATCCTTAAGTCTCACATTTTTGTAAGCTCTCCAAAAACAGCTGCAGCTTACTCCTGCATAGCACATCAATGTGAATACAGATACTGATGTGCTATTTTCCATATGGCCTTTCTTCCAAACTGGATCAGCACTATCCTATCAGTTTTTGTCATTATTCATTCTAGCCAGACAAGTGAGGAAATCCAAACTATTTAGGCAGTGAGCTTCCAAGTTTAGTTGTCTTACTGCAATACAAGGTTTTAAAGTTTATCATAACCTTGTAATCTGTGAGCACATGTATGACAACTATGCTGCAAAGCAGTACAAAGGCTTTTTTTGTTTTAAGAAAAAGAAAAATTATAGTGTGCTGCTTAGTAGCTCACCTCTCCTGGAAATGCTTTGAAGGGATCAAGCCTGCTCTGGGATTGGCATCACCGTCATGCTTGGCCTGCCACCAGGTTGCATCATCTTGGCTCATGACATGAAGGATCTCTCCTTTTCTGAAAGCAAGCCCAGCCTCTTTACAAGGAATTGCTTTATCCTCATTAGGATCGTAGTCAAACAGAGCTCTAATAAACATCTGGAACAAACAACTTTATTTTAGATACAAACATATCTGCAAGTGTAAGTCACGGGTTTCTCTTTTTCTTTTCTTTTCAATGTACAAAAGACCTTAGGTCTTGTTAGAAACACTTGTTGCTGTAAACTGTCTATGTGGAAGTTTAACCTTAGGAAGTTATAAGACATTTAGCATGTTGCAACCTGCTAACAGAGTCCAGGGCCAAGAAAGACTAAAAGGGTCAATTTCCCAAAGAAAAACAGAGGCTCAGGATTTTGATTGTGGACCTTCTGTTAAGAAAGAGAAAAGGTCATCTGAAGGATTTGTTGACTGCAGTCCAACTTGGTAACTTTACCTCCTTACAGGTGGGTTTTTACAAGAGGTTTCAGAAGCCAGTTAAATTCTAGGGGTGTGGCTGCAAATGACATACCCCAGGGATTGGCAATTTTTTAGCAACAGCAGGCTGAATTACTGCAGCCTGCTCCAAATGTAGGCCAGCACTTTCCCCAAAATTGCCCCCAACATCTGGCACAGTGGCTCAGATAAAGTCTCTTTGCAGGTCAAATGCAGCCAGCAGGCTGCAGGTGACTAACCCTTCATCTACACTCTTATTGGGCATGCGTTAGAAGCCCTGGAACCTGCAGCGTGTACCTAATTAAATGCCTAGGAAAGCAAGCAGGGGAGAAAGAAAGGAATAATGTTCCTCTTTATATGATTTAGTAAAATTAAATCCTGCTAATTAAATGCATCCATATGGGTGTCTTCCATTTGCCTATGTGTTGCACTGAACATTAACATTTGATTAGAAGAGTCATCATAAACAGCTTATGAAATAAATTAGTGCTTACCTTGCCATCTTTAGCTGGTATTTCCTCTTTCACACTAGGTATAATTTTAAATGTAATTGCTCCTTGAGACTGAGCCTATTGAAGATTTTTTTTTTTTTTTTTTTAAGAGAAAACACATTAAGAATTTAGCATTCTAAAAATTAATGCAGAAAGTCTAAAAACAGCAAAAGAGAAGTCAAACTAATGCATGAATAGCTAAAATCCAGCCCATGTTCCAAACACAATCCCAGGAGTTCTGGCATAATGCAAAGTTGTGAACTATAAAGATAAGTTTCTGGTCTGCAATGTTTTTATTTACTATGTGGACTACTATAAAGTAAAGACAAAACTTTATGTTAAGAACTATAACCTGCAACTTCAGAAGTTATTGCTCCATATTAAAAATGAAAAACTGCATTTGCCTTTAATTTTAATTTTTATGTGCAATAGAAGCAACCACTATGCTCCTGGCAAAGTTTGGACCTCTCTGGGATAATACAACTAACATTTCATCATTCAGAAAATGTATAGAAATATTCAAACAGGTTTCTGTCACAATTATAGTATAAACATATTTTTCCTAGGATTTTATTCTTGTGCTGAATTAAAAAGACTAGAAGAATCAAAAATTTTTTTGAGTAGGCTGTGTGTACCGGGGGGGAAAAAACCTATAAATCTTCAAACAAGTTAACCATCATCAGCCATCTCATCATCCACTTCTCTTTTCCTATGACCCATTTAAAGTATGTGTATTTGGCTGCATTTTACTTATAAACCACAATATATTCCCACTGCCTCAGTGACATTTTGCTATTGAAGGAAGTGCTAATCAGCTGGAGACTCTGTTACTGTTGCAGGCAGCCAATGGGTTTCATAAAAACTAGCAGAGTGCAACACACAGCCAATGATTTAAGCAAAATGGAAACAGGCTTGTCCACTACCAAGTGAGACATACGTTTGCCTGCAATCCTGTGATCCAAAAACTCACTGTCTGACAAACAGCAGCCAAGTTTCTTATTTCACCAGCAGCAGGACTGGAATCAATAATTCCATTCTCACCAAAAGGGTTCTAACGAGCATCTGATGTTTATACTGTACTTCACTGAGGTAAACAGGGAAAATTGTTCAAACGTTTCTGTTACTGTTGTTTCTCAAGATTTTCTTTTTTATATTAATTTTGCTGAAAAGAGACTTCCATAGGGAACATAAAAGCATGCATAGAATACTAGGAAGGTAGACAGGCAAAAGTCAATTATTTTGGCTACTTAACCAAAATTATATAAAAGTCTTTTTAACAGGAGGAACCCCCCCCCGCCCCCCCAATGATTACCTCAAGAACGGGAAGAACTACCGACACTTCTCCCACCTACCCAAGCCTTTGATCCTTTGCAGTAAAAATGGTATGCATTTTTATATCTCTGGCATGATTCATCTGTTAAATCACATGCCTCAAATTCAGTCACTTTATCACTGATAAGCTACAAAAATGGTGAACCAGCCTCAAAGATGTTACTTGTAACATGATTGCAGAATATCTTTGCAACTTGTTTATATCTCATTTCAATTTGAATCTGTGGCATATGTTACAGGTCGGGCAGGTCCAGTATCCCAGGATGGACTGCTCCTGCCCCCACCTCTCCTCCCCACTCTTTCTGCAAGGGGACTCTGTGACTCAAGCTTAACTTTTCTTCCCCAAGGCACAGCAGCAAGAGATATCATGATTCACCACCCCTCCTCCCTGTCTCCAACCAGCCTTCACGTCTGCTTCTTTAAGAAGCCATTTAGCATCTGTCTATGAAAACCAGCATGTAAACAAACACTCAAGTGACATGCGTTACTTGTCTGACCTGGGGAGAGATGGGGATCTCCCCAGATCTGCATAAGGGTCAGAGGAACATCTCTTTCACTCCAAAGTGGGAGGGGGGAAGCCCAGCTAACTACTCACTCCCAGCACAGCACAAATGAAGGTGAGGATAAACAACCCCTGTCCTCAGCTCTCCAGTCTGCTTTCTGGTGAGTGCTGGCCAAGGAAGTTCCCAAGGCACCTTTTTCCCCTTTGGATAGCCTGCCCTGTGAACATGAAGCAGGTCACATGGTGTGATGTTTCCATGGACCGGTATTGTCTGTTGTTTGATGGAAATAACTGCCAGGGGCCTGAAAGACTAAGTTGAGAAATTTAGTGTATGGTATTTTTCCACAGCCATGAGCTTATATTGGCTTTAGTAGTGGTAAGGTATAAGGGAGCACAGCCTGAGAAAGAACAAATTACTATTATTCATATATAACCAAGTAAAGTACTATATTAAGATTCCATTTATATACTGTTTATGAAGGGTTAATAATGATTTTTTAAGTGACTAAATTGTTAGACCCAGACATGGTTCTTATAATTGCAACTTAACTCTCCATGTTTGCAACAGGTTTACAACATCTACATGGCTGCATAGATGGTGTCATCTGCAGGGGTTTGGCTTATTTGACCATGGGATAGTGTTCCAAGAAAACGGACTGCTGGGAAGGAATAAGATCCACCTAACGAAGAGGCTTGCTAACCTAGCGAGGAGGGCTTTAAACTAAATTAACTGGGGGATAGAGACAAAAGCCCAGAAATAAGTAAAAAGCCAGGAGACTGGATAAAAACTTATTAAGGGGAAGCAATAATGGAAACCTTAGCAACATCCTTTGGGAGAGGACAGGGCAGTCAGATAAATACTTGAAATGTTTATACAATAATGTGAGAATTATATGGAAGAAACAGGATGAAATGGAAGTCCTAGTACAATCATAGAATTATGATGTAATTGAGATTACAGAGATAGTTCATGTGACTGGAGTATAGTCATAGATATAGCTTGTTCAGGAAAGACAGGCAGGGGAAAAAAAGAAAAGTTTTTTTCCTGTATATATAGGTGATGTACACATGTTCTGAAGTGCAGTACAAAGTGGAAGGTAGACCTGTTGAAAGCCTCTGAGTAAAGGTCAGAGGGGAGAGGAGCATGGGAGATGTTATAATGGATATCTGCTAATAGCATCCAAAGCAAGAGGAGGTGGTGGACAAGGCCTTCTTTAAAACAAGTGATGGAAGTTTCTAAATTGCAGGAATAGGCTCTCATGGGGAATGTAATTATTGGGACATCTGCTGAAGCAGAAGAATGGGAAATGCAATAGAAGACTAGCTAGACAGCAATCCCCAAGGAGTTGAAACTCAGAAAGGAAACCTATAAAAAGTGAACATTTGGTCGTTGTACTAGGGAAGAGTATAAAAGTATTGCAGGCATGCAAGGAGAAAATTAGGACAGCCAAGGCACGTTTGAAATGCAGCTGGCAAAGCACATAAAAGGCAATCCCTCACAGTTGAGGATGATTGTCTTCCATGATTGTCTTCATCTGTGTGTCCGAAGATGGCAAATGAGGCCTATCTAGAATTGACAGAGTCTAATGCAGCTCAGACGTTTGTTTCTGTGTGGGGTGAGCGGTGTTGGATTCTTGATTTGGTCCCTGACACACTGTTTCTGCCACTCCCACTGTTCCATCTTCTATTGTTGTCATGAGGTTTCAAAGTACTGAGATCCCGGCAGGACACTCATCCTCTGTTTGGGGTGCTCCTGGGCAACAGTCTCCCATGAGCTGACATTAATGTTCCTTTTTTTCCTCAAGTTGGCCCTGAGGACATCCCTGAAGTACTTTCTCTGCTCTCCTCCTGAGCATACGCCTTGGCTGAGCTGGGAGAATAAACCTTGCTTCAGGAATCCGGCGTTCATAGATTATAAGGCCTGAAGGTGACCTCAGAAGATCATTGGGTCCAGCCCCCTGTACTAGGCAGGAAAGATAACTGGGGGTCAGGTGACCCCAGCAAGGTGACTGTCTAGTCTCCTCTTGAAGATTTCTGGGGTAGGTGATTGCACCACCTCTGGAGGAAGCTTATTCCACAGTCTGGACACCCTGACTGTGAAGTTTTTTCCTAATGCTGCGCCCGGAGCAATCTCCCAGGAGTTTGTGGCCATTACTCCTGGTTTTCCCCTTGGGTGCCCTGGTAAACAGTTGTTCACTGAGCCCTTGATGTACTCTTCTAGTGTAGCAGTAATCTGCTACCAGGTCCCTTCTTAGCCTTCTCTTCCTCAGGCTGAAGAGTCCCAGATCCCTCAGCCTTTCCTCACATGGCTTGCCTTTTAAGACTTAGATCATAAGGGTGGCTCTTCTTTGGACTCTCTCAAGCTTGTCCACGTCTTTGTTAAAGTGTGGTGCCCAGAACTGGACACACTACTCCAGTTGTGGTCTCACCAGTGCTGAGTAGAATGGAAGAATCACCTCCTTGGTTTTGCTGGAGATGCATTGATTGATGCATTCCAGAGTATTATTTACCCTACCAGCTACAACATTGGACTGCTGGCTCATATTCAGACTGTGGTCTATTATAACCCCCAGGTCCCTTTCACTTGTGCCACTAGTCAGTTTGGTGCTGCCGGTGTTAGGGGTTGCTCGTCCCAAGGTGGAACACTTTACATTTCTTGATGCAGAACTTCATCAGGTTCCAATCCGCCCAACTTGCTGGCCTGTCTAGGTCTGCCTGTATCTGTAGCCTATCTTCAAGCGTGACCATGCTCCCCTATAACTTGGTGTCATCCGCGAAATTGGCCAGTGAGCTTTTCACTCCCACATCCAAATCATTAATAAAGATGTTGAAAAGTACTGGACCGAGCACTAACCCCTGCGGGACACCATTGCCCACTTCTCACCAGGATGACACAGATCTGTTTACTATGATTCTCTGGGTCCTATCCTGCAGCCAGTTTCTCACCCACCTGACTGTCTTGGAGTTAATCCCACAATCCTCCAATTTTCTCATGAGAATGTTGTGGGACACTAGATCAAAGGCCTTTTGGAAGTCAAGGTATATAATATCAACCTGCTTTCTCATGTCCAGGTAGCAAGCTACCTGGTTACAGGAGATGAAGTTGGTAAGGCAAAACCTACCCATGATGAAACCATGCTGGCTGTCATTCAGAATCTTACCTTCTGCAAGCTTATTGCAGATAGACTTCTTGATGAACTTTTCTAGGATGGAAGTTAGGCTGATTGGCCTGTAGTTACTAGGTCCTCCCTCCTGCCCTTCTTGTGAATGGACACAATATTGGCCCTCTTCCAGTCCTCAGGAACTTCTCCAGAGTGCCATGAGTCATGGAAGACTTTTGCTAGGGGTTCCACAGTGACTTCAGCCAGCTCCTTCAGCACTCTTGGATGAAGATCATCTGGTCCCACTGACTTGTACACATCTAATTTTTTTAATTGGTCATACACAAATTTTATGGCAATAGGAGGAAGGCAATTATTCCTACTGTGCTCATCCTCTACTCTACCTGGCATGGTTTTCCCCTTGGTTTGGTGAAAGACCGAGGCAAAGTAGTCATTCAGAAGTTCAGCTTTTTCCTGGGTACTGGTAACCAACTCTCCTGAGTTGTTGAGCAATGGTCCCACATTCCCATTTGTTTTCCTCCTGTTCCTTATGTACCTAAAGAAGGACTTCTTGTTGTCTTATTCCTGTTGCTAATCTAAGTTTGGTCGCTGCTTTAGCCCATCTTATCTGTTCCCTGAAAATGTGGGCTGTCATGGAATAGTTCTCCTTGGGGCCAGCCCTGAGCTTCCATTGTTCATAAGCCTCTTTCTTCCTTCTTAAAAGGACTGTGATTTCCCTGTTTAGCCAAGAGATATTTTGGTACCTCTTGGATAAACCTCTTCTAAAGGTACCTCTTCTGGTTCCTTTTCGCAGCATGGGAATGGACTTCCTTTGTGCTTCAAGGATCGTGTCCTTAAGGAACAACCACTCTTTGTGCACACCTAAACAGGAAAGAGGGAAACTACTCTTTGTGCATACCTTTCACCTTCAGTCCCTGGTCCCACAGGACGATTTTGTTGCTCCTTGTCTGCTCATGTAGTATTGTAGTGATCTGCAGCAAGGAGCTGGGGCAGAGACACAATCTACTGCCTGCACACCCCTGCCTGGAGCACACAGGCTACAGAATGTGGCTCTGCCCTGGCCCCAGACCAAGCTGCCCCTGGCACAAGATCCCAGTGGCTCTGGAGCAGCCCCCTGCCCTGCCCCACTCCTTGCCAGCATGGCTGGGGCCAGTCTCCATGGTAACCTCAGACTTGTGTTATCACAGCGCAGTTGGGGTGTCCTTGAAGCCCCGCCCCAGCCATGTGGACAGGGTCTGCTGGGAAATGGAGTCTGACTTCCAGCCAGATCTGCCATTCTGCCCACCCCTGAGCTATATGCTTTCAAGTTTGCAGGGCCAGATGGGATGCACCTGAGGGTACTGAAACAATTGGCTGAAGTAATTTCAGAGCCAAAGGTCAGGTGAGGTCCCAGATAAGTGGAAAAGGGTAAATATGGTGCTCATCTTTAAGAAAGGAATGGAAGAGGAACTACAGAGCAGTCAGCCTGATCTTTACACTTGGAATGGTCATGGAGCAGGTTCTCAAGAAATCCATTGTGAAGCACCTAGAGGAGAACAAGGTGATCTGGAACAGTCAGCATGGATTCACCAAGAGTAAGTAATGCCTGACCAATCTCATTTCCTTCTATAATAAAGTGACAGGCTCTGTAGATGAGGGGAGAACAGCAGATGTGGTATACCTCGACTTTAGCACGGCTTTGGACACTGCCTCCTACATTGTCCTCATTAACAAGCTAAGGAAATATCAATTAAAGTACTGTAAGGTGGATACATAACTGGTTGGATCACTGCACTCAGAAAGGAGTCCTCAATGGCTCAATGTCTAGTTGAGAGGAGGTATCATGGGGTCTGTCCTGGGTCTGGTATTGTTTAACATCTTCACTAATGATTTGGATGATGGGATTGAGTGCATACTTAGCAAATTTTCAGGTGACACCAGTTTGGGTGGAATTGTGGACACTCCAGAAGGTAGGAGTAGGATCCAGAATGACCTGGATACCCTGAAGACATGGTCCACAATCAATGAGATGAGATTCAAGAAGAGCAAGTGCAAAGTCCTGCGCTTGGGATGGAGTAGCCACATGTACAAATAAAATGGGGAATGACTGGCTAGGCTGCAGTACTGCAGAGAAGGACCATATGGGAAATGTGAGCCAACAGTGTGCTTTTGTTGCAAAAAACACCAACAGCATCCTGAGGTGTATTAACAGGAGTGCTGCTTGAAAATCAAGGAAAGTTATTCTTCTACTGTCTTCAGCACCAGTGAGGTCTTACCTGGAGTAGTGTATGAAGTTTTGGGCCCTGCATTTAAAAAAGCATGTGGACAGTTTGGAAAGAGTCCAGTGTAGAGCAACAAAAATGATCCAAAGCCTGGGAGATGAGACTCATGAGGAAAGGCTGAAAGAGCTAAGGTTGCTGAGTCTGGAGAAGAAAAGACTGATGACCGATTTGATAATGGTCTTCAAATACTTGAAGGGTTGTTAGAGAGGATGGAGATGAGCTTTTCTCTTAGCTGTAGGTGAAAGGACTAGGAACAATGGCCTCAAGCTGCATTGCGGAAATTTAGGCTAGGAATTAGGAGGAACTTTCTGACTATGAGAGTGGTCAGGCATTGAAACAGGCTACCTAGAAAAGTTGTAAAATCTTCAGGCATGGAAACTTCCAAAAGCAGATTAGACAAACACTTGGCTGGAACACTTCAGTGAGGGATGCTCCTACCTTGAGCAGAGGGCCGAATTAGACCTCACAAAGTTCCTTTCCAGCACTACTTTCTTATGATCTTTCATAATTTCTTACGCCTTCATGAGCCATTTATAAGCAGAACCATAACAAAGTGTGACGCATCATTTTTTAAGATAAGGGAGAAACAGGGATGCAAAAAATGGTACCAAGAAAGAAAACAAAGAAAAAAAATCCATCTTGTATCATACTTTTTCAAAGAAAGATAGCACTAAAAGCAGCAAATCTGTTGACATAATTTAATTTTTGCTAAACTGGTTTAAAAATGTTTATCACTTACCAAAATTTGTATTATTTCCTCTGGTTTTTTATCATCCACAGGAATGCCATTGACTTCCCTGAGTTCATCACCAACATGAATAAGTCCTACACAATTAATACAATGCTTTATTTGTTGTTAAATGGCTTTAGTGTTTCATTAATACAATTTACAGTAAGATTCAGGCCTTCTACATTTTTTCTGTTTCTTCCCTCCAAGCTGGAGTCACCGATTTCTACAATTTGCCTATAACTCAATGGTTCTTAACCTACTTAGATTCAAAGTGCCCCTCACTGGGCCCAAGGCAACCCCCCAAAAAGCCAGCTCTTACCTTTTACTTGCTTTCTGGCTACAGAAAATGAATAAAGCAGATCTTCTGCTGCAAGGAACTTCTGTTGTAAGACCACAACAGATCAGACTATTTTTGACACTATGGATTCCTATTTGAAATATCTAGGTTTATCTTTTGAATCACGTCTAGGTGTTTGCACATCAAACAGTGCTAATATTCCACAACATCCTATGGCACCCTTAAAAGGCCCCCTGGTTGACAATCACTGCTCCGGATGCTATATATGGTAAACACTGCAGTAGCCAATACCATCATGAAGATTTTGAGATAGATGATAGGTTGTTTCTCTTCCATCCTTCCAAAAGCATTGTACCTTCAACTTTCCAAGTTTCTTTCTAGTATACAG
>NW_017729004.1:36732902-36738719 GCF_001723915.1 Gavialis gangeticus | reverse complement strand
TATATATATATATATATAAAAATCACATACACACACACACACACCGACTTCAAATCCCATACTGCAAGATGCTGAGCATGCTTCACTGATTAATGAGAGTTGAGAATACACAGCGCAAGACTGATCACAAGGCAATTTTTTTTGCTTTAAAAATTACTAAGTTACACTCATAAAGGAAATACTAAGGCCCAGATCATATTTACCTTTTAGATGCCTAAAGCTTATGTGGCCCTCCCTCCCAAAATCATGCATTTCACCTCAATAGAGGCACTATCCCTGGGGAGGTACACAGATCACTCCATTCTCACAATGGGCAGCCTTATGCACCTCTAGAGCATGTGAGCACTGAGCAGGAAGTTGCCTAGACAGAGTCAACAGGAAATGCTACGCATGGTGTGGGGTGAACTCTCAGGCATCTGACTCAAGACTCCAAATTGCCTAGAAGGAATGTGCTTACCTAAAAAGTTGGCAGGGGAGAATAGAAGAAAGAAGGAGAGCCCATCTTTTGCCTTTCTTTCCATTCTGGGCAAGTGACTAACCTCTAAACTATGGGATTTGGGTTGTACTTCTCTTCACTTATTGTGGTGAAGGAGCTTATGATTAAGAGGAAGGCACATTAGCGGCTTTTCTGGGACTCAAGAGTAGAAATGGATTGCACATAAAGATCTAAACTGCTAAAAGCTCCTTAAGTCCCCTTTCGGCTACATCTACACTATGGGGGCTGCTGTCTTTCTATAGCAGCAGCACCTTCCCAATGTGGATACATCTTTGCCAGCAGGAGTTTTCTGTTGCCAAAGCTACACAAGAGTCACCAAAATCAGAGGCCATCTTTTACCATCAGAGATGCATCCACATGGAGCTTTCCTGCAAGAGCTGTTAGTTACTGGTATGATCTTGTTCCACCGCTTGCTGATGCAGCTCTGCAGGCAGAATTTGGACAAGGGCTTAGATTTCTAACATAGTACATGGAATAGGATCTGGATATACTTTTAAAACAATTTCAAGATGTTGCAGGAGCAATTACCAATGGAAAACAAGGTAAAATTCACTTCCTTGACAGAAATACAAACAAAACAAGCATATATGCAGAAGTGTAGCAAGCTCATTCAGTGTCTGGGGTAGCGGAAGGGAGGAGGATAAGCCAACCACTTTAGATGCTGCACCTGCTATGACAAAAACTCCTGGGAGCCTTTCTTTTGCCCCACTCACCCATTACAGTACTGAAATATGCCCTTTTTTAATTTTCTTTGAGAGAGTAAAATGCTCTGGCTGGGAAAGTCCTGAGCACACCTCTCTGTAGATCCTCAGAGGTCAATGACACTAACCCCTCCCAAGCATGCTAGAGATGAAGGTTTAAGAGCGTGTGCCGAGGTATGCCTACACTAGCATCTTTTGGATTGGTAGTATGTAAGAGGCAGCAACTGGGTGGCATGTTCACAGGAACATCATGACCAAGACATGGTGCTGCCATAGTATGGACATGTCTAGTGGTGGTGAAATGGAAAAGAACCAAGAGCTGAAGGTTTTGGAAATCGGTTGTAATAATTGCTACCTGAAGGGCAGGCAGTACAATAGAAACAATGTTATTTGGGAGCAATGAAGCACTTGTTTACTTCTGTATCAGCACGACATGACTTAGTAGAAAACATCAGTGCATTTAATTAGATTTGGGAGTCAATTATGTCCTGAAGTCTTCTGAGCTTTAAGAAGCTTGCTATAATGTGCCATTTCCACAGAATACTATACTTTCTTCACTCAGTGCACTGCATTTCCTTCAAATATTTAACATACGTTTAAGTATTTATAATTTATCCAGGTCCTCAGTCATGATGATTTATGAGGATGTTATGTGACGTTCTGAATGAAAAACAGTAACTAAACAACCAATTAAAACTATGCACCATCAAAAAACAAACACTTTTTAAAATACTATTATTAATTGTATCAAGTGCTTGCACTACAGATAAGCAAATGGATTTGTATAAAACTTAATCCTACTTTTGTCAAGAGGGTTAGACCTTTCATGTTTGAAATATTTTATTGTAATTTACTTTTTAATTTTATCTAAAGTTATATAGAGAAATCCAAGAAAGGGCACCTCGTGTCCAAAAACGTATCTAAAACCTCTCCCAACTACCAATACCATAACTATGGGTAGGTAAGAGGGACATGAGCCCCAGAAGCCAATTAAGAGGGGGGTGGGGATGGGACAGGTGCATTAGAACTGAGGCTGGGAGGCACTGGTATCGATGGAGCTATGTGGTAGCTTGGGCTCTGGGAAGAGGGGCTAGGAACTGGGCAGTGATGTGAGGGAAGCTCTCAGGTCCTGGCACTCAGCGTGATATTTAGCAGTGCCTGCTGGGGGGAAGTGGGTAGACAAGAGGTTTTACTCCTTAACTGGGGGACAGCTTCCCCCACTCCTGCTGGGACACTCCACCCCTTATCTTCCTCCCCCTCTGCCAAGCTGAAGACTATATCTGTCAGGACCAGAGAGCTTCCTTGCACTGAATCCTAGATACCAATCAGTCTCTCAATGTAACAGAGAGCCAGAGGGCTCCTGTTACTTTAAGAGCAGGCAGTGGGCTAAGCTGGCTGCATGAGGTGGCAACAGCAGGAGCACAGGTTGGCTGCTAATTAAAAAAGGGTAAACTCCCGTGCGTAACTGAGGCCACATGACAAAAAGGGGCAGGGCTACGAGGCATATAATCCCAGGGCCTGAGTCAGACCCTCCATGCTGCAGGGAGAGAAGCTCCCCAGGGCAAAGTACAGACTATCAAAAAGCCTGAGACTGAATCAATTCAATCTTCGCAGGTTAATCTAAGTTGCATAGGTTGAATCAATAAGCAAGTGACAGGCATTCACTTTTGATTCTGAAAATGCAGCCATATGCCTGCAGTGGCTCAGTGCAAAAGTCAGGGGACAGGGGGTGCTAGAACACAGATTTCATAGATATTAGGGCTGAAAGGGACCTTGGAAGATCATCAAGTCCAGTCCCCTGCCCTAGGACCAGGAAGTCAGCTGCAGTCACAGGATCCCAGTAAGATAAACATACAAATATCTCTTAAAGGAGTCCAGAGTAGGTGTTTGCACCACCTCTGGCAGCAGTCTGTTCCAGGCCTTGTGGGGCTCGGACAGTACAGAAGTTCTTCCTTACACCCAGCCTGAAACGATCTTGGAGGAGTTTGTGACCATTTGACCTTGTCATCCCTTGGGGCGCTCTGGTTAACAGGTGTTCCTCCAGATCCTGATGTACACCCCTTATATAGTTATAGGCAGCCACCAGGTCCCCCCTGAGCCTGCACTTTTCCACGATGAAGCGTCCCATGGCTCTCAGCCTCACATCATAAGGTCTGTTTTCCTGCCCTCTGATCATGCACGTGGCTCTTCTCTGGACTCTCTCGAGCTTCTCCACATCCTTTTAAAATTGTGGAGCCCAGAACTGGATACTGTACTCTAGCTGCAGCCTCACCAAACCCTAGTACAGTGGGAGGATGACGCCTCCCTGATGGCTGGAGCAGACAGTTTGGGCCAAGGCTAGCCCATCCACCGGGGGGAGGGCAGGGAAGAGCAGGGTTCTGCTCATCTTTTTTGCAGTGCTACTACATTTCATGCAAACAAACAAAGCAAGCAAAATGTATCTTATTTTTTGGGTTATTTAAATTTGAATGGCCAGTACCAAGATACAAACACAACTTACCACTTCTGTCTGCAGCTCCTCCCCGCATTATCCTAGCCACCACAATTGCACCAGTACGTTCATCCCTTTTAATAGTTGCTCCCTTAAAAAAAAAAAAAAAAAAAAAAAAAAGAAAGGATATCTAGTATCTTTGCATAATTTAAGTATATTAGACTAGAAAATACTTGACATAAAATTGAAAATGGTAAATACAATACAGATGTGTACTGCAGTCTAGAAATAAGAATGACAGCTGCTCATTAAAATCTGTTAACTATTTGAAATACATTATTTAATAATATTACACACAAGGTTTTTGTCATTTAAACCATATGAAAAGAAATCTGTCCCTTGTGTTCTATCCTACATAATGTGACAGTTGCTCCTATTTGCTAATAAAGCTCATCCATTCAGCACAGACATACCAGTACAGACTAAGATGCACAACAACAACATAAAAGAATATCATTTGGGGGCTAAATACTCCAAGTACACATATTACACTATTTCTATTGGGTCAATCCACAGATTGGGGCTTAAGCAGTGCTGAAAACTGATAAATGAGAAATAGTATACATCCTGGACAGAAAGAGGCCATTTCTTATACCAGATTTGCCTTCAAAACATAAAACCATCTATTCTCACACATCAGTTGATAGTTTGCTCTTTGGGAAAGGAGTCTTGAATAGTTATCCAAGAAACAAACATGGCAGCGGGGGAGGAAATCACCCTATACTAAAACATCTGAGGGAGAAATTCAGAGAGCAGAAAAATGGGATATTCCTTGTGTTTGCCATAATGGCGTTTTTACAATTCTAAAATAGGCATAATGCAAGAAAGAAATCCAACATAAATGAAAGCATATTTGTTGAAAACAATTACGGAGATTTTTCTACAGCCATTCTAAATTAACAGGACAATGTCCCACAATCAGGAAGTCATATAAAAAGCATAGCTGTCTTGTCTTCAGTGGTAGCTCACATACAGCACACCATGCAGATAAGCAAAGTGAGTCAAAAAAAAAAAAGTCTCCCCTTACATTTTTGGCTATTTTAGAAGACATTTCTTTTTAATCCTCAAACATCAGTTAATTTGAGTTTAAATGCAAGAGCACTTTTGGTTTGCTGAAATCCTGAAAAAGCAGATTTATTTGTGTTGCTGCCAGGCCTGCCTAAATGATGAGGGGTGTATAATCTGGCAAGAAAGTTTATTCCTATGAAATATTCAGCTCTGGGATTTTTTTCAGCTTCACGTGCAGTGCAGCTCCTCATTTTGTCCTTTAAAAGACAAGGAGGTTAAAGCTGGAACTTGGAAGCCTGAAAACCTGTTGGTGTTGCTAGCCAAAGTTGTAAGTTACCCTAAAGCTGACACAAAGATGTAATGTCACAGTTCAGTTTAAAATATTTTAAAAGGGAAAATAAGGAGTTTGAGAGCTATATCAGAGACTGAGAATGCGATTAAAGGTTCCATAGCAGCATGCAAGGGTACTAAAAAACACTATTCATGGTTTCACAGATGTACAGCCTCCTAGTCCACCTGCTTATCTGCTGCTTCCCAAATATAAACAAAGTAAACACTTGTTTTTCACCCAATCAAATTAACAACAAATCAAAGCAAGGTACCATATTTACCCCAATCCAAGATTACTTTGAATTTAAGACAACCCCAATAATTAGATTTGTAATTAGATGATAAAACTGCTGCAATTTTTAAAGTATAGAATCTAATTATGGGGGGAGCATCTTAAATTCACCTCCACAATATCCTTAAAAAAATCCTCATCTTGGATTCAAGTAACTACAATAGTCAGGTATATAAAAAGGAGTTATGGCACAGAGAAGGGGAAGCCAACATCCAGCACCAGAAGTAGCATAAACACCCTGTGTGTGGCGTGCAGCAGACTGGGAAGAGACAGGCAACACAGTGGCAGATAAGTCAGGAAGCAGACAACACGGCACCAGACTAAGCGCAGAATGCAGGGCAGGAAGCAGAAAGCACAGTAGCAGCTTGGTCAGGGAGCACAGGGCAGGAAGCAGAAAGCTGAGCAGCAGATTGGGTAGGGGAAGGAATCAAATGCTACTCAGGGAGGATGAGGAGCTAATTTGTGGTATACCTGCTAAAAGTTTGGCCCTTGCTGACAT
>NW_017729004.1:36724408-36727902 GCF_001723915.1 Gavialis gangeticus | reverse complement strand
ACTGATGACAACACGGCACCAGACTAAGCGCAGAATGCAGGGCAGGAAGCAGAAAGCACAGTAGCAGCTTGGTCAGGGAGCACAGGGCAGGAAGCAGAAAGCTGAGCAGCAGATTGGGTAGGGGAAGGAATCAAATGCTACTCAGGGAGGATGAGGAGCTAATTTGTGGTATACCTGCTAAAAGTTTGGCCCTTGCTGACATCAAAGGACAGATATCAGTGTTTACATTTGCAAGCTCTTTGCCTATTAAATGAAAAGTCACATAACTAGGCACCAAATACCAATGAATACTCCGGAAGGCATAATTTTAATGTAGACTATACTATCAGCCTTACTTTTCAAGGCGAAAAACAGTTAATTACTTTAATTGCAGATCTTTGACATCAATTGCTCACACATCTTTCATTTTGTGTGAATAAAGCCCATACACATGAGAACAGATTATTTCAAAAAGTAGTATTAGTTTGGGTCACCTGCACCTCCCTTGCGACCATCAGAGCTGAAGGCATCTAAGACACAGCAACCTCAACTGCCACTTGGCTCATTCACTAATAAATCCCAGATAGCAGGACTCTGGACTAGCAGAGGGAGAGGGTATGTGGAATCCATGTGGACAACACATACAGATGTACCACAGTTACCGGAGGGTAAGAAGCACTCTGCCTTTAAGTAACTGTCCACACAAACAACCAATTACTTCAAATGAAAGGAAAGGAAAAAAAATCCCACTTTAAGAGTGACTACAGAACAGCACTAACAAAGTTGGCAACAAACCTTAGGTGCCATGCTCGGAAAGTAGTAGAAAGTCAGTGGACAGTACTCCTAGTGGCAACTCTCTCAGAAATAGAGACCTTAGTCTAAAGAAGCTACAGAGAACCCAGCTCGCTTCAGGGAAAGCACACAGTGCAAGACTGGGAGTAAAGTAGATGAGAGCTGCTGCTGTTGTCTGGAGAACCTCTTGTATTTCATTTCCTGTAAACCTGATAGAAGGCTTCTTGCCACGTAGGAGAATACTGTGCATTTCCAGGGAGCAGTCTGCTCTAGAGGACTCATCCAATCAGCATCTAGGCAGTCGGGTAGAACACAGCTGTTCTAGATACAGCACCTGGCCCTGGTTCTGGGAGAATATGTTACAAAGCAGCAGTGTTGTGACTGGTGGGTTGAATGACACACCAGCTGGGAAGACTAAAACTGTCCGCATGGCCTTTCTGCAAACTCTGGGGACTATGGGGATTTGCCAGCCCTGCCCCCCCATCCCACAGAATAGCCCCACGTCCTACATAAGAAGGCAGGCATCCATCAGTGAGCCTAGGTTTCTGTGTCATCCACTGTCCCCATGGCTTTCCGGAGCTGCAGGCTTTCAATTTGATCCTGGAAGATCCTTTCTCCTGACATGCATGGCTTTTGTTGAGGCTCAGTACACCAGGGATTCCCTGACTGATATCACAGCTGGGTGAGGACTGCAAATTGCTCATATTACCACCATGGAGCAGTGCAAATGAACACATTAATCTGGAGATGCTCCTTGCAGAAGAAGTCATAACTTTGCTATAATACAAGCACTCTTAGCAAGTTTTGCTGCTTGAATGCAGTTACTTCCATTTAAAGTAAATTTAACACATGCTAAGTGTAACATGTGACATGGGGAGTCTATAGACATGCTCTGGGATGGAGAGGGGATGCCTTAATTAGAGAAGCTCTGAGAGTTGCTTTAATTAAAGCACCTGCAGCATCATGTGTATTCAGCATCCTGTGCTTCAAAATAGTGGCACTTGATGAGCTTTAGTTAAAGTGCCCTCACCACCATTTTCAAACATGGGTATGCTGAATACATGCAATGTGGAGGCTGCTGGAGCACGCTAATTAGCAGACTTGCAGCCAACTTGATTAGCTGAGTTGGCTCTGATGTATGATAATTAGCATGCATTGGAGCAGAGTTCCATCACTTTTATAGGTGCCCAGAGTCCTAAGGCTTGTGACATAAAAACAACGTCTTAACCCTCCTAATACAGTAGCCATGTAAAAAGGTTGAGAGAGACTCCTAGAATTTCTACACCTGGTTTAAATGCATACAAGGAGGAAAATAAAGTAAATAAGAATATGGCAATGGATAAAGAAACACCTGAGGACACAAAGATGGACAATAAAGAAAAGTACTAGTATTGATGACACTGTTGAGTGAGGTGTTTCCTTTATGGTTTCTGAAGGCACAGAGGCTGTGTAAGAGCCTGGCATATGTGAGGAGACAGCACGTGACAACACATGAACTAGAGGAAGACTTTCATTTGGGAAGTACTAACATAGGCTGTGGTCAATCCCTTCTGTGTTTCTCTGGAGTAGGAAGTAAAGGCTGCAGAGATTTCTCCAAGAAGGAAAATTTTCCATTTTGCCTCTCTATTCTAGGACTGCCTTTTGAAGAATGGGTAACATGCAAAGTAGTACCTATTATATGTCCCTCTCCCAGGCAGATAAGATCATGAGAATGGCCCAGGTTCATGGGCATGGTGGAGTCCACCCAACAAAAAGTTTCTGAAGGCTGGTGATTTGGTGTTTGCTATGATGAGGGTTTACCTCCTTGACTCTGGGGTGGTGGTCTCAGATGTACAGATTTCACTTAGAAATATTTATTTTGGCCTAATTAGAAATAACTAGTTGTAACATTAAAATCTATAGCTGAGCTTAGTTCTCCTGAATGAAGACATGGTCCCTGCCCAGGTTCTGCCCTGCAACCATGAATTACAGGAAGAGAAAGTATGGGCTGAGGCTGTCTTGCCCCTTACAGTCTTGTACACATTAGTTCCATAGGTGAATAGGCAAAGGCTACTGCTATGCAAAAGAATTTAGGATTCTGTGTTTTGGGTGCATACACAGGACTGAAATCCATGTAGATAAATACACACAGAATCACAACTGTGTTTTGGTCTACAGCATATTCATGTATACTCATTCCTTTTAAATGGACTTTATATTTCCATGTAAAAGCTTGAAAAAGTTAGTTTCTCTCAAAAATTGGCTACCTATTTGTTTGTTTCTTCCTGACAGTTCTACTTAACACAAGTCAATCACATTTGCAGAACCGTGGATTGATTTACCTAAATCCAAAATGAAGAGTCCTAAATTCTCAGATAGTAAGAAACACTAATACAGTACTTCACAGAATCAGTCACCCTAAGTCACTGTATTTACTTTTCTGAAAAGCACGTTCGCATTAAAAAAGTTAATATCTCTTTTCCTGAAAAAAATCCACAATTTGTTTGAGAAAATTATTCTGGCACACCATCCAGGAGGGGCCAGCAGGGAACTGCATACTCAGGGGCAACCAGCACGGGTTCATCAGTGGCAGGTCCTGTCAGACCAACCTGGTGGCCTTTTACGACCAGGTCACTAAATCATTGGATGCAGGGGTGGCAGTGGATATAGTTTTCCTAGACTTCAGGAAGGCTTTTGATACTGTCTCTCACCCCATTCTCATTAGGAAGCTGGGGGACTGTGGC
>NW_017729004.1:36710668-36719408 GCF_001723915.1 Gavialis gangeticus | reverse complement strand
GCACTTTAAGAGGGATGTGGACAGCATCGAGAGGGTCCAGAGGAGGGCCACTCGTATGATCAAGGGACAGCAGGGTAGGTCGTATGAGGAAAGGTTGCGGGACCTGAACCTGTTCAGCCTTCAAAAGAGAAGGCTGAGGGGGCATTTTGTGGCCTGTTATCAACTGGTTAGGGGGGATCAGCAGGCGCTGGGGGAGTCCCTGTTCCCCCGAGCGCCGCAAGGAGTGACCAGGAACAACGGCCACAAGCTGGCGGAGGGAAGGTTTAAGTTGGACATCAGGAGGCGCTTCTTCACGGTCAGGGCAGCTAGGGTCTGGAACCAGCTTCCAAGTGAGGTGGTGCAGGCTCCCACCCTGGGGGTTTTTAAGAGGAGATTGGAGGACCACCTTACTGGGGGTTGTTTGACCCCAGTACTCTTTCCTGCCATGGCAGGGGGTCGGACTAGATGATCTGCTCAGGTCCCTTCCGACCCTAGAAACTATGAAACTATAACACGTCCACAATAATCCACAATATCCACGCCCTCCACCGTTTTTCAGCACGGGGACTCTAATACACAAGACACTGGAGTCGACTGGAGAATGGTAATTACCACATGCACCAGCAGACTTGATTAATCAAGTAATTACAGCATGTTGGAGCAGCCTCGCTGCAACATAGATTCAAGGAAGACAAAGATGAGGGCATTTTCATTTGCACGAAAACAAAGTTATTTACTTTGAACTCATTTTAAAAGGCACGTTGACTTTTTTTCATGCTTCAGAGCTAAGTAGGTACAATTTTCCCTTGCTCATTCCTAACATTAACACTTAAAGTAACTTTGTTTTCTTCCTTAACACTTTGCTTGATTAAAAAAAAAGAAATCTTGATAAACAGGCCCGTGATTTAAATCTTTGTGGAAAAACTGTTTAAAATGTTAAAACCAAGTAAAATCCTTCCATATGGTCAAACTTCTAATTGTACCCATGGGTCTCCAGAGTTGGTCAATGCTAAAACTCATTTCTTGTTGCCAAAAATCTGTCAAGAATCAGGGCATTACTGACATATCCACTCCAAGACAAGCTACCACTGTATGCCTAACATAAGCATCACTCTCCTCACATCACCCCTGTACAAAAAACCTGCTTTCTAAAAGCAACTGTAAAGATATTTCTTTAGGATTCTTTTCCATTAATTCAAATATTCAACATAACCTAAAACAAAGCACTTGTTGGTATGGAGAGAATAGTTACATAGTTAATTTTTTTTAATGTCACACTCTCTCTGAGGCAAATAGAAATAGCCAAATTAGTGCAGCCACCTTTTAATACTCTTGTAATACACATTTGGCTTAGCCCATTCATTTTTTCCAGATATCTTCACAAAGACAATAGCTTTCTGGTGTTCATAACACATACTTTAAGTTAGGCCAGATTTCAAGTCAAGGCATTTAAAGATGTGCTTTGCAGTCTATATTTAGTGCTACAAAAGATTACATTCTTAACTTTAAAGCTAGCAAGCACAGTTCAAGACAACAGTCATGATTTCACTGGGTATTTCACCTATCCTTCTCTCCCTTTAACAAATTAAAGTTTAAAAATTATATTTCAGTTATTTTACTAGCCAAACGAACTTGCATACATGGTTAACCCATCATGTAGCATACCCATTTGACTCATTTTAGTAGCAATGATATGAACACAGAATTTACATATGCATTGTTCATCCTTATGGGTAAATTTGCATAATACGATCTAATCGCATTTTCCATGAATACTAGCCTTTTGACCCATGTTCATAATAGTAAAAAAGCAGTGAAAGAAATGATAACCTACCAATGGTTCCCTGTTTTTGACAAGTCTGATTATTTTAACAGAGTCCTCCTCCTCATCAATATCATCAGGCATGGGAGGTAACACTGGATCGTAGTTCTTTTGAGCGACAGTATCATGTACAGACAGCAAAGCCTGAAAATGGCAATGGGCAACATTAATGTTAGTCATCTGAAACTCATAAAATACAAAAGGAACAAACTGTTCATAATCTGATGATTGCAGGGTCATAATGTTTGTAGGCAGCATTCAATTTATTTTAATAGCTTGTTAAACAATAACAGAACATTTTGGTATTTTTCAGATACACCAGATATACAAATTGTAGATGCAGAAGGGTTGTTTTTACACATAAAAGTTAAAACGTTGAGCACATGGTACTTTCATCCCCAAATTACAAAATATACAGCCTAGAGAAAAAAAGATGTCTTGAAAGCAAATTGTTGTTTCTCCTGATACAAGTTCAAGAATCTCATTCTATTATTGTCACATAAAAGTTCTTGCAACACATTACAGAAAGCCAGGAAACAGAAAAGCATGATCATTAACTTCTGCCCTTCCTGTTCATGCATCAAATGTTGTGGAGCTAAACTGCTGCAGAAATGTCCCTCTGATAGGCAGCCAGATGTTGACAGCTTCTTTGCTCCTTGTTCTTAGGCTTCCTTTCAACGTAATTCAAAAAGCACACAGTTTAGGAATTTTTATTGTAATCGCTCTCTCACATAATTTGGTACTGAAACTGGAGAAATGTCCTTGAATATCAATGCAAGTTGGGAGCCCAACTCCTTCTCTTAAGGTTCTTTGAAAGTAATAGGCTCTAACTTACAAACTCGCTACTTTTCAGATACAGCATTTTTAAAGTTCACTTAAGTGTTAACTTTTTCAGGATTTTTAACAGCTTTCTAAAACAGGGCAATCGAGGTGGCACAGGGCCAATCCATGAGCTAGACCCCCCCCCCATTTTACCAGATTCAGCATCTGCTCCAGCCATTTGGGAACCTGTGCTGTATGCAACGTGGATCTCAGAGCAGCCAGAGTAGGTGAAGTGTACAATGCAGTCCAGGAAGGCACGTGTAGCGCAGATTCTAGACCAGCCAGAGCAGGTGCCATGGTATGTATAGTGCCTGCCCAGGACAGCCTGCAACACACATGGTGCCTACTCCAGATAGTCACTGCATACAGCATGGGTCCTGGACTGGCTGGAGTGGGTACCACATGTAGCACAGCACCCACTCCAACCAGTCTGGGGTCCTCACTATATGCCCCTGGCTGGACTGTGCTGCATGCAACACCCATTCCAGGTGCTCCAGGATCCATACCACATGCACTCGCCCATGTGGCACAGTCCTAGAGTAGCTGGGCTTGGTGCCACATGTGGCACATGTTCTGATCCCTATGCACAGGGCTGGGCCAGTGCATGCTGCACCCCACGTGGGTCTGGTTCAGACCCACAGCAGCACGAGGGGTCAGATAGCAGGGCTCTTTGGGCCAGACCCAGCCTGCAGGCCATCTGTTTGACACCTCTGATCTATATAATAAGCTAGCTAGATAATAAGCTAGCAAATAACCTAGCTAAGTAAGACTCTGATTTTTCCTGTTGCACCTCGTGGAACAGTAGCAACAACGATACCTAAAACTGTATAACTGTTTCCGCTAAAGACCATTAGGAATAGTAAGGTAAAGCTTTGCCATGGGCAATCCTCATGGAAGGAACCAACTTTTTTGGGTGCAACACATTCAGCTAATTTTTTAAAACCAATATATGATGAAATCAAGGGAGCATGGGAACTTCACGCTGCTGTGATAAGAATGCTTCTGATATCCAAGGTAACACTACACCACTCCCTGCAGCACAGACATATCCATAAGATGAGGTATGCAATTACCTCCTTCCTGTGTATATTGTAGGTTACTTTTTTCAGTAATAATAGACAGTAATAAGAAATTTAATTTTTTTAAGTAAGTTATACATTTGTACTCGGAGTTTTTTTCTACTGGTGGATTAGGTAGTTTCATTTATGGCAGGGGGTCTGACTAGATGATCTTCTCAGGTCCCTTCCGACCCTAGAAACTATGAAACTATGAATTTTTTGTACTGCTCTCTCAGGAATGCTGAGAACTGCCCAGTTTAAAACAGGACTGCATGGAAGGTCAACAAAACCATGACACCCTTTGCCCTCCCCCCCAATTATGGATTAATTGTCAAGTTATGTCTTCATACAGTATAGCGAGACAAGGTGCTTTGGGTAAATCTGATATCGTTTATTAAACCAACTCAAATAGTTGGAAAAATTCTTAGCTAGTTTTTGGGTTTAAATACCCTGTGTCTGGCTGAAGAAGCATCTGCAGTTGGTCTGGGCTCTTCCTGGATGGAATGAATAGTAAAGAAGCCAGAGGCTAAGCTGCTATTTATTAGGGGTGTGCAAAGCCTGGCCATATTCGATTCGGATTCAACCCACTTTGGGGGACAGTGATTTGATTAGTTGATTTGGATCACTGTCTCAATTCAATTTGGCCAAATCTGAAGATTCGATGCTGATTCAGAGAATCAGTGATTCGGCCACACAGTGGCGACATGCAGGGGGTGCATGTGCACCCCCCAACAGGCCGTGCTCCCCGCTTAGGTGATGGGTGGGGGGCAGGCAGGAATCCCGGTGTCCCCCCGAGTGCTGGCCAGAGAGTGGGGGCACTGAATGAAGTGATGCTGACACTTCTGGGAACAGGCTGGGAACACTGCTCACGCTTCCTGGCCGGTACAATCGACCGCAGGGGGACCACCCCCCGGTTGGCAAGATTGGCCATGGGGGGACTCCTGCCCCAGTCACTGGAGGGCATGTGTCCCCCTGACTCGGGTGGTGCCAGTCACCCATGTGGCCATAGACACAGCTTTAACTGTTTTCTGTACATACCTTGAGGTACCAGGCATGGCTCGTGAACAGTGAGATGGTGGGGCAGATGGAGCATCCCACAGGAGCGTGTGTATGGGGGTACTTCTGGTCCACTTCTGGATCTGCCACCGAGTGTGCAGGGGACCTCCCCCCCATTCCTCCAGCTCCGCAATCAGCCACAGGGGAACCCCGGTTGCCCCCTGCAAACCCAGGAGGCACCAGTCACCAAGCCAGGGGGTGGGGGCCCTCGTGCGCTCCACGGCAGACCCGGACGTGGACCAGATGTGCTTCTGGTCTACTTCTCAGTCCAACACTTAGCGTGCTGGGGACCACCTGCACTCCTGTGAGATGCTTTATCTGTCCCACCATCTCAGCGTTCACAGGCCGCCTGCACCTTGAAGTATGTAGAAAAAACATTTAAAGCTGTGTCTATGTCCGAATCATCAAGTCTCTCCAAATCTCTCTGAATTGATTTGGAGGGTTCCAATTCAATTCAGAGAGATTAAAGGGTCTCCTGGTTCGATTTTGATTCAGAGATTTGGCTGCCAAATTGGGCTGAATCTCCACCGAATCAAATCAGCAACCGAAGCTTCGCACAGCCACAGTATTTATGCAAGACAGGCAGTCAGTGAAGATGTAAATTGAGGAGTCAGTGGGTGAGAGAGAGGCTGGGTGGGAGAGGGAAATGAATGTAGCTGGTAAATAGTAGAGAAGTACCTGGGGAGCCAGCTGCCAGGCAGGTTATAATGTATCATAAATCCAATGTCTACATTTAGTTCATGATTTTTTGTATCCAGGAGGTTGATGAAGTGAAGTTCATAGGCTCATCTATGAAAAGTGTTTTGTAAGTTCCCTTTGAGGATTAGAACTGAGATTGGGGACAGGGTTTTTCTTGTGAGAAATGTGCCCCCATATGTTATTGAGTGTTCTTGTCCTTAATCCATAACTGGGGGGGGGGAATCCATGGTTTTGTTGATCTTCCATGCAGTCCTGGTTTTAAACTGGGCAGTTCTCAGCATTCCTGGGAAAGCAGTACAAAAAATAAAACTACCTAATCCACCAGAAGAAAAAACTCAGAGTACAACTGCAGATGCTTCCTCAGCCTGATAAAGGGTATTTAAATCAGAAATCTTGCTAAGGAGATTTTTTTCCAACTATGTGAGTTGGTCTAATAAAAAGATATTAGATTTACCCAAAGAACCTTGTCTGCCTATGTCCTTAGACCAATACGGCTACAACCTACACCCCTTCATACAGTATAAACAGAAAGGAAGACCATCTCTGCTTTAAGAGTCTGTAATTGTTTGATGCTTTTTACTTCAAAATAAAATGCACTTTGCTGAAGACTTAGAATCACAGAAAATTAGGGTTGGGAGGGACTTTAGGAGGTCATCTATTCCAACCCCATGCTCAAAGCCAGACCATTGCTAACTAGATCATCCCAGCCAAGGCTTTGTCTAGCTGGGTCTTAAAAACCTCCAAGGATGGAGAGTCCACCAGCTCTCTGGATAACTTGTTCCAGTGCTTTACTACCTTCCACGTGTGAGCATTCTTCCTAACATGGAACCTGAACTTCCTTTGCTGCAACTTGAGATCATTGCTTCTTGCTCTGTCATCTGCCACCACTGAGAACAGTCCAGCTCCATCCTCTTTCATACCCCCCTTCAGAAGGTTGAAAGCTGCTAATTAAGTCTCCTCTGCTCTACAGTAAATAAGCCCAGTTCCTCAGAAGTCATGTCCCTCATCCCCCTCACCATTTTTGTTGCCCTACGCTGGACTCTCTCCAATTTGTTCACATCCTTTCTGTAGTGGGGTGCCCAAAACTGAATACAGTACTCCAGATGTGGCCTCACTGTTGCTGAATCTAGAGGAAGAATCACTTCCCTTGCCCTGCTGACAACACACCTACCAATGCAGCCCAATATGCCCATAACCTTCCTGGCCACAAGGGCACACTGTTAGCTCATATTCAACTTATTGTCCACAGTAACCTCCAGGTCCTTTTTTGTAGAGTTGCTGCCCAGCAAGTCAGGCCCCAACCTGTACCAGTGCATGGGATTCTTCTGCCCTAAGTGCAAGACTTGGCACTTGTCATTGTTGAACCTCATAAGATTCCTTTCAGCCCAATCCTCCAATTTGTCTAGGTTACTCTAAATCCTATCCCTATCCTCCGGCGTTATCTACTACTCCCCCAGCTTGATGTCAGCTGCAAACTTGCTGAGGGTGCACTCTAGGCCATCTGCCAGGTCACTGATGAACATACTGAAAAAAAATGGCCCCAAGACTTAATTCATTATATTCCCCCCTCCAAAACACTCTAACATTGTTTATCACTAAAAGTTAACAATCCTAGAGTGCCTGTACACTTCATGAGTTTTAATCCTCATTAAATTAAATAGATTTATAATATTTAACTTGTTCATTTTGGTGCATCACATCAGCGTTTGTACACACTAGGTTTTTGAACAAATTAAGCTTTGGAGCATCACAGCTGCATTTGCACACACTAGGTTTTCAAACTAATTTAGACTAGTCCCCAGCTGGCACCACAGAAGAGTGGGACCGTCCAGCACTGCCCCCTCGGCCAGGGCTCCCCACCCACCCTGTGCCCATGCCTTGCTATGCAGCAGTGGAAGCAGAGAGCCAACAAACAGCAGGAAAAAAAAAAAAAAAAAAAAAAGGGGAAGCAATTTGAAAGTGAAAACAATTCAAAGGGATTTAAGTTTTAGTTTAATGCTCCAGAAAGATTTTTAAAGCATCCGGAAAACCTGCTCATGCAAACAGTCATGCAGTTACAGCACATGAAAGAGCAAAAAACCATGGTGTGTACAAAGACCCCTAAAGAATCAAATGCATTTTGGGTACAAGCTAATGCCCTGGATCTAGCAACTGCAGTTCTTTCTTGAAATGTGCGCCAGGTAGCATTGTACATACAATATCCAATGCAATTTCATGAAACTCTAAACATGCATGTGAAATAATGAAAAAAAATAAAACAAAATTAAGGGGTTGCTTTCCTTTAAGTATACTGCACAAGTCAAAGACTAGTCATTTCATTTTTTCATATGAAGAAATGTTACGTGCATGCACTGACCCAATGTTATGAGATTCTATATTTCAGCTGAAAAACACTGAGGAAGATTAAGTGAACGGATTTTGAAAACAGCTGATGAAAATAATCTGACATATTAATTCCATCATAGAAAGCAACAACTTAAACCACGTTCAAATAAAATCCTTGGTTAGCAGAACTGACAAAACACATTCCTTTTACCTCTAAATATAATTATGCCAAGTGTCAATTAGGTACTGAAACATCACCAGATCAGGCAGCTGGATGTGCATTAGGACTGACACTAAGACAGAACCAATGCTACTGGGAAGGATCCAGGGAAGTGTGAATAGTGTACTCACATCTCTCTTTATCTATACAGCACATGAGCACTGAGCCAAGCTCACTGTGCATGTGGAGCTCCAGCAGGAACCATGCTGATCAGCTGGTGAGCTCAGAGGGATGACTGCATGCAGTGCAGGCAGGAGCCACACTGATCAGCCCCTGAGCTCAGAAAGCTCACTGTGCATACTTGGCACAGCCAAAGGAAGTGTGGCCACTCCCCACACCTCCCAGGATTTGCCCATGATTGCTATATACAACAAGATGCTTTTCACTCAACTACTGTAACAAATACTGTAAAAAGAAAAAACAGGACATCACTGTTTGGGGCATTTAAAACAGCACATCATCAATAGCATTTAAAAGGTTGGGTTTTTTGTTGGGTTTTTTTTTGGGGGGGGGGGGGGGGGGGGGGGAAGTTGGTTATATACTTGGGATTACTCAACTAATGCTTGAGATGGACCTATCAAACAAGATGGAAAAAACAACTACAATATATGAGCCTTCAAGCTAGTTGACAAAGAAGTTTCTAACCCCACACAGTAGCCAATTTCTTTATGGCATATATCATATGTTCAGTGCAGGGCACTTTCTTTTCTGACTTTTTTTTTTTTTTTTTTTTTTTTTTTTTTTTTTTTTTTTTAAAAA
>NW_017729004.1:36705102-36705668 GCF_001723915.1 Gavialis gangeticus | reverse complement strand
CAAGCTCCTCTACATCCCTGATATGAGCACTGGGAGCTACCATCCAGAAGCACAATTAAAGTTAATTTATTTTTATGCAAAATCTATATCTAAATTTCAAAGAAGAATAGAAAAAGTATAGAAAGAACACTTTGCCACAAGTTTTTTGTCTTGTCCTTCTAAGAATGTGTTGACTATTCCTTCAAGGGAACTTTCTTGCACTTTTTTTTTAAATATACCTAAATAAAAAGTGATCTATAAGCATTCCTTCGATAGCTTTGCCAAATGTTGTACTTCTGTTTAATTTAAAAAATGCTTATCACAAGACAGTGTGTGATGTGCGTAGCTACAGCATGAATAAAAAAGTTTAAAACTTCTTTAAAAAACGCACTATTATGAGTGCCAAGAGGTCAGATAAAGAGACGTCATCTGTTATCCAGAGAAAAGGGGACATGAAAGCTCCACTAGAAATGCATTCAGGTCTTGAAGACAATTTTGAAAATCTCTGAAATTGCACAATTTCCCTCTGAAGGCAATTTAGCAGCTGATAGACCCTGAATGAACGCAGACTTTTTTGGGTGGCAGGC
>NW_017729004.1:36695022-36700102 GCF_001723915.1 Gavialis gangeticus | reverse complement strand
GGGAAGTTATCACAAACAAATTTTCCAAGGAAAGAGATGCCTCATGTGTTAGTCTTATGAAGCTTTCCTTTTCACAACCTGTGAAAAGAAACTGTCTAAAAGATTTGTTCCAGTATTACACTCCTTAATGATGATGAGGTTCTTTTAAAGCTAAAGGAGCTCCTAGAAATTCAGAGAACTTTTTATATAGCGATGCAGATTCACACAGAGTCCAGGATTAGGGTCAGGTACACCTAAGCACCTTTGGAAAAGAAGAGATCGTGTTTTAGCTAAGTTTTATGCTTATGATTCACTAATGTAAACATGGTTTGTATTTAGAACTTGAAAGAAGGTATGATTCAAATTCCTACACTACCTAAATATAAATATTGATGTTCAGCTAAATTCTTAGACATGATCTAGCTGGAAATGAATACTTTGAACAATTCACTGAATGTCTAGAAACCAGTGGACTTTTTGTATGTTATGCCTTGATTTTTGTAGGACTGACCTACAAAAAACCTACAGGTGATATTACTAAAAGCTGAAACATTTTAAAGTTACTTCTTGCACTATTTCTTAAGCTAGAAACATTTGTGTTAACTGGAAACATCGGTAATCATGACAGTTTACACACTGCATAAAAATGCTACTTTCTATATGACATTTTTCATGACAGCTCTATACAGTATGACTGCTCTTAATCCTTTTTTTATTCTCTTAAGCCACAGTTGTTTTTATCTTTATTTCTGCATTTCAATTTTTATTTTATTAACTGAAGGCAGAAGAAAATCTAAAGGTGTCTAACTTTAGAATTCACTTCTTAAGAAAAATTTATTCTTCCTCCCTCCTTAAAAATATACTTTAAACTTCCATATGAAACTGTCCCACTCCTAGACACCGCTCCCCACCCACCCGCGACTCCATTCCATCTGCTCGGCTGAGCACACCCTGCCTGTGTCGGTCCCAGAAGCCATAGTGTTCCCTGGCCTATTAGGTTATTTTCTTATGTAGTTACCTTAAGTTATGCTGTTTACACGAGTCTGAACATGCTCCACAGCAGTGGAACGCTCTGGACCCACTGAACCTATCACCTATAATGACATCACAACTCATTTGGAGGGGTGGAGCATGCCTAGTGAGTTCCCCACACTTGGCAGAAAAGTGCGAGGGGAAAAGTGAGTGTGTTGTTTGAGTGACAGTTGAGTGCCATGTGCATGACAGTGACTCGTGGAAGAGGACTAGTGTTGTGCAGGGGTGTAGTTGCACACCTTCCCTGTGATTCCTGCTCCACCCAAACTTTAACATCAACTGCCTGGGAGGGACAGTGGGATTTCTATTCCGCAAGTGCTGAGAGTGCTCATTAATTTCATGGCTCATTATCATCTCTCTAATTGCTGTTAATCTCCCTCCACTCTATAGGTGTTAACAACCCTCCATATTTTTAATGGTCTAGATATTCAACTATTCAAACTATCATTTCTTCTGCAATTTTGCTGTCTGATAGTCCTTCCTTGTAACAACTTTCTTTTATTTTACAGCCCTACAGACAGTTTTTAGCTGTAGCAAAAAACCTTAACTCAGGTGTAGAAATAACTAATGATGAAGCACTGGTGACACTGTCAAGATGCTCAAGAGGGCTATATTTTGTTTTATGAATCTCAGAAAGAGATTTACATTTAACTATCATCACTACTAATGATACAAGATCCTTTGACTATTTTTTGCCTAGCTTACTGTGTTTTTTTAAAAACTTTATTTATACTCTAACATATTCCAATAGTTATTGATTTTTTGCTTTGATCTTAAACTGAATAATATAGTGCTAGCTCCCTACCATATTAGTAAAGCTTCTAGCTTTTCTTTGGAAAGCTTCTGGTTTCATCTTTAGATGCATCCTCCTTTTCAAAATCCTAGATCTGCCCGTGGCTGTCTATGAATTCAGAATTCAGGCTATGTTCAGCTTTAATTAGTTCCATCTTGGATGGAAGATCGGTGGATTAGAGCACAAGTATCTATGCTGCATGCTATCAGAGAGAATGAAGATTTCTTGGCTAGAAGTCGTAACAAGTTGGCACAGGAGAGGCCAAAGAGAAAAGAAAAACAACGCAGCGTGACTTCTAGAAGGAGGACCCCCAGAATTCAAAAGGAACAGACTGAAGTTAGTAACTACTTTCAAGCACTTTGCAGTAGAACAGCTGAGGAAAAGGTATAAGCGAAGAGACTAGCATGAATGGACCAGATGACCTAGCAGTTTTGAAAGTAGGGAGTACATACAGAGCTGCAGGGATGGGGGCTCCAAGACCACTGCACCAAGAAATAAGAGGAGAATAGTGGTGGTGGTTGGTGATTCTTCCCTGGGGAACAGAAGCACTAATTTACTGTCTGGATCTGAGGTCCTGAGAGCTGTGCTGTTTGCCTGGAACTTGTTTTTATGATGCCACAGAAAAGACTGCCAGAGCTCATTTGTCCCTTGCACCACTACCCTTTCCTGCTTATCCAGACATCAATTATATGGTCAGAACTGTCACTGAGCAGATGAGGGGAAAGGCTCTTGGCAGGAGGCTTAAGAAGTTTGGCGTACAAGTGATGTTCTCATCAGTCCTCCCAGTGAACGATATGGGCTCAAGCAGAGACAATCAAGTCATGGGTGTAAACACAGGGCTGAGATAGTGCTGATGTGAAGGCTTTGGATTCTTTGACAATGGGAAAATGTCCTGGGGAGAAGGACTGCTATTTAGAGACAGGATTTATCTGACCAGAACTGAAAAGAACATCTAATCAACCTAGTAAGGAGGGCTTTAAACTAGGTTCCATTGGGAACGATGAACAAAACCCACAAGAAACAGAGCAAAAAATCCAGAGGGGAGATGACCAAGAGAAGCAGCTCAACTCAGGGAAAGGGCCAGGACACCACAGGACAGCAATAAGGAATTCAAAAGGGAAATGAGCTGGTCAAAATGCAAAACATGCCTGATGTACAAGTGAGAGAAATATGAGAAACAAGCAAGATGAGTACAAGTGGGTCATTCACCCATCTTCCTTAGCTAGGTAAGTCAGCTCTCAATTCAGGCTTTTAAAACAAGTTTTATTAGTCTGAGAGGATTTACAGTCCCAGTAAACAAATCAACCCAAACAAAGGTATAAAGACGCAGAACCTGGTGTCTTCCTTCAGATAAACAGAAGGGCCTTTCTGGCTCTGTGTCTCTCTCCAGAAGCACTGTTTCTCCTCTCCTCCCTGCACTCCCCCATGGAGTTTTTTAACCCATGGAGTTTCTTAGCTGCTTCCCAAGGAGGCGGACTTACCTGCTGAGCACCCCTCCCTGGGCTTCAGCCCTCTGAAGGCTGAGTTCTTCCTCATAATCAGCTGAAAGTCACAGCACTGTGAAAAGCCCTATGATCTGATTAGTATCACAGAGACTTGGTGAGGCAAGTCTTATCACTAGAATATCAGCATTGACTAGTAGTCTGTTTTGAAAGAACAGGGTTAGGAGAAAAGGTGGTAGCATCACATTATATAAAAAAAATACATACACTTTTTCCATGGTTCAGGAGGAAGGAAGCAGATCAAACTGTATTTGGGTGAAGAAAAGAGGCAAAAAGTTCAGTAGTAATATAATAGTGAAAATTGGATATAGACTGCCAAGTCCGGAAGACAAGGTAAGTGAAACACTCTTCGAGGGGACAAAAATCATCCCAAAGTTATGAGATGATCCTGATGACAGGCTTCAATTTTTCAGCTGTATGTTGGAAGAATAATACTGCTAAACATAATACAGAAACTTACTCAACACTGTGTGGAGGACATGACTAGGGGATCACTCATTTTTCTTCTCCTGACACACAGGAAAGAATTGGTGGAGGATGAGGTGAAGGGAAACTTGAGAGGCAGTAAGTCCCAAGATGATAGAATTAATACATTTTGAGATGGTGAAAGCATGAGGTGAGCACAAATGAGAAACTATATCAAAAAGGTGGATTTTAAGCGACTCAAGGAGGCATGGTGCCATGGAAGGACAGACTGAAGGATAAAAGCCAACGAAAGCTGGAAGCTTCTAAAGAGCACAATATCAGAAGCCCAGCCAGAAGCTATTCTGATGTGATGGAAGCACACAAAATACAGCAAACGACCAATATGGCTGCACAAGGACCTCCTAGAATGCCGCAAAAGCAAAAAGAATGCACATGGGCAATGGAAAAATGAGCAGGTCACTAAGGAAGTGTACCAGGAAACAGCAACAGTTTGCCAGGATAGAAATCACCTGGCCAGGGAAGTTAAAAGACAACAAGAAGAGGTTTTTTAAATATGTTGGCCAGGAAAGAAAGACCAAGCAAGCTGCGAGTCTAAACAGATGCTGTGAATTCTTAACAGACAATACAAAGAAGGCAGAGCTGCTAAACAGTTAGTTTGCCTCAGTCTTTACAAAAAATTAAAACAGATAAGATTATCTGGAAACAAAGGGACAAACTGAGGGTTGAGATAACACGAGAGACAGTCAGAGCTTTTGATGGGTCTGCATGAATTCAAGTCACCAGGGCCTGATGAACTTCATCCCGGGGTACTGAAAGAACTGGGGGAGGAGAGTGTGGAGCCCAAGGCAATAATATTTATGAAGTTGTGGGAGACAGGCAAGGTACCAGAGGACTTGAAAACGGAGTGCCCCTTGTCTAAAAAAAGGCAAGATGGAGGACCTGGAGAATTAAAGACTAGTTAGCTTGACCTAAATGCCCAGGAGTGTATAAGGAAGTGCAAGCAGCTGGAGTAGGAAAGGCTGATCACAAGCTGCCAGCATGGATTACTATGAACAAATCATACCAAACACATCTGATCTTCTTTTTCACAGAGTAACTAGCTGGGTGGATGAAGGGAATGCAGTAGATATATTGTATCTGGACTTCAGTAAGGCTTTTGACAGAGTCCCCAGATGACTTTTTCATAAACTGGAGAAATGTGGGCTAGATAAAACCACTAGAAGGTGGATAGATAATGGGCTCAAATAGCTGCAAACAATGGGCAATTTTAAGTGTAAAAAAAGTTCAGAATGAGGCACACTTTGTTCCCAGAAAGCGGTAGATAGAGACAGAACTGGAGGAAAAAAAA
>NW_017729004.1:36674058-36690022 GCF_001723915.1 Gavialis gangeticus | reverse complement strand
ATAGATAATGGGCTCAAATAGCTGCAAACAATGGGCAATTTTAAGTGGATCAATGTCAGAATGGAAGGAGGTTTTAAGTGGAGTCCCACAGGGCTCTAGCCTAGGCCCAGCACTGTTTAATGTGCTATTAATGATTTGGATGCTGGAACAGATAGTTTCCTGAGCAAATTTACAGACAGCACAAAACTGGGTAGGACTGCAAACACACTGAAGGGCAGAAGTGAAATTCAGAAGGACCTTGATACTTAGGAAACCTGGGCTACAGCCAACAGAATAAAGTTCAATACTGGTAAATGTAAGGTACTACACCTTGGGAACAATAACAACAAACACAAATACAACGGGTGACAACTGGCTGGATTGCAGCGCTAGAGAGAAGGATCTGGGAGTCTTAGTGGATTACAGACTCGAGATAAGTCTGCAGGGTGATGCACCAGTACAAAAGGCAAATGATGTTTTGGGCTGCATTAATAAGAACATTAGGTACAAGATAAGGAGGTGACAGTGCCTCTCTACTTGGCCTCATCTAAAGTGTTGTGTGCAGTTTTGGGCTTTATATTTTAAAAAGGATAGAAAGAAGATAAAGAGGGTCCAAAGGCAGGCAACAAAAATAATAAAGTGCTGGGAAGGCAAGCCTCATGAGGAGAGGATGAAAGAAATGGTCACTTCAGCTTGTGAAAAAGACAATCAAGAGAGAACCCTTCAACTATCTGAAGGGTTGCCATTAAGAAGAAGGAGAACATGTTTTCATCCATTGTTGCAGAGAAGGATACAGCAATGATTTGAAGTTGCAAAATAGGTTTATATTGATATCAAGAAAAACTTTTTCACTGTTAGAACAGTGAGGAAGGGAAGCTGTGGAATCTCCAAACTTGGAGGTTTTCAAGAAGAGGATGGATACGCATTAGTCAGGGATGATCTAGGAGTAGTATACTCATGCTCTGAGAGCCACTCTAATTAAAGCAACCTGAGCATTTTGTGTATCAGCATCCCCACACTTCAAAACAGCAGTGGGGATGCTTTATTTAAAGTTCGGTGAACAAGCAAGAGGGAGACAGCAGCAAAGAAGCCTGACAAGAGAAATATTAGAAGAGATGAGAAGGAGTAATAGAAGAAGACATTTAAGTGAAAACTGTAACAAGGAGTGGCAAGAACAGATGCAGCAACTAACAGACAAGAAGAATCTGTCACATTAGCTGAAGCAATCAATTAGGCCAAAAAAATCCAGACACACAGCAGGAGCAAGTAATAAAATAATAAGCAAGAGAAACCTTTAAGTAGCTGAAGAAATGGCTAAAGAATGGAACTTAATGAACTGAAGGCAGCAAAGCCAGTAAACGAGTCAGAAAATGACTAAAGAAGCTATTTGCAAAGCAGAAAGGTAGTAAGATTCCATCGAAGGGTGGGATAGTGTCAATTTGTTAACAAAACACTCCTGGGATAAAATAAAAGTATTTGCACTTAATTCTTTCAACACTGAATACAAACATCAAGTTACAGAATTTAGCTACCATTAAAAGGAATTAATGTATTAGCTATATCATACTGTAAATATCTAACAGAAAACTCTTGAAACTAAAGGGAATAAAACTGAAGCCAGAGCTATAAACATGTTCCTCAGATCATACCATGAAATCCGTGGACCTAAAATTTCATGAGAAATTAGGTATCACTAGATGTGGTACCCTCTTCAACAAGAACATAACAAGATATTCTGTATATTTTGGCTATGACCACTTCAAAGTTGCAGTGCAGGATTTCAGTGATTAAGTCTGTACAAAAATAAAATAATTCTCTATGCCTAAAATGGTCAGAATAATATCCTTGACTTGCATTCAGGTTCAGTCTTGCATACAGAGCAATTGAAATTTCCCCCCAATTTGTTTTTGAATCATTTGTATGACTCGACTATCAAAATATTTAAAATCCATACTGCATGTGTGCGTTTTTGTGCTTTCTGTGTTTATCTGTAATATATTAATATACTTGGCATAGCCGCATCTCATTTGAATCATTATTAAGTATATATTACTTTTTCCTCTTAACCATGTTGGATTTTTAGTTCTGAATATATGAACTTCCTTTCACAAAAGGGTAATTTCCTTGCCTGAAAATGTAGTTTCTTCATATCAGATCCACCAATCTGAACTGATGGGTTTACCTGCAGCTGTTAGTCAGACTGTAACAGCCAATAGAAAGCTAGACCTTTCGCATCTTCAGACTTTTACTTCCTTTTGCTCATTGCCTGGAACCCCTGGAGACACTTCCAAAGTCTAACTATTCTCAGTGTCCATAGAAACACGCAGCCAGTTCATGTCATCTGGTAAAGGTGTTAATATTCTTCCAGATGGCAGCCCTATGTTTTTCCTCTGTTGTGGCCTCTCCCTCTTCTGCTCACACATGGCTATTATCATGGAAGACTAAGCCCTGATTTTAAACCAAAAATGAAGAATTCCTGAATAATATGCTGTCACGGAGTACCCTCGGGTGGGGGTTGGAAGGGGTTGCTTGCTCAGAGTCCCAGTAGCCTTGTCTGGTATCCAAGTACCCCTTAAAGAAAGGCAAGGCCTGGCTTCCAAAACAAGGGGGGAGCCTAAGCTCCTTCCTACTCTGAGAAAGGCTCCTTCCCCCACCTTTCAGTTCCTCACCCCCCTGGTTCTCCGAGGCAAGGCTGAAGGCGCTAACGCCCAGTCCTGGTTCTGAGACAGGGACTCCCCCGCCTCGAGGGATGCAGAGCAACCCACAGTTCCAAGAAACAGATCCGACCGTTGCTTCAGTAAAGGCATTGACTGGGGCAAAAAGGTCACCCAGCCAGAGGTTCTCTCTCTGCTCTGTTAAATTTACTAACCAAAATATGTGTGTGTGTACATATAGATACATACATGCATTGAAATATAAATAAAACATGCACATACTTTGGTTAATCGATAAGGTGCAAATCTACCCTGACTTCTACTTAACTTCAGACTGACATATCTAAGTCTCTCACCCCCAAAGATACTCGGTTGTCCCCTTTCCAATCACTCCAGTTTCCCAAAGCTTCTCTTCTCTCAGTTCCTAGACTCTTCTGGCAGGACCTGCCAAGCTGTAGTTTTCCAGCCTTCTCTGGACACCTCCTGGGTGCTAGCCATCTCACCTTTGTTGATATGTCAACAAAGCCATTCAAGGCTCTGCTGATGTGACAGGTCCAGTCAGCCCTGGCACTTAATTCCTCCTTCTCTGTGCACATCTTAAGGAAGTAAACTGAGTCATACAACATTAGAATAATGTGAATACAGTTCACATCGAAATATCACAATACAACCCATAGTCCCTCACATATGCCTCTTAACTTTGCAACCAGATTCATTTAGTTTCGGTGTTCTTGAGGTGTGAGGGCCCCTTTAAAGTATACTCCCCAAACATAAATAGATGTTCTGTATGCTCAAAATCATTTGGATAAGAAACAAACCAACTTTTAATAACCTGGTAATGTGTGAACAGGTCCTATTTTGAAAAACAAAAGGTCTTTGCTGTGACAGTGTGCATCTTCTTCTTTGAACCAAATCTCCTGAGGAAAAGCAATAACCACTAAGGAAAAATAAGAGCAAAGATCATAGTTCTTCATACAAAAACTTGCCTCTCAGAAAGGATGACGTCAATTATCTATACTACCTCTTTGCTGAGCCCAGTTCTGGTGCAAAGAAACAAGCTCTGCAATACTTGCTCCATCTCCATGAATGCTCAAACTGAGCAATGAGATGATGGGAATGGCTTTGAAGGATCCTAGGCTTGCACCCTGGATCTCCAGATTAATCAGGCCAAGTCATGAGGCTTGAAGACCACACCCCCCAAGTCTCTTTCCCCCCACTCCAAAAAAAATTGTACAAGGAGGTGAACAGAGATTGGACCCAATTCCTCCTCAAAGGGAAACACTAAACCCTGAAGAAATCCCTCTGTGACATGTATATAAATTTAGCTGGAGAAGTTACACAGGTAGAGTGTTAAATGAACATCTCAGCTTTTAAAGTAATATGGTTCTTAACAAAATTATTTTTGTCTGCTTTGATTTTTGTTTAATCAGTCAGTAAAACTTTCAGTGTGGAGAAACAATCTCACTAAAATCAGCTACTCTTCTGGCAAACGGAAAAATAGCAAATACTGCATCTATTTAAAAAAAAAAAAAGCAAAATAGGCATCAAATGCAATGGATTACAACCCATTAAACTAAGTACTAGGTGAAATAATTAAAAATTGATGGCTATAAAGACATCAGCTCTGGTAAACACATAACTATCAATTATGTATTAAAACTTTTCAGCAGGGTCAAAAAAACCCAGGCTATAGCAGAAGTCAATCGTTCACAAAGCCTTTCAAACTGCTTGCGATAAAGTTCTTGACAGTGATGAATAAAAATACTCCCTAGGTAATCAGGGGAGAAAAGTACAGTGCTGGCATTTGTTAGAAACAGGTAAAGACACAGATAAAGACCAGGAATACACATCCAAATATCTACATGGAAATTGCTGTTAAATACACTCAACAATGATCTAGATATGGGAAAAATGGTAAGGAATACTGGAAAAACCAAAGTGTATAGCTTTCTATGAAAGAAGAGGCAGTTGAAAGAAAGAAAAGCTACAGGAAGAATCAAGAGGAGACAACCAAGTTTCACTGACAAAAAAGGGAAAATAGATGTAATCTCCCTTTAAACAGATAGTCTCATTTCTGTATAATTACTATGTTTTTCCATTTTTACTAGCTGAGCAGAATTATGCCTTGATAACAATGTGATTTTACCCTGCATGATTTTTGTCTTCCTAAATTACTAAATATTTTCTCACTGTTACCAACCATTTACATGGTATATGAATGCCATCATTATGTGCATGCAATACAGTATTCAGTACACAGGTTAGTACTGGGTAATTCATGTGGTAGAACTAGTTTTGTGCAACTGAAGAGTTTCTTTGAGTTGCTTTTCAAATCCTCTGTTCTCCAATGACAATCTGCCTGGCTTCACTTTTGGTTTTAATATAGTTGGCTTCTAGGGACAATTTACATTTCCATACCTCAAGACTTGCAACAGCTCAGGCTGCCCAACTTTGAGCAATTAAGTTATTTCATGAAAAAGGGCTGATAGTCTTCCTAACTAATGAGCTGGTCTTCATTAAAAATACATTTATCCTGTATTCTTGCTTCTCCTTCATGAACACCATGTGTCCCTGGAGGCTGGGGGGGCATGGTGAGCTCCCGCAGGTGGCAGTGGCACTGTTGGTGGCAAGCAGGGAGCTCCTGCAGGCGGCTGCAAGGGTGGTGAGCACTGACCAGCAGTCGGTGACCACGCACAGGCTGGCAGCAGCCAGCAGCAATCATGGACTCTCCGCAGACACCACCGGCAGCGCACGGGGGTGGCAAGCAGCAACTGCCCACAGGCGCCGTTGGCAGTGTCAACAATCCCTTTTCACAGGGAGTGCACCGTCATGCTCAGGAGGTACACATGCACCCGCATGCACCCCCTATGCCTTACCAATGCTCTCCTTCATACTGTTAAGCGTTTATTTTATCAGCTCCTAACACATTAGGAATGCACCGTGATTGCTTGTTGACGTCTTCTGACTGCTACATACTCAAATTAAGATATTTATTTATGTTTTATTAAAGCAAATTTATGCTTTCCTTTCTCAATACTACTTATATACTCATAGTTACACTTTCCCAAAACAAAACACAGCTAAGCAGCTTGATTCAAATGCCTCCAAACCAAAAGTAACAAAAAACAAAACTGTAAGGAGTCTCTTTAAAATGACACTGGACATGAACACAACAGAATGAAAAGTAAAGAACTAAAACTGATAAATTTAAGAACTAGCTTCTTCAAGGTTGCCAGAATGGAGGGGAAAGGATCAACACAGAACCACCCACAAATAATTCTGAGTTAAAGTTCTAATGTCTCTACTTTTCATAAGTTCACACAGTTTTAAGACTAAAAGGAACTATTATGAACTTTTTCTCTGATTTCCTACATAACACTGGCTGTAGAACTTCACTTACTAATTTCTGTAACAGGTCCTAAAACAGTTATTTCTTTCCAAGTAGCAGAGAGATGGATTCAGATAGCACAGACTATGAATAGCACACAGAAAGAATCTAGATTCGATTACTAAAGATATCAGTGGATCAAAAATTCCTTCTATATCCAGGTGACCTCTACTACAGAACTAGTAAAGAGCCATTTAAAAATAAATGCATGAAATGTGTGAACACAAATTTAATCCTTTGCTTTAAATCACCATAATTCTTCTCCAGATAAGAAAAGATAGCTAGAAGGGAAGAGCCTCCCCATCTCTTAACATTCAGAACTGCCTCAGCCTCCAAGCTGACTGGCTGCAGGAATGCTGTCTGTTCACTTAGAAGTGACAATCAAAACACACTGTAGAGCTCCATGTCAATTATATAAAAATGAATGCACAACACATTTTCAGAAATATACAGATTTCTTCTGTAAGTGCTAATGTTGCAATAAGTCATCTGAAAATTAAGATGGGTACTTTGTAGGCAGTGCTATCACCCCTTGTGACGCAATTTTTCAAGAGAAGACTAATTAACATTTTTGTATAAATAAAGGTATAAAAGGTATAAATAAATCAAAACAAACCAACCAACTGCAAATAATGAAATAGTAAGTACACATCTCATATATACCTTTGTGCTGCATACCAGTGGCATGCCTTTCAGACTTCGTTTTAAAGCAATTTGGGGGGGGGGAACCCAAAAAAACATACAACTAACGAAGTTTAATAAAACTGTAAATTCTCTGAACAGCTTTTTTCTATAAAGGTTGTCTATGGGCAAGTCAATTTTAAAGTATTCCCAGAGCTGTCTGTATAAGAGTGGTTTTCCCTTCACTCTGCAAGTTATCTTAAAATTACTTCCAAAATTCTATTCATTCTAGAGTAGCAGAAGTAGCCAAGAAAAATACTTTAAGAATGTCCAACGCTTGTTCTCAGTTTAGCTACAGGTACAATTTCTGAAATGTTCCAAATAGTTTAGATATTCTTTTACCTTGCTACATTCAGATTACCTCGTGCAGTTGTGCCTCGTGCCCTTGCTTATGTTTCTGCTTTGCCCTTCATGGGAGAATCAGGCAATCCTTTCAATGCCCACAAACAGTATGCAAAGAATTCTCCTGGAGGTAGTCAGAACTATCATGGGAACTCTTAGGGACTTAGAAAAAAGTCCAAATTCCTCCAAAGCAGAAGAGATGGAAGCATCCTTCAAAATAATTTTCAGCACAGTGGCTTATACATTTAAAATAATTAGTAGCACTGCTGGGCAACCACAACAGAAACAAATCAAAAAACAAACTGAACTCACCCTGACAGAAACTTATTTAGAAAGTAAATTCTTAATTATCATGTATATGTAATTAGGTATGCAATTTCTGTTATTACGATCCAGAGTTACATACGAGTGGAATGTAAACGTTCTCCAGGGAAAGAAAAGGGATTAAAATTGCTGTCCATTCTTTGTGACAGAACAACCTTTCTGGCCTGAAGGCAGAGTAACAAAGTTTAACAGCCTGAAACATTAAGTCCCATAGTATTGTTTTAGTTTATACATTTCAAATTATTTTAAAAATAAAAAGGTAAATTACACTTTCATGCCATAGCTCTAAACCAAAAAGAGCATAGCTCTGCCAGCTTGTTAGAGAAGGAATGGAGTTATTAATCATGGGGGTTTTTTATTTTATTTTATTATTATTATTTTTATTTTTTTATTTTTTTTTTTTTTAAGTAAAATGAAATATAAATCGAAAACTTAAAAAAAATTGGAATATCCATATGAATATTCAGCTTTATATTATACTGACTTCTGCAAAGTGTTTAATTTTGTATTTGAAAAGCATCCCCATACTTTCAAGGAATTCAAGCTTTAGGTAAATATCATGCCAGTTCTCAAAAGCAGAAAGATACCCACCATACATGATACATTATCTCTTCTGGAAAGTATCCCAAGTATAAGTCTGGTTCAAGAAATAAAAGTTTCTTTTATGTATTATTTTACTGGTATAGGTCTAGTGAATGAAGAAAACCTATGCAGGTTAAACACTTGCTAGTTAAAAAAACAACACCCTGCTCCCAAAAGACATGCCTTATACTTATAGTTGTAGCATGTGTCAGGTTCCAGTTTAATAGCGCTTCTGTTATCCTTTTAATCTTTCTCTCATTTCACTGCTGCTCTAGGATCCCACTCCTCTTCCCCTCCTTTCTATCAGCCATGACACTGCTGTCACAGTACGTACTTGATACTGACCATGTGATTATAAACTAACTAACACATATTACTAGCTGGTTGGGCCAGGTCCATTGCTTTCCCTAGTGAAACACAGCCACCTAATTTTGGAGCCATTTGAACACCAATCACACTAGACTCTGTACTTTCCATAGAATTGTCAGTCCACTACAGTCTCCTTTCAACAGAGATTGTTTCCCATAAAAAACCCACCAAACCTTCTACCATTATGACAGTGCACAGTACATGAAGCTTTATTTTATCTACACTGGCATTGTCAGTGTGTGTGCGTGCGCGCGTGTGTGTGTACACACAAAATCCAAGGGGCATATGAGTGTGCATGTATTTTTATTTAAAAACACACACATGCACACACATGAATGGATATCTTTATAGACAAAACAAAGTTTTGTTTTGGTTCTTTTTAATTAATAGTTTGGGTTTTAGTTTGATACCTGTATAACCTGTTAATGATCACCATCAACTAGAATTGCTCACCACTATATTTGAGTTAGTCTCTAGAAAAAAGGATGTTGGTTATCATCAAATTGCAAAGGAAATTGAAGGGTTTGCTTCATATATAAAATATATATAAATCATGGACACCAGTTGTGTGTTGCACATAGCTATATTTTATAAAGGCAGCAAGGAAAGCACCTGCTTAGTGTTTCTAGTCAGCACCCCTCCTTCATAAATGTAGTGAATATATAGTATACACGTAGACCGAATTATGGAAAATTTTAGTTGCATTTCACTCTCATACATACAAAACCATATCAATTCAATTTAAATCCAAATCCCTCAACAAAACTAGAATGTCAGATGAATTTTTTTAACCATCTTCTTGCAAGGTCATCCTGTAACAGACATTAAATATATCTAATTCATGGCATCACATCAGGACAGGAGATTCTGAGAAAGTCATTAAAGAACTGCAAACGAAAAGCTAGTAATTGGATAGAGTATTCTTTTTCCAGACAAGCTGGGAATTAACACCTTCAAATACAGTTCATTATCCTTAATTATACAGAATGAAACATCACTACAAGAACCCCTTTCATTCTTGTTTAACTGAAGTAATGACACGTGCCATACTACTAACCAACTGAAAATGGTGGTGGCTAGCTGCCGGTGATATGAACTAATTCAACACAAGACTATGCTAACAAATAGGAAAGGCCAGCTTCATTTTTATTAAATAGCTAAAAGATAAAATCTAAAAGGTAGTGGGAAGAAAATCCCTTAAAATAACCAGTTCTAGGAGACCTTGTGTGTTCATGAGATTTCCTGTTACAGCAGCAACTGCTACCTATCTTTGCTTTGTGATAGCTAAACAAGGCCCTGGAATAGCTATGAAAGCTGCAAAGATAACAGGCCTTTAGTCTAACTCTGATGCTTAATCTCTTGCTGGCATGGGTCAAATGAGCAGCTTGGGGCTGGTTTGCAGGCCGAATCTGGCCCTGCACCACCTTCCATGGCCTTGAGCTGAAGGATCAGAGCCCATACTGCCTCCAGTCAATTCTGTATCCCTGGATTGGGTCCCAGACCACCTCCATAAATGGATCGAGAGTGCTATGCAGCCTGTGGGGCTCCCCATAAATCCAGAAATTTGGCAGCAGAGAAGCAGAAATTTCTGCTATTGCTCCCCAGCCACCAAATTTTTGTCTGCAGATTTTACATTCTCTTTTGCACATAACAGGCAGAAACTGTCTATACTGTATTACTCTCATATTAGTGCTCATAGCAATTTCCAGCAGCAACTTTTGGGGAAAAGTGTGTGCTGGATGTTAAAAATATAATAATGCAATGCATGTTAAATAAGCCTTTCAAAACCCATTAAATTAGTGCTTCTTTCTAGTTGTTTTGAAAGAAGATAGAAGGTAGTGGAATCTCACATAAATCTGCCATGAGAGAGGCAAATATTTCTTAGGATGATATCTTTTATTGGACCAACTATGTAGTCTGAGAGACTCAAGGAAGAATGTCTTCCATTCAAAAACGTGTCTGTGAGTTTCTCCCAGCCACACAGTTGGTCCAATAAAAGATATCACCCTAAGAAATCCTCACCTTACATAATTTCTGGACCATCACATCTACATCATCACTCTTACATTAACATTAACATACATCTGCCATGCCAGATGTGCATGATAGGACATAACATTTTTGGAATCCCTGATAAAAGTAATCAGGTCCTTATTGCACATCTGCTAGTACAGGAGGTCCAGGATCAGGAAGCGGGAACCTGGACATCCATGCCCCAAGACCTTAAAGGGTGCTGGGTGTCCAATACCATGCTTCCCACAATGCCTTTTCATCCTGGAGTACAAAAATCCTGGGACTGGCTAACATTATAACAAAGCAAAAGCTGCAAGACTTCAGCAAAACTTAGTACACCCTATAATGCAATATATACATGAATGGAAATAAATCTCAGAGTGCTTCCATTACATTTAAGGTAATCGTCATATCTCACTACTGCAGCTCATCACATATTGTAGGCCATTTGCATGTGGTTTTTATAGTAGTACAGCAAATAAGGTTACATTTTCCACACAAGTAAACAAAGGAAAAGCAAACCCTTCAATTCCCATTCTAATTTGATCATAACCAACATCCTTTTCCAAAAGACTGTAACTCAAAGTGGTAAGCAATCCTATGTGATGGTGATCATTAACCAGACATTCAGGTATCAAACTAAAAACAAAACTATTCATGTTAAAAAAACACCTTTAAAACAATATTCTGCAGAGTGAGTTAAAGTGGTTTGTCTACAAAGATATCCATCTAGTTTATCAGTTTAAAAATTCTATACGAGTCCACTTCTAATTTTCTCTAATGACTGGCAAATCCATTGAAATGTCTGATTTTTGCTAGCTAACATGTGGAAATAAACCCAAAATAACATATCCCTAATGTAAGTTTTCTCTGTTTGGCAAAGGCAGTTAAATTTTAATTTAGAAGGCTTCATTATTTTTATAACATGGTTACAGAAATTGGACAGGTTTCCTGTATAGTTTTCATAACATCATCACACCTTAATATATACTTCAACATTAGATGTTTGCTGAGGTTGAATGAGAAAGTATCTATCTCCACTGAAATGATGCAGTAAACAAGCTAAGAAATTAAAAATAAGTTCTAAAGTATAACAGTATATTTTTATAAGTTAAAGACATTTATAAAATTACACATTTAGACCATAAATCACTAGTTACTTTCATTTGTGATATTCAATGTGTGTGAGCCATGTTCACATGGTTGGTTCTGCAGCTGAGCTTTAAATCTGTATCACCAAGCAAGCACATGGTCTTCCTTCAACCTATTATGCTTGGCTCTAATCCATTCCATAATATCCTACACAAAGAGGAACAAACCCACTTGATTTCTTCCTGGAGCTAAATATGCTAGTGTGCTCCAGGGTTCCATTTTGATCAGGAGAGATAAGCCGTGTGTAGATGAAACGAGGGGTGTGTGTGTACAACACTTTAAAGCGGTCTAAATGCTTTTGCACCGCTTTAATGGTTTTGGTGTTTGCATGCCTTGGCAATGTATTGCGCATTAATTCCAACCTCTGTAAATTCAGCAGCGTAATGTGCCCTAAATGACTTGGGGTGCAGCAAACTAAAACCTCTTCTTTGTGGTTGGAGAAAGAACACAGCACTGAACACCATGAATTTGTCAAAGTTTAAAAACCAACAGAAACAAATATAGTGATCTTTATGATCTGCGGGAGTTAGAAGTAAACAGAGACTCATGCATCTTTTAAAATAAAATTTAAGTTTGTAATATACCATGTTCATCTGAATAATTCAGTTACTGAACACCTCTACATTTATATCTTGCTAACTAATCCTGACTAGCCTTCCAAAACCACTTTCCCAGGTCTGCTCTCCTCCTTAGCCAGGCCTGCAGAAACACAATTTTAAAAGTACATCTTACATGCAACCTGACAGTGCAGGGATTACATTCTGGCTTGAGAAAGGCAGGAAATACTCCTGGTGGCTCCACCTAAAAGTTAGTTATAAACTTGGTGAGCAGAGAAATCTCTCAGCAGAACAATAATGTCCATTTATGGCATGAGACAACTCTTACATAAATTTTAATAGTAAAAATGGTGCTGCAACAGTGGGAGGAAAAAAACCCCAGTTACTTAAATGGCTTTTAGCTCCATGAGAATGCTGTTTTATAGAACAGTCTACCCCAAATGTCCAGAGGCAGGGAAAGAAAATGCCTGCCCACCCCTCAGCTTCAGGGGTCTGTATTATGTACTAATATGGAAGGGTAAGACTGAGTCTTTATTCTTTCCCTCTTTGCCCTGGAATGAAGTAATCAGCACAAGTCATTACTATTCCCCTTTACCCAGCCATTCCTTTCTTCCACAGCAAGAAAAGATCTTTGACTAGCTTAAGACAGTTGTTAAGTATCCATTTAAAAAAGGAAAAAAATAACTGTTGAAGGAAGACCACTGAAGAATATTTTACTAAAGCAGTTCCTAAATGCCCAAGTCAAGGACTGAATTAGGGTTGGAATACTGTTGTAACCAGGATGGTCCAAGAAATATGAGAGAAGCTAGGGTTTTAGTATTTTATTGGACCAACTATATAGGTGGGAAAGATATTAGACAAGCTTTCAGGGACTAAGTGTCCTTCTTCAGGTCTGATAAAATGCACTATACTATTATAACTCTTTATGAAAGTCAATATAAATGCTTTAAAAACAATATCAGTGGGCAGCTGTTAGACTCATTTCATTAAAACTTCAACATTGTAAAACATGTATGATCTACCATAGTAAAACTTCAGATCTGTGGACTATAACATGCCAGCATCTTCTGCATGGGAAGTTGAACATAACATGCCATTAGTTCAAAAGCTTGCCTAACATCTTCCCCACTGTGCAGTTGGTCCCATTAAAAAACAGCACCAAAAAAACTTGTTTCCAGCCAAGGACTGGTACCTTTTCAAGGAAAATGACAAAGTCATGCAAAGAATAAACAGCCATAATACACTACATTAAACCAGAATGATTTTGTCCCCTGTTATTGGCTAATCATGTATGTAGGTTATCAATTTGATACTGCCTCCAAACTAAAGCTTAGAAAAAGCAGAAAACTAATGAACATCTATGCATGATCTAGTCATAAAAGTAGCACTGATGTATTACATCATTATAACTCTTTTTGAAAGATGATGTTGCCTCTTAAAACATATACATTCAAGACTAGTGAACAGTTAGACTCATTTCATCAATGCTTCAATGCTGTAAATTGCATATGATCTACTATATGTATGTAAATACATAATAAAGCTTAAGAGTCTTTGGTCTTAGATGTGCCAGCTTTTTCTGAATAGTCAAATTGAGCAAAATTTACCATAAAAGCCTACTTATTACTTATCACTTCTGAGCAAAGCAGGTTGTCACCGTGTAATGATGAGGTGTAGAAGAAGAAATATATGAACACTGAGCCCATAATGCTCTGTCTTCAGTCTTGGACCAGTTTAAAGGTACTAGGGCATCTCAGTTGTTGAGCTATGGCCAATGAACAGAACTAAGCATAAGGATTTTAAAGAGACAACTTGGCTAAAAACAGCAACTTCTGCTCCTTCACACCAAAGTTAGTATTAACTAACAGCTGTTAATTCATATGTGGGAAAATGCATGTATGATGTACTCTTTCATCATATAGTGGGAGGAGAGAACAAATTGAAGGTACATACTTAGTTTCACCATAGCACATTGTCAGTTAAACAGAGGTGAATCCACACAGGACTTTCTATGGAATCTTATGGGTTTTTGTAAGATAAAATGCTGATTTTGAGGTATTTGAAAAATTATACTAAGTTCATTTCCCAATACATAAAGCCCTATTGATGCATGTTCACTATTTTTAAATGATGTTCTCTATAATCACCATGAATCAAAAAACAACTTACAGTTTAGTCACAGCTATAATTTTAATGTTTTTACAACTTTACTGAGGACATTTAAAGAAAAAGATATTTGGGGTTTAATTTTCATACTACAGCTTTTTTTTGGAATAGCCAATTTTAAGTAACCAAATCCTCTCTCCTGAAGCATCTTTGCAAATTTCATTAACATTATAATAAATTTGTAAATGTTTTGTGAATTTCATAAACATTATTAATTGCCTCTCTCTGTTGCATATTTTTACTATTAACATTGTGTTCTTTCATAGAAATATTCATATATGTAAGTAACTTAAAGCAGACAAATTCCTCAGAAAGGGGGAGGAGGGAAGAGAGAAAAAGTGTGTATGTTTGTGTGTACTTTGCAGGTGTAACACTTCCCCACCTTGAGATTGGGTTTTGACAGCAGTTTCAACAGCTCTCTGATCTCACTGCTCAATGGTTTGCTCTGTAGCTCCTCAGCCAGCTGTGAGAGAGATTGAATTGACACAAAGAACATTAGCAAGCGCATTGTTTTACCCAATGCATCAGTGACAACTGAGAATCTATCTCGTTCAAGGTTATTACTTTCCAGTGTATTCAAACAGAAGCCAGCATGAAAAAAACCAGACTATCAATCACTGAGCTTCTTTTCTGGCCCTCAGCTGACCAGATTTAAGACAGGCCTTTCGGCTCAGTTTAACTCAAGTAATCGTATCTGGCAACAGTGCAGCCAGATCACATTCTGATTTATAGCAATAAGGGCAAATCCCAGCACTTCATTTAAGTGAATGGTCCTTTGCTTGCAGACAAAGGACTGCTTGTAAAAACGACTGGATCAAACTCTGACACTGTCTATAAAAAACAGCTTCTGAATGAGGTGGTGAAATCCACACTGCTTCCAAAAACCCACAGTAGCTGTGCTGTTTAGGACTGGGGTAGGGAAGCTGAGTGCCCTACAGTGCAAGCAATCTAAACTTTTAATTATGTTTACTCATAAATGGCAAGCAGTTTGTTAAATGTAAAGCAGGTTAATCACGATATGGTCTGTAACAGGTCACCCACCAGCTATTCAAGTCACCAAAATGCACAGAGTATGCCCTACCAACAAGATCAGTAATTTATGGTTGGTTGTGCTACAAAATTGTGAGTTTCATAGTTTCTAGGGTCAGAAGGGACCTGAGCAGATCATCAAGTCCAACCCCCTGCAATGGCAGGAAAGAGTACTGGGGTCAAACAACCCCAGCAAGGTGTCCATCTAGCCTCCTCTTAAAGACCCCCAGGGTAGGAGCCAGCACCACTTCTCTCGGAAGTTGGTTCCAGATCCTAGCCGTCCTGACAGTGAAGTAGTGCCTCCTGATATCTAGCCTAGATCTACCCTCTGCCAGCTTGTGACCGTTATTCCTGGTCATTCCTGGCAGTGCTCGGGGGAACAGGGACTTCCCCAGTGCCTGCTGGTCCCCCTGACTAGTTTGTAACAGGCCAGTAGATCCCCCTTCAGCCTTCTCTTGTGGAGGCTGAACAGGTTCGGGTCCCATAGCCTCTCCTCGTAGGGCCTGCCCTGCTGCCCCCTGATTATGCAAACGGCCCTCCTCTGGACCCTCTCCACGTTATCCACATCCCTCTTGAAGTGTGGCGCCCAGAACTGGACGCAGTACTCCAGCTGTGGCCTGACCAGTGTCACATAGAGGGGGAGGATCACCTCCTTGGACCTGCCTGAGATGCATCTGTGGATGCATGACAAGGTGCAGTTGGCCTTCCTGACTGCATCCCCACACTGC
>NW_017729004.1:36630473-36669058 GCF_001723915.1 Gavialis gangeticus | reverse complement strand
GAATCCCATCCTATTCTCATCCACCCACCCCTGTAACCTGTCTAGGTCCGATTGCAGCCTATTCCTCCCTTCTAGCATGCCCACATCCCCCCACATCTTAGTGTCATCAGAAAATTTGAACAGGGTGCTTTTTACCCCCTCGTCCAAGTCACTGATGAAGATGTTGAACAGTGCGGGCCCGAGGACCGAGCCCTGTGGAACCCCACTGCCCACACCCCTCCAGGTCAAAAATGACCCATCCACTACCACTCTCTGGGTACGGCCCTCCAGCCAGTTGGCGACCCAATTGACTGTGTGGGTGTCAACAACACAGTCCCCCAGTTTCTTAATGAGAACGGGGTGAGATACAGTGTCGAAGGCCTTCCAAAAGTCCAGAAAGACTATGTCCACTGCTACCCCTGCATCTAAGGATTAGTCAACAATAGAGCACCAGTCTAACATTTACTCCCAGAGCTGCATGTCTCATGCATGAGCTTCTCTTATCACTAATCTTTGAACTAGTCTGAACTCAGGAGACAAATTTTCTGCTATATGGGTTCAAACTTCAACTCTTGCTGGGGGGGGGGGCGGTGGGGGGACAGACAACCAGCATTCCCTCTAAGCTGTGCAGTATGTACAGCCACACAGGCGCATTCATACTGCACTACCAGGCACACCTGCACACACCTCACAGCTTAGAGGGAACACTGAGGATAACAAAAAAAAGAGCCATGAACTTGCATGGTACATAATCTAAAATATGATTTAATACAATCACTTTTTAGTATTACATTAATATTATAAAAAAAAGTCTCCAAGAAGGTTGATTTGCTAGAAGTAATTTTATTCACCTAACTTCATTTTAAGCTACTTTAAGTTTATATAAGCAATTTAACTAAATGATTTTCAAAAGCAGTTCTACAATAGAACTAACCAGACATTTCATAAATACAATTATAAAAACATAAACATTAAATATAAAAATTCTAGTGAAGGGAACACCTTTTCTATATGACTCTTATAACTCAGCAACATATTCACAAAGACTCAACTACATATTCATTACAATAAACGTTTAATACTAACAAACAGACAAATAACAGACAAAATGTGTTCATCAGAGGGAGGAAAAATACACATCACCAATATTCATATATACTATAGATTACAAAAATAAATCAAGAAAGAGAGGCAGAGCTAAGTGCTTTATGTGCATGAAACCTAGCATGCAAGCAAACAACCAGGTCTAGTCTAGTTAGCTTTAAAAACTCAAGATAGTTTAGGATAGTACTGGCTCCCAATGTTTTTTGAAATGGTTAAGCACTACAGGTTCCCTTTGTTATCTCCACTTCCCTTGGTTCATCCTGCTTATTACAACTGATTAAATTTACCTATGGCAGCTTTCCTAACAAAGGTATAGTCTTTAATTTAAAGTAAGTTTGCGGTTTTCAACCAAATTATAAGTACAAATGATTATTAACTATAGCAGAGCACCTGTTTTGGTGGATATGTACTCAGCTGGAAATACACATGCTTTAGAACACTTGCTTTCAATAGTGAGGAACAAGCAGACAAATCATAAGGGGGGGAAAAAAAAGTACTTTTAGGCTAGGGACATACATTAAAAAAGCCTTAGCCTGAATCGATTCAAACTTTGCAGGTTAGTTTAACCTGACTAGGTTGAACTGGTTTGTAACTGGACAGACATTCTCTCTGGACTGAGGAAATTCAGGCACATCCCTGCAGTGGCTCAGGCTAGAAGCTGGAAGGTACTACAGCAGCCCTCCCTTCACTTGCACAATTCTGAGCTGGGAGGGCATGGCCAGGTCCTGGTAGGATGCTCTGATTAGGGAGGGGTGTAAACCTCCACCCTGCCTGCACCATCCCAGGCTTTTCCCCACTGGCTGCCCAAAGGGCAGGAGTGTTGCCAGCTCCCAGGCCCCAGCTAGCACTCTGAGGCAAGGGAAGGTGTTCAGTGTATGCATCTGTTGATGATACGAAGCTTTTCAATCTCCCTCTCCCTGCTTCTTTATACTGTCTGCAGCAAACTGACAGGGGAGCAAGCCAGCAGGGGGCTGATAACAGTGTCTATCACCTCATCAGCAAAACAATAGCCTCTCTCTATTAATTCAAACTCTTCTTAAACAGCTTAACAGATGACCTGTTGATTAGCTCCAAAAACCCCTAAGCAGTCACTATTCTGCCTGCCTGTACCAGTGAAATTGGAGACACTCACACACAGACACCTCTCAGCATTACCTAGCATACTACATACCTAGGGTCTGTGAGAGATGGAAGGGAGGGAGGGAGGGGGGGATCCCAGCTTGTCCAGCAAGCAGCAAGGTGTGGAAGGGAGGAGACAGGGTAGGAGGAAGCCAGGCAGACCCTGCTGTGCCTGCAGTCTCTGCCGGAGTTCCAGCCAGGGAGCAGAGGGGAGGGGCCTCCTATGTCACCTATCTGGAAACAGGGACTGAGGAGTCTATGTGCCAATTTGTATATGGCAGGCACCAGAGCTGCTTGTAACATTTCTGTCAGTTTCAGGTTATTTTGTTTTTTGTTTCTAAATGTAAAGTATTTCTATATAGCCCTGGGGTTATTTCAGGTGTGATCTACACTGAAAAGGTTGGATATGTGTTTTTGTCATGACTTACTACCTTTAACACGCTAAGGACTGCAGGAGCATGAGTGTTTAAAAATCACTTTTGAAATTCTTCCCTTAAGGACACCAATATTTCTTACCTAGACATTTATAAAAAGTGCAGCCACTACAGAGGGGTGGGGAGGAGGAGAGAGAAGCGAAATTAGAGTTAGGGACATTGAAAGAGGAGAGACCACACTTGAACAGAAGGCTGGATAGAGAAGCAACACAAGGATCTAGGGGGCTTGGGGTTTTCTGGAGAAAGTATTGAAGGCCCTTTACCACAGCACAGCACTGATTCAAAAGACTTCATAAGGACTATGCTTGTGAATTTGATTTATGGCCTTTTGATCTGATACAGTGTAATCTCGAACACCTTTACTCTGCAGTAAAGAGAGAGTGCATCTCTCGTACACAACTTTAGTTTGCAAAGCGCTGGAATGAATGTGAACAAAATCAGAATAGCAGCCTAGTTGAAATTACTGCCTTTATAACTATTCCCTAAAACATTAATACCAAACATAATAGTAAAATCATACCCCCTGAAACAGTTTGTAATTCTGATTACTCTGTATTTTGGTTTTAAATCACATAAAAATATGGCATTTCTAATAAGAATGCTTCCATGCTTACTCAACTATAAAAACACCATTAATTCAAAACCTACTGAAACAAAGTAACTGTTACATTATTAATATGCTCTGCATCCTTGAAGGGCGATTAGTTGTCAAAAGGAGTGCCAAATATTTAAAGTAGTTCTAATATCCAATTCCATGTTTTATAAACACATTTATATTGTATACAAATTAGTTTACTGCTAATGCATTCACACACATACTTGCAAAGTGTTTAGCTTGAATTCAAATAATATCAAATTATTCTCCACACTCCAAAGCATTATGCCCATTTAAAATTATACTAATAAAAGATATTTGTTAGGATTCTTAAGGAATAACCACATTAGTGGTTAAGAACAAACCCTTAATTGTGGGCATGCAAAAATGCACAAAGATTCACTTCCTTTAATGATACACTTTTTAGACATAGGCCATTAATTTCTCTTTTGCCACATTAAATATGTAATGAAAAAAATCAATGTTCTAAATTTTTAGAATTCAAAAATCACTTCCTGGGAGGGCAACCAGAGATATTTTTAAGGAGCCTGTTATTCAGAGGATTCAATACTTTTGGCACATTTCTGCTTCTTACATTTTGAATCCAAAGGCACTGATTTTTTTTAAATTTTAGCCTTAAAAAATGTCCCAATAATCTTATAAACGGATATATATATGACCAAATAGCATTTTGGCTAGGGACAGAAATTACACATAAACCATTGTAAATGGCCGGAAACCGCTTCAAATCTGTAACACAATAGGGCTAGGTTCAGACATTACACATAAACCAGTCTAAGTGATCAGAAACTGGTTTAAACCTGTAACGGAACAGATGTTCAATGCACATAAACCAATTTAAAAATGGCTGAAACTGGTTTGAGATAAACCTGGTTCAATGTAGTAATCAGACTTACTGATTTGGCTCAAACTGGTTTATGCAATGTCTGTCCCAGACCCCTTGCTGGTTTAAGATAAACCAGACTCCCCCAGCATCCCAGCATGCTCTCTGGGCTGGGTTGGGCTGGGCTAGACAGAGCTCTCTGCTCCACAGCAGAGCTGGCCCCTCCCCTCCACACCCTGGTTGCAGATCCAGCAGTGATTTGCAGGCACAGCAACGTCTGCCTGGCTTCTCCCTGCTAAGCAGGGATTATTCCCCCTGTCCCTCTGCCTTGCGCAGAAACCTCAGCATTAGCTAGCAGCCCCTTTGCTGGCTATGGGTCCATGCTGTGGGAGATGACAAAGGCAGACAGACTTTTTGGAGCTAATCAACAGGTAGCTTAATGTCCTTCCTTGGAAACGGTGTTTAAGAAGAACTCCATTAGTTAAATGGAGAGAGGCTTTGTTTTCTTAATGGGTTGATAGAAAACACTGAATTAGGGGTGATAAACACCCCCTGCTGGGAGCGGGGTGGGGAAATAATAAGAGCATCCTGACTGGGCCTGGCCACTTCCCCCCTCTGCTCAGCCCTATGGAAGGGAAGGGAGGGCTGCTCTAGTGCCCCTGGGCTTCTAGTCTGAACCACTGCAGGCATGTGCCTGCCTTTCTGGAATGAAAAGGGAATGTCTATCCATCTCCAAATCAGTTCAAGCTTTGCAGATTAGACTAACCTGCAAAGATCGAATCAATTCAGACTCAGGGTTTTTGAATGTCTGTCCCTAGCCTGGAAGTTCAGTCCACATAAATCACTTTCAAAGTGGCCAAAACTGGTTTAAGATAAACCTAGATGGATGTAGTATCAGACGTAACTGATTTAGGTTACATCAGTTTATTGACCTTCTGTCTCAGATGCCCTCCAAATTCAAGCTAAGTCACAGTCCCCTGGCATTCCAGGATGCTTTGCCCCTCCCCTATAAACTGCCCCGTGCAGGCTGGCAAGCTAGCCTTGGCCCAAGCTGTCTGCTCCAGCCAAGTAGGGAAGTGTGATCTGGTACTCCCCCCAGGCTTCTGGCTTGGGCCAGTGCAGCCATGTGGCTGTGTTTCTGCAATCAAAAGTGAATGTCTGTTCACTTGCTTATGGTTCAATCTACACTGCTTAAACTGACCTGCAAAGACTGAATCAATTCAGTCTCAGGCTTTCTGACTGTTTGTACTTAGCCTTTAGGACTATATCATTTGAGTTTTCCAGTTGTCCAAAATAATTTGTTTAAATACTATTACAGGAAGCACATACATCTGATGTCACAGGTTATTATTAACATTTGATATATTATAGGATGTAGATTTCTTCCAACTGAAGATGATAAAATTCTCTTATGCTTTTTCATGCAAGTTTCAGTATGCTGAAATTCTTAATTTTGTAAGATTTGCCATCCAAATTTATCATATGTTTCATGGCAGATAAACAGATGGCTTATTTAAAATCAGAGGGCATTAATTAAATAAAGTTATACATCTAGGAATATTTATGAAATGCATCAAGGTTCAATGCTGCCATATTTGAAATGAATCCTAAAACATATTGACTTTTCCATAAAAAGAAAAAAAAAAAACTGAGATCACCAACTGCACCAAAGACTTCTGGATTTCACCTAAACCACAGTTTATTAAACATTTCTCTATCCACCCTACCTCAGGTTCAGTCATAGTTTATACAGGTGTGCACACAATTCAACTGAATCTTAGAAATAACCAAAATAGCGAGGAATGGCAGCTTGGTTTTTTTTTCTTTAAAGTAAAAATTATAGTAACAGGAAATTAACTACTCCATCAATGCCGACCACTTCTACAATTTATTTTTTGGTTATGAAGGTAATTTGGAAAGCTCTAATATCCATAAATCACTACTGTTCTTTTTCTTGCACAGGTATTTTTTTTTGACAACCCCTCATTTTCAGTTATTTCATATGCCTCATTTCTGTAGTGTTATCTGTCATTTTTCTTGTCCTGTCAGCAATATAGCCATCTCATTTGTCTTTATTTTTCCAAAGCATTCCTCTTGTCTATGACTTTCTTAAAACATAATAGTTGACAGTTTTTCCCTTCCTGTAGATTTCCAAACTGTAATTTTTATTACGTAGTTACCAAAGCAGAACAAGCAGCTATCTAGATGCAATGTTTTTATAACAGGAAAGTGAATAAAAATCAAAGTTATATCAGCAAAGAGACTAGTGATGACAGCACCTTTGGAAACATTTGCAGCTTCTTATGATTTCAACTTAGAGGATTACAGCTGTATGTTTGCACTACGAGGAGTTCTGCTTGCAGACAGTTTTTTGGGAGACTTGGTACCAGTGATCTCAGCAGGGGACACTTACATCATCTGCCAAGGCTGCTGCACTATGGAGTATGGGCACAGGGTTCTGTTTTTCATAGTAATGCAGTTTCTCATGAATCTGTAAGACAATTGTACAAGATAAGTTTACTCAGCAGCAAAGGAAATATGACAATACAACCCCATTGAGTTAACTGATCTGTTGAGTGCCTGCAAGCAAAGAAACATCCATATAAAAACCTATATATATGCAGCAATCATGTAGATGTAATCTATCATCAGCCTCTGCTGAAGTGCTAAGAATATGAAATCAGATGGAAAAAATGTTCAGTATGTAGACCAACCCACAGAACACCTAAACATTTGTGATTTCCCCCCAACTTTTCTCTACCCATATTTCTAACATAGTGCTTTAAGTATCAATTACATTTTATATTGCTGCTGAAAACACAAAGTATAAAGTGTTTATCCCCAAAATGGACGTAAACCCCCACCCATAAATTATGATTTATGAAGTGAAATAATAGCCCGCCACCCACATCTTGACAGACAGTTTGCTCAAGTGACTGCTATCATTAAAATAATTAAAAAAGAAAGGTAAAGTAGTGTTAATATGAATTTGGACATGCCAGGAAAAAAGGAGTATTTCAGCAAATTAAAATCATTTAATTTTAAGTTTCTATTGGTCAGAACTATCAATATTAATCTTTTTTCCCTAGTTTTAGAATGCAGTGACATTTGATTCTTTTAAAAGGAGAAAGGCATTCCCCCAGAAGTCAGGCAGTTAAAAAAAAATATAAAGATTTTCCCATGTTAAAGTGTAAAATAGCCAAGATACTTTTTAAAAGCCTATAACAATGTTTCTTACAAAATATTTTGTAACTGCATATAATTGTATTCTCAATCATTAGGTTATTCACCTATCACCATTCTCAAGACACGCGCAGTAAAAAACCCCAGTCGAAATTAGCATAATGTAAAAAGCCATCCACCCTCCTACTTTGCCCCTTCCCCCAAGCCCTGGCACACATTCTTTGGCCTCTACAACTCAGGTGATGCCCTCCCTGTCAAGGGCCTGAATGGGAAAAACTGCAGGGAGAAACTAGCCACGGACTCCAGCCAGTATGAGCAGCAGCAGCAGAAGCAGCCAGAGCCAGGACTTCAGACTCTCTGCAAACTTTCTATGCTTCTGACTCGGCTTTCCTGCTTTGTGCTGATTGGCCATTTGCTCCAATTCCTGCTCCCCCCTCCCCCTAGTCTCTTCGCTTCAGCTTCATAAACACTACCTGGTTGTCCTCATTCCACTTCCCTGAATTTTTATTAACCTTCTCCCCTCCTAGGTGCAAAGTCCCAAAATCAAACCACGGAGCTCCACCATCTGCTGCTTTTGACAATTTAGATCAGGGGTTGCCAGCCTACAGCTCATGAGCTGGATCTGGCCCACAGAGCTGCAGAGGGAGGATTTGATGGTGTTCAGTGGCAGCAAGCAGGACCTAGCACCAGCCCACCACAGACTTGAGCTGGGTCATTCTGGCCTGCTCCTAGAAAGCACTGCTGACCACCGCTGTAGATTATAAACTCACTAAGACAGGGACTGACTACTACTTTGCATTTTACTATATTTGACACAGTAAGGCTTCACTCTTGTTTGGCTCTTAGGAACCACCATAAATCAAGTCATTATTAATAACATCGACATACAGGGAGAATTAGACTCTTATAGATGATGAACTATGGTGTTTCAGTTGGGAAAGGGAAGTGGGAATGAATTTCAAGACTGACAGTTTTTCATTTAGAACAGGGCTGTCGAGCTTAATCAGGCCCTGCAGGCCCTACAAAAGAATGGTACTGGGACAGTCACTGGGGTGGATTGGGCATGCAGACCAGCCCTGCACACCATCAGCAGCACATGGGGTCTGTCCAGCACATACCACAGCAGCACGCAGGTCCAGTCCTAGACCCACAGACAGTACCAAGGGGCTAGATGCTGGTGCTCTGCAGACCATATCTTTAACAACCCTGATTTAGAATATATCTCCTGAGCAATAACACCACAATTTAGTGACACCTGTCCCAAGCACTCCAAACAATCTCAACTTCAAACTAAAGCATGAAGACAGAATTAATCCCTAAATGAACCACACCACGAAGTGATTTGTTTTGACCTGTAAGTAGTGTATAGTATTGTAGCACATTACAAGAATAATTGGAAAGCATTCTCTAGTTAGTCTAGGGGGTCTATAGGCAAAATACTATTAAGAAAACAACTGCACTCTGCATTAAGACTTTCTAGCTACTTTGAGGCATAGCCCATGGAGAGAAATGTTAGAGTAATCCAACCTAGGAGTGACCAAAAACATAAATTAGAGAGGTTTACACATCATAATCACCTTCCAAAGCAAAAAATTAGCCTTCCCCCAGTTCCCCCCCCCACCCTTCCCACACACCTCACGCACCCTGTTACAGCTATTTGAACCTTCTTAAGCCACCAGGAACCCATCTAGGCAAGTAAAAAACCTTGAAAATCAAAGGCAAAGCTTCACCGTTAGATCTATTTTCTCCCATCTTAATTTTACTCAGAAGAATTTCAATCAAGTCTGAGCTTACAAGCAGTTACCTTATGACCTACTAAAGGACAATGACAATTCAGTTAGACTTTGTTTCCAACAGTCAGGGGTTGCAAGTGCATACTTCCATTTTAGAATCCGTACAGTGTTGGTGACATTTTAAGAAAGCTCTAGTGACCTAAAATTCAACATTTTTTTTTTTTTTGCATTGACAAGATTCACAACTGTTGATACAGCAAATTTGTGCCCCCCCACTCCCCAGCCCTCCCCATAGCTCCTTCCCAGGGCAGCACCACCCTGTCAGAAGAGCTTGGCACAGCCCCAGCTCCAGCCCATGTTGCGCAGATCCAGGGGCACACGCCTCCCCCTGCCCTCCCAGACAAGTGGCAGAAGCAGCAGTGGGAGCCACCAGGCGAGCAGGCGAGCATCAGACCAGGGGCTGCAGGCCAAGTGGAGCACAGTGGTGAAAGCCACCCCCACTTCCCTGTGCCCACCGGATAAGCCATGGCTCTGTGCTGTGCCCACCCTGCCCCAGCTGTCCCTGTCGCCACCACTTGCGGGTGCTCATGAGCTCCATCCCCAGCACCGCCGGTGTCTGCTCACAAGCTCTGTCCCCGATGCTGATATCTGCAAATGCCCCCCCAAGACTCAGGAGGCACCAGTCACCCATAATTCCTGCTACAGATACTATTTGACTAGTGGATAAGATACAGTAACAGTCTAAAACACGAACACTCATGCACAGAAGGGCAACTTAGTCATGTCAGCTGTAAATTTTAACATTATCAGAACATGCTAGACAAGGGGTAGGCAACCCCCAGAACAGGTGACAGTGCATGGCATGTGAAAGCATTTTGCTTGGCCTGCACGCCTTGGGGTAGACAGTGGGGAAAGGGCTGGGGTTGCCCTGAAATGACAAGGATCGGGTTCCTTGCAGCTCCCCTGCCATCAGCCCTTGGCACACCAACATCTTACAAGTCAAGGTTGTGGGCATTTTTGGCACTCTTCCCAAAAATGTTGCTGACCCTGCGCTAGACAGTACCCACAACCGGAACAGAAACTTTACTCATTTATAGATTATGATAAACTAGATCTAGTGTAAGTAGTAAACTTGTTCCAGGGGAGAAGGAGGGATTTTAGGGCCAGAGAGGATTACCCCTCTTAAAATTACTGCAACTGTTTTTTTTTTTGTTTGTTTGTTTGTTTTGTTTCATTTTTTTTCCAGAAAAACTTCTATGCTCCAGTTTTGTTGATACCATTTTGTCCCACTTGTTTACTGTATTTTCTAGACTGACAAATTATCCTTGGTTAGATCTGTATCCTGTATCTATGAATTGAAATATTTGCTCCATTTCATCTCACTGGTTTCTATTTTAAGTTCTCTTAAATTAGAAGTTGAAAATGCAGTTTCAGATTATTCTATGCGTAGACCATTCTAGTAAATCCACCACATAAGTTGCTAGATGAGTCACAATAGATGCTGCTTCTGACTAGCACTATTATCCTGCTGAACTGTCACTGCTGCATTCATCCTCTGCACAGAGGTCTCATTTATAATAGATTCCTGAATGCAGTAAGGAAGCATTCTGGGCAAATCAATTGAGAAAAATGCAAATTTCAACCAGATAATAATGCACGTGTGTTTTTAGGCAATTGGCCAAATGTAAACAAATTTAGGCACAACATTTAGGAGTGCTTTATTCAAATGATAAATAACATTTTTAAAGTAGCTTTAAAAAGTGAGCAATTTTAATTATTAAAAATACATAATGACTAATTACAACGAACAAGTTAAAATATGGAACATTTTAACTTGATATGTAAATAAAACATACTTAATGTACAGTTTTTGTGGTTGCAAAAGCCACATATTGAGACTGGAACTACCTTATTATAATGCCTTGTTTTTATTCAAGTGGTGAAAATGTCTGCTTTATTTTCACACAAAATGAACTTTTTGGAAAGTGTTAGGAATTTCATTTGACAGGGTATGCTCTTTCTTTTATTAGGGGAAAGTTTATGCATTCTTTACACTTTCAGGAGAGAAAGAAAATCATCCTTGTATTTAAACTTTAACTCCTTTCAAAAAGTAATTTCGGGCTTAAAGTTCAAAAAAGTAATGGTAATTCACTCTTGTACACTGATACAAATGAATATCTTTATAGATTGGAAGTGGGACTATTTTAAATTACCTCTGGTCACTTACTTATTGGATATCAATGCTAATACAGAAGCAATGAGATATTTAAATCAGAATATGTATATAAAACAGAGCCCATAACTTTAAACAAACTATTAATCAGCAAGAACTCTACCAAACTTTGCAGCAGAGATATTCTAATGAAGAATATAACTGGGCATTAAGTGGCCCTGGATTCAAAACTAAGGCTGTGCAGGAATACAATACTCCTTCTGTGTCTTAAGTGATACAAGTTAGGGTATGGGTGGGGTAAGGAGAAGGGTGCAGGCAGGCTACAAAAAGTCAAAATAGTCACAAGCCAAAAAGTTGCCAGAGGCAATACCTTTCTTAACACCACCCACCTCTGATCTCACCAGACAAATTTGCCCTAATTCCACTCATGCAATGGCAGCAAGAGCTGGTTTGAAGCAATACAGATTTGTGTTGATCACCTAACCCAGGGGTGGGCAAAATGGTGGAGCCAGTAGCTCAATTCCATTTCCCAGCAGTCCCTGACTACAAAACTGTAGCCAGTTTCCACAGAGATCCACCAGTGACAGGGTCATGACAGTGAAGGGCCAGGGTTTCCATGGAGACCTGCCCCACCAGCACTGGCAGGGCACGCAGCTGGGTGGAGACTGTTAGGACTGGGCTGGAGTTGGGGCTGGGATCTTGCAGCAGTGACAGCATGGTCTGGAGCCAGGGAAGAACTGAGATCTACTGCCTGCATGGCCCTGCCTGGGGTGCATGGGCAGTGGATCACAGTTCTGCCCCAGCTCTGGAGCACACTGTCACTGCAGCAAGATCCCAGCCCTGGAGCAGCTCCCTGCCCAGCCACGTGCCCTGCCCTGTGCTGTCACAGCCCCACCGCTGCTGGGGTCTCCATGGAGATCAGCTCCAGCGACATAGGCAAGGGATGCTGGGAAATGGAGTTTGATGCGGGCCCAATTGGGCCCACAGGACAGACTTTTCCAGCCCCTGACCTAAGGGTCTGTCTACATTGCAATGCAGTGTAGATACCCTTTAAATGTGTTCAGTCATGGAAGTATCATTTACCTTAGCTGCTCTTCATATAAGGGGTACCAGTAGGTAAATCTGTATTTAAATTGGCATGAATGATTTGAGGTAACGGTTCCAAAGCAAAATTAAACTGCAGTAGCTAAAGACAGAAAGTTGACCCAAAGTGATCCCTTTGCTTAGAATGAAATCAGACTCCTTCCATGAATTACAATAGATAGCATATGAGTTGTATGTAGTCTTTGTCCACCTTCTACAACTAGGATTCTGATACGTATTATTACTACTAAAAAAAAGTCTCAAGTAACTCCACTTTGTCTCAACAGCTTTTCAAGATTTTATAAAAGCCTGGAGAATAATTCAAAATGGATGAGATAGAGAACATGTTCAAAAGAGAGAAAAAGAAAATCACTCTTGAAAAGCTTTGCCTGCTAACTGAGAATCAGATTCCCAATTATTATTTGCAAGAGGTGGTTGTGTGCGGGGGTGGGAGGTGACACATGAACATATACTTGAATAACAATGTGTGCCAGCATTTTTATGTCAGTACTGAGAAGAGAGTGAACTGAAGAGTTCTCCTTCTTTAAACTTCTACCCTTATGGTCAGTAAGCCATTATGCTTGTATATATTCCATATTAAAAAAAATGTTATTTTTACACTATAAACAGACCTTCACTAAACTGTTGTTTTATGCAATAGGAACATAGGACTTAAATTCAGTCAAGAACCTATTAGAGCCAACATCATCTTCTGGATGACCTGGATGAACATCTGGACAGTTAACTTGTCTCTGAGCAACTCTCTCTTCAGTAGTTAAAACCTGAGATCCTTTTTCAGTCCTCATACAAAACACCCACTCATACTAGATTACAGCTACAACCATCACTAGCCTTACTCATACTTATCTCCCTCTACCAACAGAAGTCCTGGAGGCAGATGGTGGCTACCATCAACCAAGTGCCATACCTATCCATGCACCCTGGCAGCTCTGTATTGGGTCACCTCAGAGCAGAGGGCATCCTGGCAGAAGGTATGGAAGTGCCTGCAGGCATCATCTGCCAATTGCCAGATGGTATGGAAGTGCCTACGGGCACTTTCTGCTAGCTGCCAGCAGAAACCTTACATAACTTGGCAGAGATGGCACAAAATTGCTGGCACAGAGGGACTTAGAATGTGAATGTACAGGACAGGCCTAAGTCCTTTCTGTTTGGAGCCTGTCTGACTCAAAGACAGAGAGAGAGAGTTTACTGATGATTCTTGTCTATAGCTACAATTGTACAGTTGGAAAAGTAATTAATTCCATTTGCAAGACAACGAGCACCAAGCGACACAAGCCAGCTGCCAGAAAATAGAATACTGTACTCTACATGAATGTTTTCATATTCATAATCCCTCAACTTTAAATCACACCCCTGTCTGAACTGAACTCAGTGCTTTTAGATTTTCTTCCGCACATTCACACCTTTGATCTCCTTGTGTCCCAACAAAACCCTAATAGTTTTATTACTCTCTCTTACTTCATGTTATCCTGAACATAATGTTTGATCTTCCAGCTGATCTTGGTAGCCTTGTAAGCACATTCTTCCAGGGATAAACATCAGCCTTAATGGTGTCCTTGAACAGCCCTTGTGTTTTAATTTGAGCAAAGTGCTCTTGAACTAATATGAAAGAATACTGATACCACAATTATAAATGCATATGGTGAAGTTAGCAGGAATAAATATGTTAACATTTGCCCTCTTAAGACCATAACTGCTACAGATTTCAACATATGCAATTCACTTTTCAGACAGAAAGTAATTAAAACCATAATGAAAATAAAGTTTGAATTTACATGTGGACACTTTGTTTCTGCTTACTAGTGTTTCAGTTTGTAACTTAGAGTGGCTTCTCTTCTCTCTAACAGATACCAGTGACCAACCATTTTTGATATTTTCTTCAGGTTCCTCCCTTTAGTGACATCCTTTTGCTAACTAACTGTACTTCCAGGTCTGAAACTTAATTCATTATTATGGACTCATCCAGTAAATTATTTCTAAAATAGAATATTTTAACTAATTTTAAATTTTGAAAGGTGATGTAGACTGATAGAGTTCATGCTCGGGGTATAAATAATAGGAAAGTACATGCAAAAACACAGAGAGCTGTAAAGTGAATAGCAATCATCATTTTAATCATCAAGATGAACATGAGCCTTTAATGTGATGCTGCAGCTAGTAAAGTGAGCAAAACGCTGGCTTGCATCCATAGATGCTTCTCAAGCAAATCCCAGGACTTCACTCTCCCACTGTACTCGGTCTTGGTGAGGCCGCAGCCAGAGTACTGCATCCAGTTTTGGGCTCCATAATTCAAAAAGAGAGTGTGGAGAAGCTTGAGAGAGTCCAGAGAAGAGCCATGCGTATGATCAGAGGCCAGGAAAACAGACCTTACAATGACAGGCTGAGAGCTACAGGAGTCTTTAGCCTGGAAAAGCACAGGCTCAGGGGTGATCTGATGGCCACCTACAAGTTTATAAGGCGTGTTCACCAGGATCTGGGGGAACGTTTGTTCACCAGAGCGCCCCAAGCAATGACAAGGTTGAATGGTTATAAACTCCTCCAGGACCGTTTCAGGCTGGACATAAGGAAGAACTTCTTTACTGTCCGAGCCCCCAAGGTCTGGAATAGCCTGCCACCGGAAGTGGTTCATGAACCTACACTGAACGCCTTCAAGAGAAATTTGGATGTTTATCTTGCTGGGATCCTATGACCCCAGCTGACTTCTTGCCCCTGGGGCAGGGGGCTAAACTCAATGATCTTCCAAGGTCCCTTCCAGCCCTAATGTCTAATGTCTATGAAATCTGGCTCTACTTCATGTCTCTGCAAGCCTCACTAATGAAATTAAATTGTATTCGAGGTTAAAAATCATCTGGAGCCTTTCCAGGTAGGATATACTAAACTTGTAACACAACACATTGATATATAAAATAGTTCTGTGCCCCCTTGCGCATATGTAGGAACTAAGACTCAGTTTGTCAAACAAAATATATTTTCTATTACATTTTGTGAATTTACAAAGTAAATTTCACCTTCCTTGATGGCAAGGTGAAAAGATTTACCTAGAGCTGAAGAAAACATGTAAGAAGGGATACAGAGCTGAAAAGTTTATGGAATCACTTGTTTTAAAATAATAAAATACTACAGGAGACAGTTTTTACCTTTTTAAGACTAGTAATTATCCTTTATTTTTCAACTTTGTTACAAATTTTGATCAAAATAATTTCATTTAAAAAGGAGGGCTTTTAGTTGACATTTGTGTGTCTATACTGGAGGTCCAGGGCTTTCAGTTTAATACTCTGAGATGGTCTGCCATCTCTTTATAGTAGTAACCCTATGGGGAGTCTAGGACTGCATCATTCATAAAACACCTAGAAAGTACAGCACATCTGTTTTGCTTTAAGTTCTTTTGGCATGTTCAAGCCTAAAGCTGGAACCCTGAAAATCTCTTCACATACGAGACCTGGTCTATTAAAGCATGAGTTGTGTGTATATAATTGATATAGCCATTCCTTTGTCTAGATGGCTACGTTTTTAAAAAAATACTCATCTACTTTTTTACTGTAGGGGTCTTAGGGTAGACTTATTAGGCCCAGAGAAAGCTGATCAAAATGCTTTTAGGGACAATCCCAAGAGGGGAAAAAATAATCATTTGTAAATTTATACAATTTTGGCACATATGTAGGCAAGGGAAATTGTGTCTGGATTTTCCCAGAGAAACTGAATTAAGTATTCTACAACAAAGCATACTTAGAAATACATTTACTTCAGTGTCCCTTGCCTGGACTATTTAAAAACCCTTAGGGAGTTTTTTCAGAGTCAGACAAACTAGTATTTTAAGCTAAGAATCTCACCAAATAAACCTGCTTTCTCCTTCCAGCTTTCTAGGGTTCTTTTTCTGAGTCCAGGTACAGTTCCAGTTTTAGTTGGCTGATAACTGCACAGGGGACAAGAAAGGTATGTGCACAAAACAGCTTTAGTTTCCTTTACCCCAGTCTCACGCATCAAAGTTTCTCGCTTCATATCAGAACATTTTTGTTGGTGTCTGATAGGTCCTGACTCAGATGCATTGGGTACAGACTCTTCTAAAGAGCTCTATGGCAGGTTCAAACAGGACACAAATTATCTGATTCCAGTAAAGATAGTTTTCTCTTTACAAAAGGGGCCAAAAGCTTGTCAGTAGTCTGACAAGAAATTCTTGACTTATAAAATTTTTTATTTTTACTTTATATTCCTCAAATGGGTTCAAATGCTAGGCCTTTGCAAGGAAGGAAATAAGACCAGTAACCTAAAATGCAGATGTTCTGTTATTTCGTTTTTTGGGGTTTTTTTGCTACCGCATTTGCTTTTTATCCGTCTATGATATATATACCAGGAGCTTTGCCTTTTATTTTCCTCTTTCTGGTTGGTGATTCTCTCTTGCAGGTCAAAATATGTTTTCACCTTTTCCTTGTTCCAACTCAACAAAAATAGCTAAGAATGATGAACACATTTAAACAAACTTTTAGGTTCCAGATAGGTGTTCCACAGCTTTGTTTTTCATACCAACATTCCACACAGAATTCATACCAGCTTGTATATGATTGTGTGTAAAGTATAATTTTAGCAAGTAATATAGCTAAGCTTCAGATTTCTAAGGCAGGTCAAAAGCTAAATGAGTCAATTCACATATAAAGTCTTTATCTCTTTATCTATCATACTTCATCAAATTATGTATTTGAGAATTCATGGAGAACACAAAGAAGGTCTCTGAGGATGGGAGAAGGCCAAGCATAACTACCAACCTTCAAAAAAAAAAGAAAGAGGACCTAAGGAATTAAGAGCATCCAGCCTACCTTAGATTCCTAGAAAGATTCTATAATATGATTAAACAAATGATTTACAAGTACCTAGACAGAAATAAAGTGATAAAATAATCAACATACATTTTTCAAGAATAGATCTTGTTAAAACCATCTAATTTCTTCCTCTGACAGACAGGTAAGGGGAAAAGAGCTGATGTGCCTTTAATAAGATTTTGGACACTATTCCACAGGACAATCTGGTGTAAGCTAAGGAAGCAAGGTCTAGATCAGGTGTGCTCAACCTTAGGCCCTCAGGCCGAACGTGGCCCACAGGGCCATCCCATCTGGCCAAGAGGGCTCCCCATGGGTCAGGAAATTTGGCAGCAGGGGACCAGTTGCCATTAATAGGGCCACCTTCCCCTATGCCAAATTCCCAAACCATCAATTCCCAAGCAACCAGGTCAGGGCCAGGCTGGGATGTTATCCTTTACCCTAGGAGGGGAGGGGAGGGGAGGGGCAGGCAACACCTTCTGCCCAAGCAGCTGTACTGGGGCCAGGACATGCCCTCTTCCTCCCACAGGGCCAGGCTGGGGCCAAGCCACATCCTCCTCCACTGACATGGTGGAGCCATGGCCCCTTCATCCCCCATGAGACCAAGTCAAGCCCCTTTCCCCTACAGAACTGGGTTGTACTCCATCCTCCTCCATGTGGCTGGATGGTGGCCCCTGCACCTGCCCCAGATGCCAGATTGGCACCACCAGCTGGATCCAGCCTGCAGACCAACCAGACACTGCCCACTTGGCCCTCTGGGGAAAAATGTTGAGCACCAGTGACCTAGATCTATTTTCTATTATGTGAACTTACATCCGATTAAAAAGACTCTTAGAGGAGTTTATCAATGGTTCCCTTCTAGACCAAGCAGAGGTCTTGTTTCAGCTCTCTCCCTCCCCCATCAGAGGGCCCATTTTTATTCAGTATTTTCATTCATGTCATAGATGATGCAGTAGAAAGTACACTAATTAAATTGATAGATAACATTAAGCTGGATGGGTTACATACTCTCAGGAAGGAAAAAACCAGAGCTCAAAGATTTTGACAGATTGAAGAGATGGCCTGAAACCAACAACAATTCAATAAAGAGAAGCGTAGAGTCTTGAATATTGGGAAAAAATTCTAGGGCAGTAATATATTGAAACAGGTTATCCAGGGAAGTTGTACAATTTCCTGCACTGGAGATTTTAGAATAAGTTAAACAAACATTTGCCTGAATGATATAAGTATACTTCATCTCATCTCGGTGCAGGGATTGGGCTAGAATGATCTCAAGGTCCAACACCATCTTTTGAAGTTTCTATAAATTAAAAAGGGGGGATGGGGGAAGAAGGCTAAGCAGTATTTCCTAAATAGTTCCTAAATCACAGGAAAATCAGGTAGCACTGCAAGGGTGTCAGGAAAGATTACTACAAGGCCCTTGAATTTCAGCACATGACAACCACCAGAGAAGAGCTGCTGCCCACTAAAAATACTTTATATGTTTCAAAAATATTATTTTTCAGCAGTTTGTTCACTTGTCAGGTAAAACTACAGTGTGATCTGCAATAACTGCAAACAAGCTGTTCACTTTACTATATGCAAATATTACTAACATCACTCAAATATTCGCCTTTTACATTTGCCGGTACTTATTCTAAGACAGGAAATGGATTATACATATACATATGCAAAATATGAAACATTTGCTGTGACCATGCCTACAAATCACCACTGAATCCAATCTCTTTTTTTATATTAACACTATGCAGCAGTCACATCTAACACACAAATTTTTAGGAAATGAGGCAAAGTACAAGCTTTGTTTTGTTTTTAGTGTAGTAGAACAAAAGAAATCCTAGAAGTGGTACAGCTGGAAATGCTAAGTGATCCATAAGTATTTCTGCTTAGTATTTGGAAAGTAGCAGCCTAACGTACTCTTAGCCTATGAGGATAACTGAAGTACTTTCCAGCACACTAGCAACTGAAGAGGATGTTCAACAACATCAGCTAGGGATAAATACCTTTAAAGTTAGCAGTCCTAGCTAAAATGGAGTCAGAAGTCCTAAAAGAGCTTGCTGATGAGATCCACGGCCAGCTGATACTCATTTGTAATAAATTTTGGAATACTGGAAAAATCCAGAAGACGAAAACAGTGCTAGAGCCATGTTAGAATTCTAAGGTTAGGGACAGACATTCAAAAAGCCTGAGTCTGAATTGATTCAATCTTTGCAGGTTAGTCAAACCTGACTAGGCTAAACCAGTTTGTTAGCAGACAGATATCCCCTCTGGACTGAAAAAATGCAGGCACATGCCTGCACTGGTTCAGGTTAGAAGCTGGGGAGGGGAGGTGTAGGATAGCAGCACTAAAGCAGCTTTCCCTTCCTTTCCATAATGCTGAGCTGAGAGGTGTGACCAGGCCCCGGCAGGATGCTCTAATTAGGGAGAGGTCCTGCCCCCCCCCCCCGCATCAGCGAGGGAGTCAGCAGGGATTTACACAGCATTTAACTACACAGAATTTATCAGCCCATCAACAAAACAAAAGCCTCTCTCATTAGTTCAAACTTTTCTTAAACAATTTTTTCCACAGAAGGAATGGAGTGACATTACCAGCTGACCTGTTGATTAGCTCCAAAATGCCCTAAGCAGACACTGTCCCGTCTGGCTTACGCAGACACCTCTCAGCATTAGCTAGCATACCACATTCTGGCTATGGTCCATGCTGTGGGAGGGAGGAGGGAGGGATCCCTGCTTGAGCAGCCATGGTGAAGGGTGGGGGATGGGGCAAAGGGAAGCCAGGCAGATGCTGCTGTGCCTGCTATCTCTGCCGGAGCTCCAGCTAGGGAGCAGAGGGGAGGGGTCAGCTCTGCTGTGCAGCAGAGAGACCCACCCAGGGCTGCAAAGCATCTGGGATGCTGGGGGAGTCTGGTTTAAGTTAAACCAGGAAGGGGTCTGGGACAGACATTGAATAAACTAGTTTGACCCAAATCAGTTAAGTCTCATAGTACATTCAACCAGGTTCATCCCAAACCGGTTTCAGCCATTTTCAAACTGGTTTATGTGCACTAAATGTGTGTTCTGTTACAGGTTTAAACCAGTTTCTGATTACTTAAATCAGTTTATGTGTAATGTCTGTCCCTAGCATAAGAGGGCAAGTAGGATAATTATGGTAACTACTTGCTAATTAGCCCATCAGGTAAATGGGCAAAATAAGAGGAAAAGTTGATATGGGAATCAGGTGATAAACAACTAAAGGAGAGGAATATAAATAAATGTTGGTCAATGCGCTTTTACAGAAAAAAATCAGTCTTGTCAAACAGAGCTGTATCAGTTTGATAAGATTACAAGTGTGATGGATAAACTTGCTTCTACTTAACAAGAGATAATATGCCTATACTCGAAGAATAAATTCACCAATGTTCTTGAGGAACATCAGTGCTACACTAAGCAGAGACAGATGTAATCATTTCTGCTATTCTAGAGTGAGGCACTTTTCAGAGTTGGATATGCAAGCTGTCATGACGTTCCTTTTTGGGGCGATAAACAGATTCCATGGGGTTCAGTTTCCAAAGCTGTCAATCCAACTTCTCTTAGGATCACACACACAAGTTTTTTTAAATGCCTCTTAAGTGAGGGAAAGAGCAGCGTTCTATAGTGAAGTCTGCTGACAGTTCCATTAAATTGAACTAATTGGTAACTATGAAGCTTTTATGGGTGGAAGAGAGAAAACCAGTATTTCAGAAGTTTTTCCATATGAGGACCTTTTTGTTAGTGAAGTATGTAAAATTTTCAGACTTTCCAAGTCACAAGAAAACTTTTGCCCAAATCTACCCCAGGTCTGAGGTACAAGAGCATAAAAATTATCTATTTAGAAATCCCTGAGTAGCTAGAAAGAAAGATACTCCTTTCATTTTTCATCATTCTGCTACAGAATCCCTGAGCATCTAAAAAACTCCACACTGCCTGGAGAAAATCACCAGTTGTTAGTTAAAAGGTACAGAAGAAATCAATGTAATTCTTAATCTTCGACCATTTTGTACCCCTGCTGAACAGAATGCATAATAATGACAACCGTGATAATCTTAGAATCACAAAAAGTTAGGGTTGGAAGGGACCTCAGGAGGTCATCAAGTCCAACTCCATGCTCAAAGCAAGACCACCCACAACTAGGTCATCCCAGCCAAACTTTGTCTAGCCAGGTTTTAAAAAGATCCAAGAATGGAGCTTCTACCACCTCTCTGAGCAACCTGTTCCAGTCATCTTTGGTGACTGCAGTACAAATCCCAAGGACAAGTGTCTGATATCAAACATCTACATACTGGAGAGCCATCAGATGGTGGTATCTTTCCACCACCATCAACCTTGGGCATTGAGTAACATGACAACAAAGGAAGACATTAAAGAATACTCACTAATATATCAATACCAGATTCTCCTTACTTAAGTTTCTGAATGTTCTTTTTATGTCCAAATCAAAAATTTAAGTTTGTTTTTAAGGCTTCACAAGTTAACAAACCTGAAACTGCATCTTTCTGAGCAAGTCATTATGACCCTGCAAAGAAAGCATATTTGACAAACATGATACAAACAAATGCATTAGCATGCTGTCCCAATGAAAACTTTTACAGATGACAAATGGATCTCTTTAAAAAAAGTGTGGCACATAGTGGGAGTGATAGAAAGTGGGAAGCAACAAGATATATATATGAAGTGTATCCATTTCCAAAATAACAGTTTACTAATATCAAGAGAATGTTAAAGGTTTAGCATGCCAAAGGTAACAGGACAAAACAGAATTAAACAGGATTTTTTTGGTAGAATGAATAGAATACATTAAGAAAAAGTAAATGTAAGCAAAAGAAATATACCCTGATGACTACTGTAGCAGCATCAAAACAAAACAAAACAAATCCCTTACAGATGTCTCTGTGGGCATTGCATATCATTTCATTCAGGGGACACAGGAACGTAGAGAGTATAAAGAAAAATCTTTCTGGGGCAGCACTAAGTCAGTGAGCACAAGACAGAAACGAGATAGAAAGATCTGCTTAAAAAAAAAAGGTACACATGAAACTAAAGATTATAAGATATAATTACATACAAACTAGCTATATTAAAAGAATATTATACACATACATTATAGCACAACTTTGTCTGCTCATTCAACATGTGACCCAGGTATTTACACAATATGTAAGCATCATACGGAATATAAAACTACTAATTTCTATATGGGCTTCTCCATGGCAGTCATCACAACAGTAGGTTTTGCCGATGTTAACCAATTTATCTTCACACCACTGATACAGGGGGGGTGATACAGTATTATGGAGAAATGGGTTGATGAACCCGAACTGCCCTCTTTTTTGGGTGCCCAGCTTCAGACATCTGCTAAGCATGTGTAACATGTCACCATGGGCAACTGGTGCCTCCCAAGTCTGGGGGGGGTACTGGATTGCCAACCGGGGGGTCCCCTCAGTGGCTGATCACCAAGCCAACAGCAAAACTGGAAATGCACTTCCAGTTTTGCGGCTGGCACTTTCAGGAGGTGCACGGCTGATCTCAGGGGGTGCACATGCACCTGCGTACACCCCCTACACATCGCCAATGCACGCCACTAATAGATTTGAACTGCAATTGTGAGCACAGAACACTGCTGTAAATCTGGCACCAGGTGTCTTAAGGCACACATTAATTGCATGTGCTTTTTAGTTAAAGGCTACTGGCATTTGATGCAAGTGATTTGTCAGCATTGCATAAGTAGTCTATGGCAGAGTCAGATTCCCCACAGCCAGCATTCAACTGCCTTAAACTATGAGAGCAGCCTCTCTCTCTTCCTCCTCCTGCAACAAACAAGGCAATACTGCAGGCAACTGTCTCCTTCAATGCACAGCTCTAATTCATTCTCAGAGCCTGACCTGGCCTCTGCAGACTAGGGACTGGACCTCCTCTATGCAGACGAGATCAGACTTATGTTCTATGCAATAAAAATTAAAAAATGGTGATCACCAGGTGGTTTTCTGTTTAAAAATCACAAATTACCTGATAAAAATGCAAATTCTCTGCCCCAGCGGGCAAGACCTGGTGTGGCAGGGCACAGTGGGGCTGGGAAGCTCAATGCTGCCGCCATGAGCCAAGTGCTGCCACAGAAGATGTGCCCCCTGCCCACCCGGCAGCAGCATGGGTGGTGGTGCAGAGTTGTGCCTCCTGTTGCTGCTGGGTGAGCAGGGGGTGCCCCACTATGGCAGTGTGGAGCTTGTGGCAGTGGCATTGAGCTTCTCTGCCCTGCCACACCAGGTCTCAACTGTTGGGCCACAGAAGCCCTAGGGTGAAGGCAGCAATGCAGGGAGCCCTGAGCCCACAGCAGCCAGCCCACACCCACCCTGTGCACAAATCTAGGTGCCCCCCATGAAAGTCCCTCCACAGGCAGTGCACACAGCAGTGGGGAGCCAGTCCCAACTCCACCCCTACCAGGATGAGCCACTCGTGGCTCCATTCCACTCCCCACCTGGGCCCTGCAGCTGTGCATTCCAGCCCTGGGACCCAAGCCCCATCCACTGCCCAGCAGCCCCAGCTCTGCCCAACTCGCCCCCTCCCTCCCTCACTCTGGGGGCCTCAATACTCTCATTCTCAATCCAATTCTGCCAGCCTGCCAGGGGAAACCCACTGTTCCCCACGTTTTTCTCCTTTCGAGGAGAAAATCCAGATATTTCTCCTTAAAATGGGAAAATCTGAGTTTTACCAGGTTTTTTTGTGGCTACAGGAACACCCAGATCCCTAGTAATCGTGCAATTGGAAGGGGGCTAATTTTCAGCCCATGGGATCCTGATTGACTGCTACTGCCTCTGGACTCCTCTCCTCCCTCCAACATCTTTTGCTTCCTACCCCTGAAAACCCCATGCAGCAAAGAAGGTGTCAATATGGCAAGACATGGGGAGGTTGAAGTGTCAGTAGCACTTCCCTGGGGTGTGCAGCCCACAGGTACTCCAAACTTGGATAGCGCTAACATAACATAACAGTGTTGATTTAAGGTTACATAAACAATCTTAAGTCTACCATTTTGCAACTTTCATATTTCAAGCCTATATGTGACTGATTTAAATTTCCTAAGATACTATTTTAAGCAAACTAAAATTAAAAAAAAAACAAAAAAAAACAAAAAGAAAACCATAGTGCCCCTGCTCTTATCCTGGACCACCAGCAGGGCTAGGATTTTTAAGACCTCTACAGCTTGAGAGGCTGTAGTAGGAGTGGGCAAAATATAGCCTGTGGGCTGGATTTGGCCCACAAGGCAACTTCATCCAGCCTACGAGCACCTGTCAATTAATTACACCCTGTCCAGAGTGCCCACATGCTTCTCTGAAACCCTCCTGCACAGGAGGGCCTCTGCCTTGGCCAGCACACATGAAAAGATAGTATGACTGGATACAATCTCTAAATTACTATTAAAATGCACTTTTTCTTGATCCAACTCTTTTTCCTATATTTTTGTTCATACAGTTTGTTCTTTTACTCCAGCATGTAAACTATTATTTTAATACATCTATTTAATGAAGTGGAACCATTACGTACAATTATTTTATAACAAGGGTGTACCCTACACATACTAGTTTACTTCCATTAAAATCTGAGATAGAGGTGTAGTGAAATTTGCACAGCCCATAGAGATATACCTTATACCAGGCTGAAAATGGAGTACATTGCAATGCTGAAATCATTTTTCAACAATGTAAATGATTAATTTTTAGTGTTGGGAGATTTGTATTAGTAACTAAAATCCCACTGCAGGCAAGTTCGAAATCTAAAACTAAAGTACCAAAGCAGCACCTGGGAAAATAGCTAAGCAATGGAAAAATACAAAATAAAGTGTGTTAATATACACTTTCAAAGCTAGGTTACAAATATATCAAGCACTTTAGTGAGAGATATTTGAGACAGTTATCCCTAAACTGGTTCCAAGGATTAGACAGATCCTCACATCATTTTACAATAATGAGCAGTTACAATGAGAGTTTATTGCCACGTTCACAAAAGAAATGTTGTGAATATGTATAGAAACAGCATTATATCCACACACAAATAAAGACAAAAAACAATTAAGAAACCTAAAAGATTTTCCATTCATCTCAGTGAGGAATGTTACCACCACTTTTACTTGTCCCTTAACTGGTTACTCATCATACACACTAAACTGTAATGCAATCCATTTAGGCAGTCAGTCACTTAACATTCTTTTAAAAATATATACGACATTCAGGGTGCAGACAGAACTGCAGTTCCCTGATGTAACTGAGACCACTTTCCAGGAACTGTTTTGAGTTACAATGATCCCTTGGAACAAACAGAAATTCACTGTTGGTTTCAGAGACAACGGGAACCTAGCTGCATCATTCCCAACACTTCCCACTCGATGCTCCATGGACAAACTTTCAACCCTCCTGAACAGTACTGCCCAGGGGAATAGTGCTCCCACCCTAAGAGGATGCAAACTCAGCACACCCTGATCACTCTGGGCACCAAGGTGCAACTCACCAGTGTGCTGCTTGCAAACTAGGGTAATTTAAGACGTCACCCAATCTGGGGGAAAATTATTCCTGAAATAATAGGGTAAAGTTTTATTGATTTAGGCAACTGCATGGTTCATCATGGTTTGTCCATCTCCCTTTTTTTCTCTTTTTACATACACCAACTACAGTCATGTAATCATTTTAGACCGTCAATACCCTATATCCAATGGGCCTTCTGCTGCTTTGGATGCGAGTAGGAAAGAAGTTGAACTATGTATTTTAAAGAATTTCTATTTAAATTATTTTCTAATTATTTCTAGCTCACAAACAAGGTGTTTTAAAATTAATGCAGTACTTGCTAGGATTTTTTCCCCCACCTACTTTATTACTATCTTCTATCCTTTACCCATTTTTATCAGCTACACATTAATGATTTTAAAATTTTCTGGATTGCCTATAATAGATGTTATAGTCTCAACATTTTACCCTTATTTTCATTTAAGCCATAACATGGAAAAGGTTAAATCGATTCACAAAAAAGGAGGAAAGGAAAAGAAAAGAAAAACCCCTGCACACTACCAAACTCTAAATGAATATGAAAGAGTATTGTAACAAGCCTGAGACTAACATATTATTCTATTTTTGCAAGCTTAAGCAGAACAAACCAAGTACTGGCTGCAATCCTCCTTATTCCTTGCAGAGTTTCTTAAAATGTTTATCTTTCTATAAGAAATACTTTTCACTTTGAATTCATTGTTTGTTATACAACAAAATAAAGCTGCTATTATATGAGATTTCACAGACTCCATTCAAGTGCACTTTTTTTGTCAGTCGTAAGAAAAGTTTTGATGACTTTGCTTATAGGAAGAGGGTCCCCTAGGTGGGTAGAGGAAGTTCAGACCAAAGCCAAACAAGTCACACTTGCTCCAAAATAAATTTTCCTGCCCCTTTAGAGCCAAACACCCTCCACCGCTACTGTAAAAAGTATTTCCAAAATTGTTTTCTTGTACTTTTAACCCGAGATTTCTTAGACCTTTTTTTTTCTTTTTCAGATTTCCAAATTTCAGTTAATCAACTCTCTTATGTGAGTGGGGGACATGAAGTTCTTGAAACTAAAATCTATTTTTACATCAGGTTTTGTAAGAACACTGCCAAACCTCTTCTCCTTTAAAACAAGCAGTCTTTAAAAATGGAGTCTGCGGATGCCAAAAGGTCCCTAGCAGCAAAGCAAGGATGTTCAGGTTTTATTTTTTAAAGCATTAAGAAAGTATTCTGATATGGTAACAGAGTCCATCTCATTAAGAGTCTTGAATGCATCACCATTTATGAATGAACTGCTCAAATGGGGACCAAACAAAAACTGGAGAGGTACATTGCTATCTAGTTCCAGTCTGAAATTGCTCTGAGTCTAAATATTTAATTTAAGCTAAAATAAAAGTATCCCAGCTACCCATCTCTCTACCAAAGTGCACTAGTGGTAAAAGAGGGGAAAAAAAGGCTGATACATTTAAAGTTATGTTTGGTTAAAAAAATGCAAAAAGTTTAATTCATTTTGGGTTCCAAGTCCTCTATCATCTGTTGTCACTTCTCACCCACCTGGCTCTGTTTATTTCATCAATAATAAATAGCCCTTTCCCCTTTCCCCAGAAGGAATGTTTAGACAGGCTTAGATTTTTTTCCCCCTCCTCTAATGATAATCCCACTAATTTTTTTAATGGAGCAGGATGCAAAAATAAAATACTATTCCTTCAAAAGCCAAGAATCTACTCGTAAGTATCTGGGCTGATAAAAATATATATATTTTTTTTCTCCTCCACTAAAACTACAAGCAGGATATTTATATTCAAAAATAATTTTTACATGCGTTAATATTAGTGGTTTTCTGCATCAGCATCAATGATGTTGGGTTCTGCTGTGAGAAAGTCAGGTTAAAAAATAAACCCACATTTGTCAAAACTGTATGACACAATTACAATTAAAAAATTGTAACAACACTTAGCACTTTTAATCTAAAGTCTTCATGGCACTTTACAGGTAGATTAAATATTAATTTCTCCACTGTAAAAGGAAAATAATGCGGGCATAGAAATGGATCTATTAGCATAAATAAGTGGAAATAATGTAACAGACCCCTAATCTGGTCTCTAGCCCACTGCCATATCTACTGAACCAGCTCCTTCTCTTACAGTTCTTTAGGAGAGAAGGAGCTGATCTTTTTGGCAGGTGCCGAAAATTAGTCCTACACTCTCCATGAGTGCCACTCTGATCCCTTTCCCTTGCCTGATCTACCGCTTAGCTCTCTGCTCCCTGCTTGATCTGTAGCTGTTTTCTGCTCCCTGCCCAAACTGTTTTCAGCTTTCTGCTCCCTGCCCTGTGCCTCCTGCCTACTTTGCTGCTCTGCTTCCTGCCCTGTGCTCCCTGCTTGACCTACTGTTCTGCTCCCTGTCCAATCTACTGCTCTGCTTTCTGCTTCTTGCCCTGTGCTCTCTGCCTGCGGTCCTGCTCTGTTCTGTTTGATCTACTGTTCTGCTCCCCACCTGATCCGCTGCTCAGCTTTCTGCTCCCTGCCCTGTGACCATGATCACTGCCTACTCAAACAGCTCAACTTTCTGGTCCCTGCCCAATAGGCTGCTCTGCTTTGTTTCCTACCCTGTGCTCCCTACCTGCTCTGTTGCTCTGTTCTCTGCTTACTGTCCAATCTGCTGCTCTGACCTTTGCTCCCCTCCCCAGTCTGCTGTGTGCCACATACAGAGGCTGCCTGTGCCATTTGTGGCATCAGTGCTGAAGGCTGGCTTCAGGAGGTGGCAAAAAGTAATAAACTTCAAAAGAACCATTATAATGTAAAGCTTTAGTCATTAGTGAGGGATCTAGCTTTTTACTTGCTTGATGATAACAACCTCTGTAGCTGACCATCAGATCCACCATTTTATTACCCAAGAGCTACTGAAATTTTTGCTGTGGAGATTTGCTTACCCCTGGAAACTCTGGAACCTAGAATTTCATCTTGCCACTCAGTGTGTTCCCTCCTCTATTAGATGGCAGCCACTGGAACAGTGGCTCTCAAGCTTTCTATACCCAAGGTACCCCTCCCTGTACTCAAGCCACCTCTCCATAACTTTTCTGAATTCAGTGGTACCCAATTTAAAACGATACATTATATACTACAATGCTTGCCTCTTTGCAGAGGAGCTCAGTAATGAGAGTGGGGAGTTTGCCAGGAAGGAACAGGACTGAGCCTGTCCCTGGTTGAGAATCACTGCATTAAAGGATCTTCAGTCTGAGAATGTACAGGTTTCAGCTTTTCAGCTTCATCACAAGATGAATGATATTGTCTGCAAGTCAGCAAGTGAACACATATGACAAAACTAGCACAGAAGACACATTTGTACATCCAGGACTTCGACTAGGCAGGGCTGACAGTGAGCGGAATACTGTGCACAGAAATATGTTGAGTACTTTAAGTATAACCTCATTTCTCTTGCACACAAACTCATATGTTAAGCAAGAAAGCCAGAAAGCTTTTGGATAACTTTGTTTCAGAAGAGCTGTTGATTAGCTGAATCACAGACCAGAAAGCTACCTTGAGAAGAAGGCACAAAGGAAGGGTCCTCTTATGCAGAATATCTAGTACATTTTGGCATCATCAGAATAATAAGAATCAAACAAAAACAGAGAGAGTTTATCAGATGTTCTTAGGCCAGTATGCCCTTGCTCAAGAACCTTAACAGTAACCAGTAACATCATAAATAAAAGTAACACTCCAGAAGAAATATCTTCCTATCCTTCCATTTGAAGCTTTTTTTCAATTTAGAGAAACTTCCTTTACATGAACATCCTTTTATTTCTTTTAGCATTGCTTATTGGCTCCCTACTCTCACTTCAACGGTTAAGCAAAAGTAAGGACAGCTTGGTAACTTAAAGTCTTTGACAGAGACATAAGCTTTTGTAGGCAACAACCTACATCAACCGATGCTATGAATGGACTTGCAGAAAACAGGTGCTCTAAACAGAACAGGGCACTGTGGAGAGAACCATAGGTGGGTTGAATACATTGAAAGAGATAAGCAAGGCAATTAACCCAATAAGGAACATAGGAAATATAAGCTAGTCCAGATGATGGATTAAGAATCCAGAGTCTTTCTTGGGACCATGCTTAACACAATCCAGTCAGTGGACGATTCCTTGTTCCGCAATGTTGTGTTCAAGTGTTTTTAAAGGTTTGTTGTTTATAGCTACTCTGAAGTCAGTACTGTAATGTTCTGGGAGGTTAAAGTGTTCTGCCATGAGCTTTTGTGTCTTTCTAAACTGGTGTTAATTGACATTCATGCTTTCTTTCACATAGGGAAAGGGGGTACTGTAAAAAAGGCACTATAAGCAAGTAATGGCTTATATGATGTTAGTAAGGGAGCAAGTGAATGAATCCCAGATGTTGAAATCCAAGTCGTTTGGTCCAGTTATGATGCAGTCAGTGCTGATAAGGGACACAGTTGGCATCTGGGTCTGTAGCAAAGCCTGGTGGTTTGCTGAAAGTGGGAGTCAGGTAGCCTGTTGCTGGAGAGATGTGGTTTGAGGTTTGGGGGCTGGGAGTTCATGAATATCTCCCATTTTTAATGATCTCCCTTGCCTTGTCTTCCCCCCAGGATGGCAGCATTATGCAAAAATATATGGGAGTCTTGGTAGATCACAAACTCGTAATAAGTCCACAGTGTGATGCAGCCTGTAATAGGGTCCCTGCCTAAGGGTGACTGTAAGCCCCTGAGAGCCCCCCTTTTCCCTTGTCACCTCTGCTTTCTTTGAGACCATCTCCCCTTTAACTCACCTGCTACAATGTGCTGTAATTATATTTTTTGAAAAGGGAGCCTGCCCAAGCCAGAGCTCATGTTTGAGTGCAGGTGTCCCCACTCATCATTCTAAGGACTAATTATGTGGCCACCTCATCTCCTCTTTTAGCCATGCCCAAGTCTTGCAGATGTTACCAATCACTCACTACCTCAGGCCTGCGACCTCTGCCCCTCCTGGGCTCAGACCTCTGTCTCTTTGCACCCATGCCCAAGTACTTTTCTCATCTTGGCTATTCCCAGGTGCAGCCCTGGGTCCCTATTTCCACCTACTGGAAGCACTGGGCTTCTGACCCTGTCTCCACATGCCTCTAGGCTATGGGTCCCTCCCGCATCAGTCTCCAGCTGTGGTCCTCCTTGGCTTTTGACCCTGCTGCCTAGGCCCAGGCCCTGGCCCTGCCCCTAAGCCAGTTGAGATATCCAGGCTCCCTGGCCTTGGCAGTCTCCAGCTTCTGGCCTCTCCTCAACCTTTGGCCCCTACTCCTGAGCCCTGGCACCACTCCTTGGCCAGTTGAGACCTCCCAAGCTACGGGCTCCCTGACCCTGCTTATTCTCACCCCTCCTAGACTACAGGTCCCTGACCTTGGTTCTCACCCCTCCTGGGCTAAGGATTCCTGACCCTATGGCTGTAGCCCCACCCCTTGGCCTTAGCCCTTATCCCACAGCCAAGGAGGGGGCCTTAGCTCCACTGACCCTACAGTCTCAATCTCTAAACCACCAGTCTTGCTTACCCTAGCTCAGTATCAGTCAGGAGTTTTGCTGCAGCCCTGCTGCACAGGGGCTCTTCACTCCACAGCTCCCACAGCTGGACTGCCTGCTCAGCTCAAGCCCTGGGCTTATATTCCGCTAGCCCAGTCCCTTTAGGTCATGTGGCTCCTAAAAGCCCCCTACCACACATGCAGACTGTTTCTCATGTGGTCTGCCTTCTCAAAGTTTCAGCACTAAGCCTCCTGCTACACAGCCATGCAAAAGGTAAAGGCGGTTTTGTAAAATTATGATTGCACCAATAGAAGTATTAGGTACAAGACAAGGGAGGTGATAATACTTCTACTTTGCTCTAGATGGAGTTTAATTAGTGTCGTCTGTGCAGTTTTGGGTTCCACATTAAAAAGGACATGGAGAAGTCAGAAAGGACCCAGAGGCAAGTGACAAAAATCATAAAAAACTTGGAAGGCAAATCATATGAAGAGAGACTGAAGGAGCTCACAGTGTGTTCAGCTTGGAGAAAAGTCACCAAGACGGAAACATGGCAAGTATCTTCAAATACCTGAAAGGCTGCCATAAAGATGAGGGAAAACACCTTTTCCCTCTTGGTGCAGGGAGTATGATATGGACTAATGGCCTGAAGCTGTTATGTGTCAGGGGTTTTTTTAAGCCTTCCTCAGAGGCACTGGGTGTCAGCTGCAGCCCAAGCTGGAGATTTTGACCAGGATGTGCCAGTGCTCCTGCTGGGACTTAAACCCGGAGGTTCCTGGCTAGGTCTTGCCCCTCTGCTCAAGGTCAAACCAATCACCATATTTGCAGTCAGGAAATAATTTTATCTCATGGTCAGACTCTGAGGGGACATGCCTCTCTTCCTGGGATCTCAAGCATACATGAACAATCTTTACAGCAACAGGCTGCTTTATGCGGCAAGTTAAGGTATTATGTCTTGAGTTTTGTCATGGCTGACTGTGTAGAAGAGATTAGACAACAGGTTTGTATAGGATGGTCTGGATAGGGATGATCTTCCTTCAGACATGGGATTGGACTAGATGACCTATTGAGGTCCCTTCCACCCTACTTCTCTGTGATTCTTTGTTTTCACCCATACAAAGTTAGCATCTTATATCCACTTTTCATTTTTTTAATTTTAACACAAGACAAAGTAGCATACTTTTAACCTAACATTTCAGTGGTTGACAATCACTAGGTCCAAAAAAAATAAGATTATCCTCTTTCCCCTCCCCATCTCTCTCCCTCGTACACAGAGTTTCATCTAACATTTAACTGAAGAGAAACACAGTAATATACTTGGCACAAAAATGCCTTCACAGGCTTCTGAATACTATGCAGAAAGTTACCACAATCATTTCATAGAAGCTGTCACTGCATTATAAGCTTCTCACAGTCATTCCTAAGTATGAGGTCACATCCACATCAAGTTCTAAGAACAAACAGCTACTAAAGCTGATCAAATTACAATCAGTCCTTTTTATGTTATTTTAAGTATCTTAACTTAAACCCTGCAAACCCATATGGAAGAAAGCAGAGGTAGAAAGTAATGTGACTTAACACAGACTTGCCCCACACACTAGTAACATGTTATCATGTGTCCCACAACAGTACGGCATGCAGGATAAAGAGAAGAGATAATTGGATTGCCAGACCTTTAAAGCATATCCAGTTTATCCCAGCTGTGTTAACATATCAATTGGTCCTAGCACTGGTTTTAGCACCATTCTTAGTCTTATTATGGAAAAAAAAAGTTTGCCAAATATATAAAAGATCAGTGGTTGATTTTTATCATGTTCTGTAGAAAAACTCCTCCAGAGAGGAAGGAGAGTGAAATCCTTTAATTATTTTGAAGCATCTCTGTTGCTCCGATATCCTAATACAAAGGCAATTATGCCTTAGCACCTGTCATTTAATTTGAGATGCAGAAAGTACTCTTTTAAATCAAAATAATCTGACAACAAACAGCTACTTTCACTCATGCATTTGTGTACTAAGAAACTGTATTCAGTAAATCTGTGGAGAAAATAATCTAATACAGATGGAAATAATCCCTACTGATGCAGCCAAATGTCTGATGTTTTTACAATGATAATTTTACACAAAGTATCTTGGAAAAAAAATTGCTATTTTGTTTTGAGATGGTGATGAACTTTTGGTGAACAGGAAAAAAAAATGTTCCGCTGTACTTCAATATCACATTCTTACAGTAAATATTTTCTATTTTTAGGGAAAAGTATTCAATTTCTTCCCCCCAATACCATTCTAATACTTCATTATATTTTATATTTTAATAACCCAGTAGACAGAGAAGTTACTTGCAAATGGTGTGCATCAGTGTGTGCTAGCACTAATTCAAAGCGTTAGGAAACCAAACTTGCCACAACAGATTTAAAACGAACTAGAAAAATACTGCATGTTAAAAAAATAAATAAAGTGGGGCAAGGGAAGTGGGGGGACAGGACAGTACACTGAAGCTAATACTTTGCAGGTTTACCTTATATTTACTACAAGAGGTTTGATTTTGAAAAGTACAAAAGGAAAATACACAGTCTCATCATTAGCACACAAGTGCCTTAGGCAATCAAAAATCGAACAGTTTTGCCCTTGAACTATCCACAGAATGCATGTGCACCCTACCTCTCCTCATGCTCTGGGCTGAGGGCATGAAGGGGCACATACTTCCTGGGCTTCAAGTTTCCCTCAACTGCAGAACTGCAAAGAGTCAAGGACTCTGAGGAAGAGTGGAAGGAGGGTGGGATGTGGATATGCATATGGACAACACAACTTTAAAAACTTCAGTAATGTCTTTCCCTTCTGACTTCTTCTCGGTATGTAAATTTCCATTGTATACAACTCCTAAGCAGTGCCCAAACCAGGGTGGTCATCACAGAGGACTGTCCAGCTGTCCTGTATTGGAGGGGTGGGCAAAATGCAGCTCTGGGGCTGGATGCAGCCCACCAGGCCATTCTATCTGGCCCGCAGGGCCCCTAAAAAAATTAGAAAATTAATATTAATCTTCCCTGAGCTGCCTGTCATGCTGCCCTTGATGGCTTGCCGAAAGTCAGTAAGTGGCCCTCTGCCCAACATAATTGCCCGCTCCTGCTTTATTCATACGAAACCCGATGCCTTTATGTCCTCTATTTTTTTTCTTCAAGAGAAGAATAGAGGACATAAAGGCATCAGATTTCATATCAATAGAAGACAGAGGACCAAGCAGCAAAAAACCAGGATGTCCTCTGCAACTGCCACCCTAGCCCAAACTGAATGGGACACAGACACACATGCAGTGCTCCTTTAAAAATTTTCTACAAAAGCAAAACTGTCAAGGAGATTTTCTGTAGGCCTGTGTGAATAGAAAAGTACTCAATTTGGATTGGGCCAATTCAGGAGGACAGTGATTCAATTAGGTGATTCGAATGACTGTCCCCATTTGATTCAGCCAAATCAAAATTGGAGATTCGGCGTGGATTTGGAGATTTAGATCAGTCAGGGAGAGGCAGGCACAGCCGAGCGGTTGCAGGCTCTCCCTCGGCTCCTCCAGCTGTGCCTGTCTCTCCCCGGGCAGAGGGAGCCGTGGGAGAAGCCCCTGATGGCTGCCTTGCTCAGCCCCAGGCTCCAGGCACTTAAAGCAAAAAAAAGCTCCATACTCATCAGCTGCATCAGCAAGGACCAGAGCCTCCATGGGGTTGCAGCACCCCCCGCACAGCATGGAGCAGCGGGGATTGCCCCCCCCCTCCACTTGCTTGCCACCTGTATAGCAGCTGCCCCATGACGTGGGTGCCACATGCTGCCTGAGAGCTGGGGTCGCTGGGGCTGAGCACTGCTGGTCTTCAGGTGACTGCTGGAGCTGCCCCCAGCTCCCATACAGCACACGGTGCCCTGCCAAGCCGCACTGCACCCATGCCATGGGGCAGCTGTCATGTGGGTGCCAAGCATGTGGGGGTGGTATACACGTTGCTTTCCACTGCCCCGTGCTGTGTGGGGGTGCTCTGCCACAAGCTCCTGGAGGCCCCAATTGCCACTGCTGTAACTGGTGAATGTGAGGCTTTTTAAGTGCTAGGAGGCTTGGGCCGAGCAGGGAAAACATGGAGGTTTCTCTTGTGGCTCCTCCAGCTGTGCCTGCCTCTGCCCCAGTGGGGGGGAGCCACGAGAGAATGTCTTCTTGGGACATACAAAATTCACAGCATTTGCAGCATAGTCTGATATTGGCCATGTGACCAAGAATAGAGGGTAAGTCCATGATGATTATGTTGAGTTGACCTTGATCTACAAGATGATGTCCAATAAAAAAAGAAATAAAAAAAACTGATTCCAATGGAGACAGATTCTAGCAATCACAATGGAGGTGGGGAATCCAGGGCAGCCCCTTCAAAATTGCAACCTCTGAACTGGGACCAGATTCAACTTCTGCATATTCACCAGTAGGGTGGCCATCACAGAGGACAGTCCAGTTGCCTCATTTCTCTATTGATACAAAACCAGATGCCTTTATGTCCTCTATTTTCCTCTTGAAGAGAAAAATAGAGGACATAAAGGCACTGCGTTTCAAATGAATAGAGGACAGAGTAGAAGAAAACCGAAATGTCCTCTATGATGGCCACCCTATTCACTGGTAAACTGAAGGTTTGAAACAGACACAATAATAGGAAGATTTTCTGACACCTGTTCAAAAGAGTTTCTCTTTACTAGATAGTCATCTAGGGTACCCTGCCATGTTACTTCTCTTGAGGCAGGCTGCCACCACAAGGACCTCAGTAAAGATTCTCAGGACTGCCAAGAACAAATGGAAGAATGTTGCATTAGTAATAGTCCTTGTCTGCTGTGAAACACAGATGCATCCTGTGGATGGCTTAGTAGCAATGTGAAGTATGATGAAGGAGAAGAGATACAAACCACTCCCCCTGCAATGTAGTGACAGTATAAGAGCAACAATAAGGGGGATAACTGAAAGGGGCAAGTAACCCCCAAGGGCTCTACTTGAAAAGCAAATAAATCAATGGAAGAAGAAAAATCAAACCAAAAACAAAACCCCTGTACTTTACATAAGAATGGTTATCTTTTAAATAACTAGTGAAATGACTTCTTTCTACATACAGTTTGCAGTATTGTCTATTGGTTAGAAATAAAACCAAATATAAAGTTTAATACATTTCTTGATGAAGAAGTGCTTCTTTACAGATCAAATTGATTCATATGCCTTGAACTAACAATATTTAAACTAATTTCACCCAAATGGAAGCATTTCCCTAATTCTCATCAATGGGCAAACAGGTTTCCACAACAGTAGAACTGTTCTTCCTATAACACTGACTGAATTGTTCTTTCTATAATGAAAAGGAATTTCGCTAATCTATTTAACATTTTGCACAAATGCTGATCAAAAAGTTAATCAAGAAAGAAATACAAAACCAGGACCCCTTGCATACATACTGTGCAACCTTGGCATAATCTTGGGCTGCTTCATTTTCTCCATTCAAGTAGACACTGCTAAAATTAAAGACAGGAGACGGTTGCACAGTAGACGGTTAATTTTGCCTGGTACAGTAGACAACTTTCTTACAGTCCTTCTATTAAATAGAATTTGCCCTAGTTCCAGTTCAATTCAGCATCCAAATCCATCCAATATTCCAAGAATAGAACTTTTCAGTCGCAGACAGGGATATATTGCCTTTGGCTGAGTACAGAAAAATGTTTTAATCAATTAGCACCATCTAGTGGGGTCAGTAAATTGTATGCAAGATTAAAAAGCAGCAGTTCACTATTTAGAACCCTCTTCTTAATTTAGCACAGCATATTACAGTTCATCACTCATCAGACAATTAATTAAATTAATTTAAACCCACCATATTCTCCAAATAATTTAAATAATCAATTCAAACATTTATGTAAGTGAAGACTACGTAAGGACAGCACAATTATAAACTATTCCTTTCCCCAACAGACAAACTTGCACTGAAAGCTGTATTTATCTGCATATATGTAGGTTAAGTCACATACCAGTTTACATGGAAAATAGGACATTTATCATTTAAAGAGATGCATACACAGGCTGCCAACTAGGGGAATTTGTTTAAAAACAAAACAAAATTTTAAAAAATTGAGTGTCTGTTCATACACGTAACTTGCTGAAATCTAACTCTTGTTGTTCTTCAAACAAAAAACATTGAAAAAAACTAACAGAAAGATTAGAATATCAGGCAATGAAAAAAATTTTGGCCTGAATCAATGAATAAGCAGTAGCAGCCTCTTCCCAGCCCTTCCCCCGCTCCCCTCTCCCTCAAAAACTAAAAGCCATATCTTTTATCTTTAAGTCCTTAAAAGTCTCTACCAGCAGAGCATGAGCACATAGCTTGTTAATTAGTCTGACAATTAATTATGCATTTTTACAAACACAGGAGGTATATGGTCCCACTAGGGGGAATGCCTTACTGGACTTGGTGTTGACTACAGGAGAGGACCTGGTAGGGGAGCTGCAGATTCATGGTCACCATGGGGACAGTGACCACCAATCAATCAAATTCACCATACATCATAGGGTGGGGAAAGTAACTAGTAGGGTGGAAGTGCTTGACTTTAGGAAGGCTAACTTCAGTGTGCTTGGGAGACTAGTCAATGACACTGCAGGATAAGCGCATTGGTGAGATGGGAGTCCAGGAAGGGTTGTTGTTTCTAAAGGAAACAATCATTCAGGTGCAGAGGGAGACTATCCCAGCACAAGGTGAAAGGAGCCAAAAAACTTCCTTGGTTAAACAGGGAAATCCAGGTGAGCCTAAGGGCAAAAAAGAAGGCATACAGGCAGTGGAAACGAGGGGAAGCTACCAAGGAGGAGTATACCTACTTGGCCCGCACTTGCAGGGAGGCAGTTAAAGCCAAAGCAACTACAGAGCTGAGGCTGGCAACACAAATTAAAGACAACCAAAAGTTTATTTTTAGGTATGTAGGGAGTAAAAGGAAGGCGCAGGGCAGCACAGGACCCCTACTGAACAAGAAGGAGCAATTAGTGACAGACAGGGCAGACAAAGCTGAGCTCTTCAATGAGTTTTTTGCCTCGGTGTTCCTGAACAGAGCTCAAGATAAATCTCCTAATGGGTTCTTAAATGGGCATCAGAGGGACACCAGCCCACCTACTGTCAACACTGACTTGGTGCAGAGTCACCTGGATGGACTGGACTTGTTCAAGTCAGTAGGCCCAGATAAGCTGCATCTGAGAGTACTGAAGAAATTGGCTAGTGTCACAGCAGAACCACTGGCGTGGCTGTTTGAGCACTTGTGGCACTTGGGTCAGGTCCTGGAGGACTGGAAAAGAGCCAATGTGGTCCCTATTTTCAAGAAGGGGAGGAAGGAGGATCCAAGTAATTACAGGCTAGTCATTCTCACCTCTATCCTTGGAAAGGTCTTTGAAAAGATTATGAAGGATCATATTTGTAGGACTCCAGCGGGAAAAATAATGCAGCAGGGAAACCAG
>NW_017729004.1:36625005-36630059 GCF_001723915.1 Gavialis gangeticus | reverse complement strand
GCACACCTGGACAGGTTAGAAAAGTGGGCAATACACAATAGGATGCAGTACAACAAGGACAAGTGCATAGTGCTGCACCTAGGGTGCAAAAATATCCAGCACATCTACTGGCTGGGAAGTAACCCTCTCAGCAGCACAGCAGCAGGAAGGGATCTTGGAGTCATAGTGGACTCCAAGATGAACATGAGTCATCAGTGTGGTGAAAACATCAGCAAAGCTAACAGCACCTTATCACACATCAGCAGATGCATGACAAATAGACCTAAGGAGGTGATACTTCCCCTCTATGTGGCATTGGTCAGACTGCAGTTGGAGTACTGCATCCAGTTTTGGGCGCTGTACTTCAGTAAGGATGTTGATAGACTAGAGAGGGCCACTTGTATGGTTAGGGGCTTACAGGACAAGCCCTATGAGGAAAGATGGAGGGGCCTGGACCTCTTCAGGCTCTGCAAAAGAAGACTGAGAGGTGATTTTTGTGGCTGCCTACAAATTCATTGGGGGATGCAGCAACGAATTGTACATGCTCTGTTCACTAGGGCGCCTCTTGGGGTAACAAGGAACAATGGTCACAAACTGACAGAGACAGCAGATTTAGCCTAGATATAAGGAAAAACTTCTTCACAGTAAGGGTGACCAAAATTTGGAATGGGCTTCCAAGGGAGGTGGTGCTCTCCCCTGCCTTGGGGGTCTTTAAAAGAAGGCCGGATAGGCATCTGGCTGGGGTCATCTGACCCCAGCACTCTTTCCTGCCTAAGCAGGGGTTTGGACTCTATCTGTTGAGGTCCCTTCCAACCCTAGCATCTATGAAAATCTCCATTTTTGTTCAAAACAGACCAAAATGCCAAAAACATTTCTTTCATAGCCTAATATAACAGCAAAATTACAGATACAATAAAAAAGTACATTGAAAATGTAAGTTAATTGCGTATGAAAGGAACTGTCATGGACCCACAATATTTTGAGGTGTTTGTGGGATGTCATGTAGGTTTTCTTAAATTTGTTTAACTGATATGGAATGCACAGTCTCTAGAGATTGACAGCATCAAGCTATATTTAGCCTTATCACCCTTGTGTTTGTATGCATTATATTATTTGATATAAATGTATTTCTTCTAGTTACAGTAAGGCCAAGATTGCTTAACATGACAATCTATCAATCTACACACCAGAAATCTATTAAAGACAGGAATACAATTACCTGTGGGGGCACATTTCTCACAAAAAAACCACTCTTTCTCCAATCTCTCAGTTCTAATCCTCAAAGGAAACTTACAAAACACTTCTCAGAGATGAGTCTATGAGTTCCACTTCATCATCCTCCTGGATACTAAAAATCATGGACTAAATATAGACATTGGATTTATGTCACATTATAACCTGCCAGACATCTGACTGTTCAGGTACCTCTCCAGTATTTAACTGCTACATTCATCCCCCTTCTCCCCCCACCCAGCCTGTCTCTCACCCACTGACTCCTCAATTTACATCCTCACTGACTGCCTGTCTTGTATGCATACCAGACCAGCCTCTGGCTTCTTTACTGTTCATTCCATCCAGGAAGAGCACACACCAACTTCAGAAGCTTCCTCAGCCCAATGAAGGGTGTTTAAACCCAAAAGCCTGCTTAATTTTTTTCCCCATCTATTTAAGTTGGTCTAATAAAAGATATCAGATTCACCCAAAGAACCTTGTCTGCCTATGTCCTTAGACCAACATGGCCACAACCTACACCCCCATAACACGACAAAGATTTTTAGGTGTTACTCTTTAAACAAGGGGTATAGGTTGTAACCCTGTTGGTCTAAGGGCATAGGCAGACAAGGTTCTTTGGGTGAATCTGATATTTATTAGACCAACTTAAATAGTTCCAAAAAATCTTCTTTGCAAGCTTTCAGGTATAAACACCTTTCATCAGGCTGAGGAAGCATCTGCAGTTAAACAGTAAGTTTGACACCTTGTTTCTTCTTAAACAATAAGTTTCACACCTGGGAAAGGATCAAAACCTGAACGACAGAGAAATAATCACTGAAAATTAGCATCTGACAGGGGTATGTTTAACAACCAGTCAAACCGGCCCTTGCAGAGGTGGCTGGAAGCACATGGGCCAGGCCTTTCTAGATAATGATGAAAACATAAGTTTTATAAGGAGAGAACTGCAGCAAGAATAAGACCCAGGAACAGGCTAATTCCAGGAAGGGCATTTCTCACAGTGGGGAAATTAAGTGAGAAATGATATCTTTTGGATACATCTGAAAGGATATCATTATTCTCCTGGTCATAATGAGGTCAAAAAAGACTTCTGGTTTGGTACACAGCATCTGATGAAGTAAGCCCACTGCTTACAAAAAGTTATGCTCTGACTTGGTCTCTAATTAGGGTATCACACCTGCACGTGGAGCAGATCTGACCCACAGAACTGTTCTTTCCAGTTCACTGATAGTCTGGTGGGCTCCCAGAAGTGCAGCGGAGCAGAATTTGGGGTCCCTGGACCCTAATGAACATGACCATCCCTGGCAGCACCCTGGCCAGAGCTTTGCACCACTGGGCAGTGGCAAAGAGCCAACGGTGTGTAGCTACACAGAGCCACCTTCAGGTGGCACTGTGGAACTCTGGCTGGTTGGCAATGCCAGGGATGTGTGGCAGTGTTGGAGCCACGGATGTGTGGCAGCACATAGCTACATTTGGGCAGCCTGGGGTCGGGGTCATGTGGCAGCACAAAATCTTGTTTGGGTGGTGGCATGGAGCTGGAAGACTGTTTCCATAGTCATATCAATGTCTGTGCCGCTGTATGCCCATGGTTCCAGGCTTCATGCCTCTGCCCCAGTGCAGCTCTGCGCTGCCATTGTGCCAGAGCTGTGCACTGGCTCCTTGCTGCCTGAACATATGTCTGAGCAGCCATCCAATCCCTGCCCCATGCTGCCACCCTAATGCAGCCCCACAGATCCATACTGGGAGGAGCTCCCGTGGCCTGCATCTAGCTGGGGGAAAGTTTGACAACCCTAGTCTATAAGGTGCAAATCTGCCCTGCCTTGGTACACAGATACACCTTTGAGGGGGAAGAAGTTGTGTGCATAGTATGGACTCCCCAGGAATCCAATGAATAATGCATGTAAGATAGGCAGATAAGAAACCCCCTAAAAAACCCAACTTAAGCTTTGCTATGACAGCAAGTGGTTGCCTTTATTCTTCCCAGCCATACAGAATGAGTTAGGTATTCTGGCATACAAGAAAAAGTTGCAGAAAGCCCTGACAGGAAGATCAGAGATAGCAGGTGCTTCCTAACCTGCTGAGATGTGGAGGCTGCATTCTGAGATGTTAGGGCTAAGATACAGGTACAGTATAAGATAAAAAATCATCATTCTGATATTGTCTTCTGTTTGTTTATTCTTATATCTTTGTATTTCAACAGTTGGTTATCGATTTCTTATGTCTGCTCTTTTTTTTGTTAAAATCTTTATGCTATCTTCTATAACTTACTATTGTCAGTGGTAAGCAGAGTTTCAAAGAAACTGACTATACAGGCGACGGTCTTCTACAAAAAAGGGAGGCAGAGATCTAACATTTCTGAGTACATGACCAGACAAAGGTATGAAACCCATAGCTGGCAAAATTCTCTCTGCTAAAAGCCATCAAGACCTGGGTGAGGTGGGAAAAGCTGAGGTGTCAGTGGTCAGGAAGGTGATCTCAATTTGTACTCAGCGGTCAAGCAAAAGATGGTGAAGCAGGATTTGGGGCTGAAGGGTAACCCTGAAGGTACAAGAGCACCCATGACTGCATCTCAAAAGGTGCATCTGGTAGAATCTGGGGTCATAGCCTGTCACCAATGATCTATATTAAATACAGATGAAGTTAACAAAGCTTGTTAGTCTAGTGTTGTAATATTGAGTCTGAACACTATGATCTTGTGACAAGTTGCATGGTAAAAACCTATTAAAAAAACCAATTAAATTTAATGTTGGTAACTAAATAATAAGGAATATGTTCAAAATAAAAGCTTCACTCATCAGTGCCTAACAAGAAAGTTAGTCTAGCAAGTATCTAGAAGCAGCAAGGGTATTTTAATTGCAAAACTGTAAGAGGGATGGGCTGATCCTCACTCTGTCTCTGAGTGTTTCTAAGTAGACTTTTTTTTTTTTTTAAAAGAATACACTTTACTATTTATTTTCCACTACTGAGTACAGTGCAAGTTTAAAGACAGTACTTCAAACAAAGCTCTAAGCACTTGCTTATATTTCTTATTTCAACAGAACTAGCCATACGTTGGAAGTTAAGTATGTGACTCAGTCATCTTATTTCTTATAACCCAAAGCACAGAGGAAAGTACTTGAAGATGTCAAAATAAAAACTCATGGAAAAATGTTTTGCTTTGAGCGGGTGGGGAGGAGGGAAATGATTAGACACGCAAAAAGATTAGACACACTTGGTTAAGTGGTAAGGTACAACTATGTATTTAAATATAAATATATAAATAGTATTTTTAAAAATGGAAATCCAACTCAGATAATCAGGATGACTTATTCCTAATTAAAGCCATTTATATGCCCCCATAACCTGCTGATATAAGCACTTAATCTCAATAATAACATAATTGCTCATTTGCTATAATACACATAACATTACAACTCAAATTATTTAAAGCAGGGATACCAGTGTTAAATATAAATCAGTAGTGAAGCAACCAGTTATGCATTTGTTAAAGCTGTTTTTTAAATACACGGTGAAATTTAAAAAAAAGCTGAAGCTACGTTCAGCCAACTAGTAACATCACTGTTGTCATACAAGCATTACAGGTTGCAATCTCTGTCAAAAATCAAAAAGCACAATTAGAAAGATGGATTTGGCAGACATCATAAACCTATTTTTTCACATTTTTTCCCTAGTAGCATCCTTCAAAGGGCCATCCAATACCTAAAACACCAGGGAAGAAGGAATACTTGGTTAACTCAAAAATATAAACGTCTTCCCCTAAGAACAAGACTGAATTTGTTTTAGAATCAAGTAAAAGAGGGTTTAAACCACGCAAAAAAAAAATCAAAACAGACCCCCCCCCCCCC
>NW_017729004.1:36614132-36624868 GCF_001723915.1 Gavialis gangeticus | reverse complement strand
AGAAGTACCAACTTTAAACCTGAAGCAGATGCCAGAAAGAGTTAAAGTTTCTCTGGAAGATACCGGGTTTTAATGTAAAAACTCCTCCTTTCTACTTATCAGAAGTACCAACAGAGACTGGTGAGTTATAGCTAATAAATTAAGAAAATCAAATTAAAATGACTGAAAGCTGGCATCCTATACCCTAAACAAATTGCTCTTTGCACAGATGACACTGCAAGTACTTTGAATAAAGTTATGATTTGAGCCAGGAATACAAATGGGAGTTAGCAGACTGTTTTTATTCTTGATACTGCCACTGACTTGCTTTAACCTCTGCTCTTTGGCTTCTCTGCAGGCAAACTGGATAAAACTATCCAATTATCTCTAGCAAAGGTAGTACCTGCATTATCATAACATGATCATCATTGTGTTTCTTCAATATGGCTCCTGCAGCCACCATTTCCTTTTAAAGCAGGAGTGTCACATATACAGCCAACAGACTGGATCTGGCCTGTAGACCTGCTCCACCTGGCTCACCAGGAGTGAAGCGGGAGAAAACAGCAGAGCCAAGTCTCCCACTCATTTCCCAAACAAGGCAGTGCCCGGTTTGGATGAGACCCAGGCAGCTCTGGTAGCTTCTTCAGTCCCCTCCTAGACTGGTTCAGGAGGCATAGAGAAGCAGGGAAAATTATACCCTGCCTCCTCCATTCATTCCCCAGCCTGGGAAAAGTCGAAGACTATTACTCCACTGAATGTACAGGTATTCATTCTTGTGAGAGAAAAGTCTTCTGAATGTCCACCTGGAACATCTCCCTGAGGAAACATTTCTCATCTGAAAGAAAAACTGAGTAAGTGTTTGTACACTGCATGCTTCTATGGGGAGAGCAGCAGTTCTTCTGGTAGAAATGTAAAGCCCGTAAGCGGTCTCAATTACTGGAGAAATACCAACCTTGATCCACAAGCTACTGTTAGTTTTGCTTTGAAATATGCTCATCACAACAGCCTTTTGTGTACTGTTCTACTCAGCTTATGTTTTACCTAGAGTATTTCCTTGACAGTTCTCTATAGAAATCAAGAAAGTAGTAAGAGGTCCAAATTCCCATTTAATTGAGTCTAGGATCTTTACCTTGAGAAGATCTGCAGATTTTCACCCTAGCATCTTTCTCAGTCAATGCTGTTCTCATGTGGGCTGGAAGCCTCCATGCCCCTGGCCGGCAGTGGAAGGTTCCAAAGGGAAACGTTCCATCTTCGCTGAGATAACGGCCCCGTTCTAAGGGCCAGACGTGCCCAATGAGGTTGTCATTGCATAACTGGCTTTTGCAGGAAGCCTAGGCAGTAAAGTGTTACAGTTACCTGAGCAATACAGCTGTGTCGTGTGCAAAGAAGCATCCTGTGTGAAAGGGGCATAAGTGTCGTCTGCATGGACATGTGATTAGCTGGGTGAATGACTAGCAGGTGGTAGTCAAGTGAGGTTACAAAAAGGGTTTGCACCTGTGCCTGGGCGGACCGTGTGGGACATGAGATTGTCACCACGTGTGTCTCGGTTTGTTTGATGGTCATTGTTGTTGAGCTGGGCAACAAGGCTGCCAGGGATCCCGAGAGCAGGGGGGATTCCCTGCCAATACACCCCAACTGCTGGGGGTGCAAAGCCTGGGTCAGGCTGAAGAGTTGTTCGCCTTCCCCACAGTGACCTGAGCCTGAGGAGTTGAGACACGTGCAGCATCTCCACTGCACTTTAGAAGCAAGCTTTCCTTACGTGTTGGAGACCATGCTGCTTATGACATCATAAAAGAGCGTCCGGGGCATTGGCAAGCCCCGGGATGCGGTGCAGGAGCAAGGGCAGCACAGGCTGAAAGGAGTGTCCTTGCAAACCTGGAAGAAGCTAGAGAGGATGCTGAGAGAACACGCCCAAGCTGGCATGGGGGAGAGCTGGGAGCACCTCGACCCTGAAGATCGGCAGTGGAGCCGCAGAGCATGACTGGTGAGACCCACTGCAAGAGTGAGCCCACAAGACGGAGCCTTGGACATGTGAGTCCCATTCCCTGGGTGGCACCACACCAGACACCAGGGTATTTTTGAAGTTTTTGTTTTTCTTTTACTCTGTAGTTTTATTGCCCATGGAAGGGGGCTCAGCCCAGAAGGGAGTACCCCGGTGTGACCCAAGGAGGCCTGGTGGAGAGAGAGACGGTGGCCACAGACTTACCCTCCTTTTAAAGGGGACAGTCAAAGCAGAGCAGTTTCAGCCAGTTACCCCAGACTTTGAACTAAGCAGGAGAGAGAGTTAATCCAAGCCCAGGAGGGGTGCAACAGATTAAGTCAAGCCTGTGTGGTGACTGAGTACCTGATCAGTGTGGCGACTATTTTGGTTGGTGAGTAGACGGGGTGTAGGGGAAGCAGAACCCCAAGCCACTCACCCTTGCACCAAGCCAGCCTGAGGGTGGAGGCATTCCATCTCCAAAGGAAGCTCCCAGCTTTCTTACACCATCAAAACGTGGCAGACAAGCCAGAGGAAGATCCACTCCAGGTAGAGAGGCTCTAAGTGCCCAGTTCACCCTCGCCAGGCATAGTCATCGAAGATTCGAATGAGGAACACCTGCATGTATGACTGAGGGGGGTCTCCACTGTCAGGACTGCCTATTCGGATCAAGTGGCTGAAGGAGCAGCCAGGGGTGAGACTGAATACAGAGCAAGTGAGGGCTCAGAGTAGCCAATATCTCCTCTGCGTTTTAGCAGCATGTCTGGCAAGTGCCTGGGTGATGGCTGCTGTGGTGTCAGAGTGGCTGGAGGAGCTGCCAGTGTGTTCTGAGAGGTGTGGCTGCAGCAAGTGAGATAGATATATATATATAGGATTCATGCTTCAACACTAACACAACAGCAATACCAAAGTTTATGCTCAGTAACTATATGGTGGACTGCATATGACCAAGATACAATATAATGTAATTTAATTACTTTCATAGATGAAAGATGAGGAAAAACCTACTCTAATTTCAGTTACATTCAAATACAGGGTCAAGAATTTGAGTATTATATTGGGTTGCCATTAACTTACTAGTCTAATTGTGGAGATCATCTCTTTAGAAGATTTTTATACAAGTCCATATACAAGACACTATTTTCTGCAGTATGTGGAAAATATAAAATTAAAGTCTCTCACAAAACTTGAGTAAGTAATCAGATGAGAAAATAATCAGCTCAGTGAAACAGATAATGACAAACTCCAAACATTCTGTCCTCAACTGGTTTTGGTCTAGACGGTCAGCAACAGACTCTGCCATGTGCTTTAAGACCCAAAATTCAAATAAACCAATTCCTATTCCTCCTCCTTTTTTTCCCTCGGAATGAACAGTTGCATCAGTTTTTGCTGGTTGTACTGCAGCAGGAATGTACTGTAGAGAGCAGTCCAGTATTTGCAAGGGGATGGATGATCTAATACAACTTTTCCATTTCTGACTTCTTAGAACAGCTTATGCTGGTCCAAGTTTACAAAGAAAAGATTTTTATCCAATAGTAATGAATGGAGGGAGCTCCAAGACAAGTATTTTTAAAAAGAGAGCCAGTATAGTAAATCATAGTTAAAAGCATACATCCTTACAGAAAATATTACAATTACCTTTATATGCACATAACAGATAAACACAGTAGAACACAATTTTTAAAGTTAGTTTGTTATTTATTGAAGCTTTTTAAGCCATATACCCTTAAGCAAAAAATGTCATCAACTTCTCAATGGAGAAGTTACTACAAATTGCTGCCTGCCTGTTTACCACTAATGGCAAGAGCAAGCCATTCAGCAAAAACTTATGCAACTGTTCATTCTAGAAAACAGAACTGTATCCCTTAAGTACAGGTACAGGATTATGAAGATCTTTATTATTAACAGCCTTCTCTTCCAAACTCTTTCTGTGTGGAAAGATTTAAGAGAAAGATCACACCAGTACCAAAACATTACCTGGCCCAGGCATCTCTGCTTTAAAATGTAAGTCTCTCCCTGTCTCTTGAATTGCATACATTTGTCTGTACAAAATAGAGTGGACATTAAAGGCTACTACTGTAAACCTGGCCCCTCAAATTACATTCCAGATCTTAATGCAAAGCACTTTTGAAACTCAAGAACAGCAAAACAGTAATGGCTGGAGAGGATATCTGCTTCTATAACAAGCAGTCCATAACATGCTACGTTCCCCAAAATGTTATATAACACTGGATGCCTTTCTTAAAGATATTACAAAGCCAAAAAATGGAAGATGATGAAATTCGGGGCTTGATACAGATCTTATTATGTAAGGTTTATCTGCCTCACAATACGGGAAGCCAGACAACACAATCAAGGTGATCCCTCCTTTGCACTTACAATCTACAAAATCTGTAGATTTCTATTCAGAAATAATATACCATAAGTAACAGAAGTAAGTCGGGTAGGGGAGAACAGCAATAAATCAGCTTTTGGCAACAAAACGTATCTAACATTTCCTGGGATACATTGAATCTCTATGGTTTAAATGCGACTGCTGACAGGTTTCAAAGTCACACAAATCCCCGATTCTGGAAGGCTCAAGATTCAAAGCAGCACCTCTACCCCCAAAAACTAGGTAGAAATTTTTCAGTACAACATGCAATATATTTCTGCAATAAAATGTTGATTCACTGAAGCCAAAACATTTCCTGAAAACATTACATTTTCTGACAAAGTTTCTGACAACCTGATTTTTCAAGTACAGCATAGTCAAAATTAGAGAGTTCCACTCCAGAATAGCCACTTACGGGGAACCGGAAGAAGCCTGCCTGATTCAGAGCACATTCTAGATGAGCAATTTAGTCACCAAGGACTGGCAAGTTGGGGTTGAGTAGACACCCACCTGGTTTTTTGGCAAAACATTCTGAAATGTCTAGTTGTAAATTTATTCACAGCAGAGTTTGAAACCTCATTATTTCACTTAACACTGTTCTTCCTCTTTGATCAGCCCTACTATTTATTCCCAGTTCCCTCTCTGAATTAGTTTAGTTATGGATACCTTATTTTATTATTAAATAGACATATTACTGCCAAACCAGTTTGCAGCTCAACCTTTTAACTGGTCCCAATTGCCACTTGACCAGGTACAGTGAAGCAGTAGCAAGTCTTAGATCTGCTTAACTCCTGAATTCAACAACTGGAAAATTCTGTGGGCACTGACAGTGGAGCCGTTAAGGGCAAGTAAGAGTGATGACATTTAAATACTGTTCCTTAAAGTTTTGTACTGTTATTTCCATTACCAGATGAAATTAAGATAAGAGCTCTCTGCTAAAATTGAAAATAATCTTGACCAAATATTGATACAAAAACTGTTTCCATCCTTATGCCATTAACAGATTTTCCTTTCTTTAAGGTCGTCAGAGAAGTTTTCTGCCTGAAAAACTTAGTTAAAAAAAGCTTCCTTTGTATTTTCCTTAACACTAAAATGTTACAGAAAAATCCAAAGTTTTGCAGTGCCTCTATTATTATATCCAACACTGCCAGCTCTTGACACACTTTTATATTGTTTTTCCCTAAAGTCCCAGCTCTTGGAGTCCAGCAATTAAGTGAGAGACTTAGCTTCTATTTTAAATTCATTGTAGACAGAAACTTATAAATATGACTCATATGTGCCCTAAGAGTTCAAAAATAATAAGCTAAAAAAAAAAACCCCACAGTTGATCTTAAAAACAACAAAACTGATTTTCAAAGCCAAGCTCATTAGTTGTGAATGCTCAGAGCAGTCATTCCTGCTTACCCACTTTATTCCTTTGTATACTGGGGTGATGAAAATTACTTTTACTGCTTATGTGCAAACAATCACCATCCAGTAGCCATTATTCAGGGTAGTAATGTGGCCCATTTGTACTATTTTTGGAGGCACTTCTACTTTTATCAAGTTTCATTAGCCCCCTCCGCCCCTCTGAGCTACTCTGGCTAAGCCAACAGCTGTGCCACTTCCATAAATTCATGACAGGCAAATTTGCGTCTGTGGTAACGCTTTCAACATCATTAAGCCTAATACAGAACACCTTAGGTCACACCTTTGGGAGTTGTTCTAAAGTATTAATTCATTACTACTATGAAGTATTTAAGTACAATGGTACCTATCAGGATTTCCTCAATTTTGTCTCATCACAGAGGGACAGTAAGTTAATACACTTTGACTGTTACTTCAGTCTTAAGCCTTCCCTAGACTAATGATTGACAAATGTAACAAATTTTGTAAAATTATGTGCAAGTCTGGATTTATTTGTGGTATGAATTACTACCACCTACTGACTCAGCTGAGATCTTGGAATTTTCTTACAGCTCAAGTTAGTCTTGTTTTACAGGCTCAAAGCACACACAGTGTTGTAGGAGCAAAACATTTCTAACCAGCTGACTGGTCCCATTTTACTGCTATGGAGCAATTTGAACATTATTAGGGTTGCTTTCCATAATCCCATGGCATTGCTTTGATTCTGGTTACTGATCCTTTTCATAGCAAGACACGTTACTGAAACATTCTTCCAAACTTATTTTAGTCATACTTTAGTTCAATATATTTATATGCAAAACACAATTTTCAGTGGAGGCAAGCCAATAAAAGAAACAGATTACTAGAATTTCAGTTGACTTTGTTAAAGGAAATTATTTTAAATTAATGTGGCTACTGAACTGTTGCCATACTTGACCTCAGAAAATATATCCCTTCTAATTTTTGCTGTGAACATTTATTTGTTTAAGCTAAACTCCAGGTCTTGAATGTTGACCATAAAGAAGTCTCAGATTTCCTGCTACTATTTTGTACTCTCTCTTTCTAAACAAGGGCAAACAACATATGTTTGCTGCATTAGTATTACAGTGCCAGAACATCACTATTAAATGAAGTCATCTATGTATTTTTGGTAGAATCTTATTTAACAACTTCCACCCCTGAAAGAAGCAGAGTTAGTTAAAACAAGACTGTTTTGTTTTCAGTGAGCAACAGTTTGATCACTGGTTTACTAGATGGCGCTCAAAACATTTTTCCATATGCTCTTCTCAGAGAGATTCTAACTTAAATGTGGTTTACCTTTACCAGTGAATGAAGGCTTTTTTCACCAAACATATCCCAGAGGAAGGTCAGGTCTTCCTGGCTGTCCACATGTGGCTGCAGCTGGGCTGGCAATGCAGCTAGCAGCTCATACAGACCTATAAAATGAAAATAAAACACAAAGTGTAATCTAAGGGTGATCTCATTAATTTCACTTAACAGTTCTGTGTAATTGGCTGCCTGGAGCATGTCATTTTAACTGGAGAAGGAGCCTGGTCCATCTAGCAAAACATCAGCCTGAAGAACCAAAGGGAACATTTTTTAAAAATTACTAAGAAGCAGGTATTAACTGTGTACTTTTTACCTTGTCAGAGTTGTCAAGCTTCTACAGCCATATATATTTACACAAGACTATACAGAAAATTCATAAAGATTTTGAAAAAGGACAAAACCAGAAAAAAACCATACATTCCTTTGCTTAATCGTTATTCCATTTCCCTTGATGTTAGCCAAAGAGTGAAATGAGTCATGAATAGGAAAAACTTCCTTAAAAGAACAGAAACTGGATAGGGTGGTCCATTAAAAAGGGTTCGTGGTTTCTCTAAATGTTTCTCACTAATATACCACTTAATGTATTTTTTATCTTATGTCCAGCACAAATCTACAGCAAGACAAAAGAAACTACATTGTTATACAGTAGCCAACCTTTAAAACAATACCAAGATTTAGCCTAGCTAAACAAGATTTAACCTAGATTCTCTAGAAGGGTTAAAGTAGCTGTTGCTCCCAGTTATTTGTGGCACACCTCACTTGCAGTCTCCGGGGGCAGACAGTAGCACAGTGTTCCACAGTAGCGTACAGCATAAACTATCCATCAGGCACACAGGCTATCAAACTGCTATCCAAGAAATGTAGCAACAGTGCTTGCAGCAGCCCTCTTTAGGGAGGTAACCTGGCGTGAGTCGCTATCAATTCATAGCACATGTTTAATTTTCCAGTGGGATTACTTGGGGTAAAAAGGACAAAATGCCTTTTTCTCCTGTCTGCTGTCTACAAAAACACCAATAACCTCCTGGGATCCAGTATACATGGTCCTGCTATTATTTTTAGTCTGAGTAAGTGCTGCTGTTCATCCCAAGGACAGTTTTACAAGATATTCATCTAGTAAAGCCCATTATGGTAAATTATAGGTTGCCTATCATTAGTATGCTTATTATCACCCTAAAACATATGATTTAAACATTTCATTAGTAAACATCATTTCACACCCTTTAAGGCATCATTTGCCCCTTCTAAAATTAAATATAGCACCTTTGGGATCCGATTATTTTAAAAAATTCTCTCTTTTTGTTGGCTTTCAGTAAAGTTTTCTGGAAAAATGTTCCTTCCAGTCGCATTCTTTTCTGTGGTCCAAATGTTTTTGGTGGTTGACATTCATTTCTCTCAAGATCTTGCTTTTATTTAAATCTGTTCTTGTTTATGCTTCAAGAATACTGTAAAAAGAGGATATAACTCAAACCACTACAATTTTGCATGGATATAAAAAAGCACAGCCATAGCCAAGTACTACCTAGTATCAGCAGTTGCACTAACACCCAAAGATCACAAGTTCAGAATAGGACTCTTGGCTCTTATTCTCTGGATTAATTTAAGTTAGGCACCTGGTGTAAATGGATATGTGCATCATGTGGTTTATGCAGACAGCAGGCAGTTATTTAAGCACATTCAAACAAGTCTGATAGCGAGTCACAATGACTACCAGCTGCAAAAAGTTACATTCATCAGTCTAGCTGAGGAAACAAATGCGTGGTAAGCAAAAATAAAGTTGGAAAAAGTTAAAACACATGTAATTAGGTACTAGCTAAATAGTTCTTACTGAAGACAAAGGTTTCCTGTATAGCCTGATTTATACAGGAAAAGTTTTTAATTTTTGTACTGAATACTTCAACCATCAGGCTGGTATGAATGCATATTTCCCCTCACAAACCAAGACATGTTTTGGGGTTTTTTAAAACAAGAGTGGAATACTAAAGGTCTGTCCTTACACTGGATTGCAATGACCGCTAAGAAACAATTCCTCTCTACCTACCATTCAGAAGTAAGAAAATATTAACTTGATCCACACTTCCATTAAGCAAAGTTTCTGATTGGAGAAACCATTCTCTATTGATTCCTAGATCTATTTCTGTATTTCATAATACCTACTACACTGTATTTTGTCTTTGTACAATGCCATTATTCTGTGACTTGGTCAATTAAATCCTCAATGAAAACAAATTGAAAATATTCACAAAATATTTATGTTTAAACATTGAGGAGAGGGGAAAGAATACAAGCAAACAGAAGGGGATTAGCACAATCTTTTAAAATCATTTTTAAGTCACAATTCAGAGACCGCTGGGCATTTTGTTCTATAAATATCTACATGAAAATGGTGATGAAGTAGTTTCAGCCTTAACTCAGGATTTCCCAGTAATTATTAGCATGTTATGTCATTCTTTAAGATCACTTTTTGGCATGAAAATGAACTATTTTTACTGAATGGAGATTAAGATAAACATATACAACAGCTGGCAAACTGTATTAAGGGTAAGTAACCTCTAAAATACCAAGGTTCTTATACATTAATTTTAAGAAATGGCAGATTATGAGGGAGTCAGTTTTATGAGACTGTCTTGTTGCTATAGAAGGCTATGAATCATGTATCTGGACATTTCATAGATTCATAGACATTCGGGCTGGAAGGGACTCCCAGAGGATCATCGAGTCCAACCCCCTGCCCCAGGGGCAGGAAGTCAGCAGAGATCATAGGATCCCAGCAAGATAAACATCCAAATGTGTCTTGAAGGTGTTCAAAGTGGGTGCTTGAACCGCCTCAGGTGGCAGTCTATACCAAAACTTGGGGGCTCAGACAATAAAGAAGTTCTTCCTTATGTCCAGCCTGAAATCGGTCGTGGTGGAGTTTGTGACCATTCCATCTTGTCATCCCTTGGGGCGCCCTTGTGAACAGACGTTCCCCCAGATCCTGATGAGCACCCCGATAAACTTATAGGTGGCCACCAGATCACCCCTGAGCCTGCTCTTTTCCAGGCTGAAGTCCCATGGCTCTCAGCTTGTCGTCATAAGGTCTGTTTTTCCTGACCTCTGATCATGCACGTGGCACTCCTCTGCACCCTCTCAAGCTTCTCCACATCCTTTTTGAATTGTGGGACCCAAAACTGGATGAAGTACTTCAAGCTGCAGCCTCACCAAGGCTGAATAAATGGGAGAATGACGTCCCAGGATCTGCTTGAGAAGCATCTGTGGATGCAAGCCAGTATTTTGTTTGCTGTACTAGCCGCAACATCACATTGAAGGCTCACGTTCATTTTGTGGTCAATCATGACCCCCCAAGTCCCTTCCATCTGTAGTGCTAACCAGAGTAGCACTGCCAAACCTATAAGCATGCTGCAGGTTTTTCCTCCCGAGATGGAGAACCTTGCATTTTTCAGTGTTAAACACTATCAGGTTCTCGTCTGCCCATTTCCTGAGCCTGTCAAGGTCAGCCAAGATCACCCTCCTATCCTCAGGTGTGGATGCTTTACCCCAGAGTTTGGTGTTGTCAGCGAATGTGGCGAGCCCGCTTCTGAAACTGATGTCTACATCATTGATGAAGAAGTTAAAAAGTATAGGCCCTAGGACAGAGCCTTGAGGGATCCCACTAGTCACCATGCACCACGATGATTGGCTACCTCAACCACC
>NW_017729004.1:36608709-36609132 GCF_001723915.1 Gavialis gangeticus | reverse complement strand
TAGATCTTTCTTTTAAGATGGAGGAGGTCCACTAATTCACTGGAGAGCCAAGGGGGGCTGCTGCACCCTTTTGCTGCCTTTCCTCCGAGATGGGATAGACTTTGCTTGTGCATCCAGGATTGCTCCCTTGAGGAGCAACCACTCATCCTGAACTTCCCTCCCCTTTGGGTTGTGGCCCTTCAGGGCCTCACTAACAAGCCTCCTTAGCTTGTCGAAATCGGCTTTCCTCAAGTCGAGGACTTCTGTATTACTGACTGACTTGCCAGCTTTACGGCGGATGGTGAAGGTAATCAGCTCATGGTCACTGTCACCCAGCTTCCCATCGATCATTAAGTCGCCGATTAGGTCATCCCCTGTAGCCAATAAGTACCAGGTCGAGCAGTGCTTTGCCTCTTGTTGGCCTATAGACTTCTTGAGTCAGGT
>NW_017729004.1:36600784-36603709 GCF_001723915.1 Gavialis gangeticus | reverse complement strand
CTGTGTCAGATAGAGGTCATCCATGCACAAGAGAAAGCTTTGCGTACGCTCAGATTTGGCCGAGTGCTCCTCCCACAAGATGTCTGGGTAGTTGAAGTTTCCCATTACAATCATACACTGGGAACGCGCAGCCTCAGCCAATTCCCTGGCAAACTCCAGGTCAAGGTCTTGACCCTGGGTAAGGGGTCTGTAGTAGACTCCCACCATAGTATCTACTGTGCCGTGTTCCCCCCAGAATTTAAGCCAGAGAGTCTCAAGTTGTCCACCGTGGGTGCCAATGTCAGCTTGCAGGGACGCATAGCTTTCCTTGACAGTGTAGATAAAAGGGGCAGGGGTGTAGCTGTCTATCTCCCTGTACAGGGTACAGCCATCTATACCCAAGGTCCAGTCATGGGTGGAATCCCACCAGGTCTCCATTATCCCAATGACATCATAAGTACTTGCATTTAGCAGGAGGACAAGTTCCTCCTGTTTATTCCCCAAGCTCCTGGCATCTGTGTACAGGCAGGCAAGTGTCCCCTTGGGGGCCCTTGCCTTGCCTATAGATTGTTCCAGGGCTGGGGCAGAGGTGGGATCCCTTAAATGCCTTGGCCTGCTGGCTTTGCAAGGGTTGCTCAGCAGGCCAGCAGCGACGGTGGTCCCCCCCGTCCCCCAGTGGGCTTAGTTTAAAGCCTGGTGGAGCAGGTCAGCCAGTCTGGCTGAGAAGAGCTTCCTCCCCAGAGGAGAGAGGTGGAGGCCGTCCCTTCCCAGCAGCTCGCTGCCTCTCTCACCAAAGAGCAGACTGTGGTCACGAAAGCCAAAGCCTTCCCAATGACACCAGCACTGCAGTCTTTGGTTAACTACCTGGATCCTCCCCTCCCTTCTCAACCCATAGCCCAAGACGGGGAGGATCGAAGAAAACACCACCTGCGCCCCTAGACCCTTTAGCCCTGCTCCCAAATCCCCGTAGTGCACCTCATGACCTGGCTGGGAGCGCTCCGAGACTTGTCATTGGTGCCCACATGGATAAGGAGCATAGGTTAGTGGTCAGTGGACTGGAGGAGCTTCGGGATCTTCTCTGCAATGTCTCTGATTCTGGCTCCTGGGAAGCAGCAAACTTCCTGGGCTAAGGGGTCGGGGCGGCAGATTACCCCCTCATTCAACACATATTAACCAAAGCAGTGACAACACTGGTCAAGCACACTCTCTTGGACAGTCAGCAGGCCCCTGGACTTTGGGCCCAGTGTGCTGAACCACTGCACTTCTTCTGATGCAGTTCTAGCTCCAGCAAGAGTTCTGTATCAGTAAGCCTCTTCATAGTTCACTCACCTACCCCAAACATGAGCTGCGACTCACTCGCTTAAGTTTAAAGCAAGAATACAGTAGCAATAAATCGTAAGTCATGGGGGCCACTGAGTTTATGGTAGCAAAATGAAATTTATAAGTAGGGACCTACCAAAAAATCGAGGCAGTATACGGGTGATTTTGCGGGCTGACTGCAGCACCTGCCACCATTTTTATGGGTTTCTCACAGACAGCCCCTGTCGCTGATTAGCTATGGGACCCTGGTGGCCCCGCCTCTTAAGGGTTGCCTTGTGTGGCTCCGCACCTCACCACTGATTGGTGGAGGTCAGGGACACACAAAAAGTAGCCTTCTTGGCCAACCAGTGGTGGAAGGAGAAGGGAGTTATCTGCCATTTTGGCTAGCACAACAACAGCCTTACAGACTAAATCTGTGGAAAGGTACAACTTTAAATTGCTTTAAAAATGGGGGAAAGAGTACTCACCGTAGAGAAAAATGCATGTGGTTGTCCAATTTAACTGTTACGCAATTATGCAAAAGTATAGGGAAGCAGACAGGTGCCAAACGCAAAGCACAAGTGGTGACTTCAGCTGTGTGTTTGGAATTGCCACTGTCAGCAGCAGCCACTTTTTTTGCCCTCCCCGTCCCCCAAGATAGCACCCAGAGCAGTTGCCCCTATCACCCCTCCACCCCTAGTTACACCACTGTTGTTAGTTCATTTATATTAGTACAGAAGTGGACAGATTGGGATAGCTTTTACCAGTTTAGTTAAATACTGGTATAACTGTTCTGTCTGCAGCCAAAGTCTATTCTATTCAGGATCCTATACAGCATCCAGCACCAGAAAAGTCTGAAGTTTGAAGAAATAATTAGCATCTGATTTACACGATGATTTTCGCTCATCTTTCCAAATGAAATTTATAATTCTTTTTGTTATTGCACAGAATGTGCAGTTTGTATTTACTCCATAGTAAGGATAAAAGAAGTGTGGCTTATATTTATTAGTACTAAAGACATTCAAGATACTTTGCTCATTTAAGAACAGCATAAATCACAGCTGAACAAATTTCTTCACATTGCCTAGACAATGCCCCTATACCAAGCTGAGGAGGAAACACCCAAGTTAATGGAAATTAAGTTTACCGTATGTATTCAAATTATTGCCTCTCAGCTAAGATGCTCACAGAGGCCCTTTTACCTTTAAAATGTCAGTAATTTTGTGGTATAGATACCTAGCACCAATCATTTGACCTAAATCACAAAATTTGCATTTGATGAAACTGGTTTCCACTCACTACTAATCTAGGATGTTAACTGCATCTCAGATGTGCAAAACTTTCAGGGGCTGATCCAAGAGCCACTGAAGGTAATGGAAAGAAATTTTAATTCTCTCAGCAGTAAAGATCTTAACTATTTAAATGGTATTATTGTTCCTTCAATATCACAGCACTATTTTAAAAGTAAAATAGCTTATAGAAAAGCTCAGGAACACCCCCTCTTCTTTGATTCATTTAGCCTATAACAGGAGTGAGCAATAGGGCTGTGCAAAGCTTTGGTAGCCGATTCGATTCAGAGATCAAAGACCCCACAGCAAGGGAGGGATTGGGACTGGGGCTGGGACAAGCTGCCCAGCCAGGGAGGGG
>NW_017729004.1:36589426-36600714 GCF_001723915.1 Gavialis gangeticus | reverse complement strand
GGGGGGCTCCTGCCACTGCACGCTGTTTGTTCAGGAGGGCATGGGAGCAGGCGTGTGCCCCCAGATCTGCATGGGGCGAACTGAGCTGGGCCGGGCTGCGCTCCAGGAGCGAGCTCCACCTGCATCACCCACCCCCCGCCCCAGCTGAGCAAGTGGCAGCAGGGCATAGCCCAGCTCCCAGCATTGCTGCGCCCACAGCCCCCCCCACCCTGGCTGGACAAGAGGAGGGAGGGCATAACCCCCACTCCCAGTGCCTTCCACTGCCCACCTGGAGCAGAGCCCAGTCCAGCCTGCCCCATGCACAATCTGGGGGTACATGCCCTTTCCCGTGCCCTCCCGGACCAGAGGTGCATGGTGGTGTGCAGTGGTGGGAACCCCCCTCCCCGAGTCCCACACCCTGGGTAGGCAGCTTGTCCAGCATGATCGAGGACTGCTGCCTGTTTAGTCTATAGCCGAATCTCTGAATCAGGGCTAAATCTTCAAATCTGATTCAGCCTAATCAAGTCAGGACAGTGACTCGAATCACTGCATCGAATCACTGTCCCTCTGAATCAGCTGAATCAGAATCAAATACTTGCCGCTTCGCACAGGCCTAGTGAGCAAACTATGGCCTGCGGGCCAGATCCAGTCCATCAGGCACTTTCATCCAGCCCAGAGGTGCTCACCAACAAACTGTACCTCGTCCAGCCCTTCCACTCACAAGTGAGGCACCCAAGTATAGACACCCACAACATACCCTATTGTGCCTCACTCCCACCCTTGTAGGCAGAAGGGGCCAGCCCTGACAGCAGCAGCTTCCAGGCAGAGCTGCTGCTGCCATTGCTGCAGCCACCAGAGGACCTGCTTGGCTTCCCCAGAGTCCTGCTTGCTCCGGGCAGCAGGTAGGGAAGCAGCAGGGATGAGCTGCAGCTGGGTAAGCGCAGGGAGCGTGGGGCTGGGGCAGACGGCAGCACACAACCGACACTTGGGGTGCAGTGAGAACATGGAGCTTGGCTGGGCAGGCTGTGGGAGTGAGGGAAGGTGGGGGGGACCCCCCACATGCTCCTCCACATGGTACACAGCCTCCACTGCCAGCAGCAGCAGCAGGTGGCAGTGCTCATGCCCTGCACAGGCACTGGTGCTCAGCAGCATACAGCTCTGGCCAACGATGTGCATGGGGGCAAGGAGCACAGCCTGCTCGGCCCACCTCTATCATGGGGACTCTGAGTGGTGCACCTGCACCTCCCGTACATGTGCCACCGAGGGAAGCCTGGCACTGAATCCAACTTCCTTTCCTGTCCCTTGCCGCGCAGGTCCTGGGACTCCGCCAGAAGTGGAGGGGAGCCCTGGCCCCTGCTTCCCCATGGAGTCCTGGGACTTGCACAGCAGGGGGTGGGGAAGGTAGCTGCAGGCATGCAGGAGCTGCAGGCATGCCGCGTGGAGCCCCTGCAATAAAAGGCGGGCCAGGCAGGCTGCACTCCTCACCCCAACATGCAGCACTGACCAGAACTGTGCACTGCTGGGTGCCAACACCAGGCATAAGTGCCCCTGCCTGCTACTGCTGCTGACAGTAGGGACTGGGCACTGTGTGGGGAGTCCCCACACCCCTCCACCCTCCATCACACCCACACCTTGCCCCCACATATACACACACTCCAACACATCCTATGCCCCCACACACAGCCACACCCCCTCACACGCACCCTCCACACCCACACCCCCCCACACATCATATACAAGAGCAAGACTATTTTTGAGTTATTATGCAATCACTTGTATATACAGTATGCAAACACAAATCATCACAAATATTTTTGTAATAAAATTAAAATATATTAAAGTAGGTGTTCGACTTTTAGTGTAGGATTTGGTCTTTTTCTAGTTCCAAGACAGTAACCCTCCCCTCCCAAAAGGAGTATTTTCCAGGGGGTGGGGGGGGGTAGGACTTCCGGTGGCAAAAAGCCAGGGGTTAGGGGCAGGACTTCTGGTCCCAATCTGGTGACCAGAGGGCAGGGCAACTGTCAAGGGGTGGGGATACTTATGCAGCCCTCAACAGCTCACCAAAACTCATTTAAGTGGTCCTCCAGCCAAAATAATTGCCCACCCCTGGTCCATAAGGTGCAGCTCTTCCTTACCTTCTTACTGACTTCAGACTCACACAGCTAACTATCTCTCTCTACTTCTAAGAGGGCAACTTTCCACACATACAAAAAAAAAACCCAAAGAAAAACAAAAAACCTCTGTTTTTGTAGCTAAGTCTTTCCAGCCCTGTGAGCCCCACCGCACACTGCCGCTGCCACGAACGAGGGGAGAAGGGAGTTTGCAGCCGGTGGCAAGCAACACCCCCCCACCTCCCCTTCTCTGCCAGCTGTTGTTGGGGCCGGGCAGCGGTGGTGGCAGCAGAGGGAGTGCGGCAGCAGTGGCATGGGGGCACTGCCGCTGGAAACCACCCATTCCCACTCCCCTCCCTTCCCTCTCCCTCTTCCCCACAACCTCCCACTCCATGCTGGCTGTTGTTGGGGGAGGGAGGGGCAGCACAGCTGCTTCCTCCATCCATAATGCTCCAGACCCTCACAGTCAATTGGAACACACCCTCTCGGGGGCACATATGCAGTTAGCCCAGAGCATTATGGACAGACAGACAGACAGACAAAGGCTTTTATTATATCTATATACCAGTTGAACACAATGTTTTATTGATATATTTAGAATTTTAAAGCAATTTGGAAGGCTACCAGTGCCTCAATTGTTATAGTAAAATTAATTACCTGCATTTTTTTTGGTATATGCAAAAATTAGAGCTCCCCTTGCCTCCTTCACTCATCAGGAAGCAGGTCCAGCTGCAGCTGTCCTCCCAGCTGCTTTGTAGCAGTGAACAGCCCTGATGCACAGGTGCCTTGCCCTTGCCATTGCACCTCCCTTCCAAGCCACAACCCTCACAGCCCTGTCAGTGCCCCTCACTCCCAATCCACAGCCCTCCACACTCCCAGTCCTGATGGTGCCCCTCACTCTTGACCCACAGCCCCGCTGGAAGAGGCCTCCAGCTGCCAGGGCTACAGGACCATCCTGTCTGCACCCTGGCCTATGGGCACCAGCCACAGCCAACCAGAAGGTGCCCCAGCTGCCGCAAGCATGGCAGATCCCGCCCCCCTCCACACCCTACTGCAGTGGCGTGGCTGGAGTAGCACATATGGGAGACAGGGAGAGGATGAGGACTGCCTGCTGTGAGGCTCTGGGTGCCCTGCCCTGCTGCTCTCCCCTAGGGGTCTCCATGGCCCAACAGGTGGAACCAACATGGAAGGGCGAAGCAGGGACACGGAGGCTTGGTGCTACTACCATGAGACCCCATGCCACCTAAGCCACCATGTCAAGGTGCCTCCTGCTAGTCCAGCAGCAATGTGGGGGTGGAGGGGCAAGCACAATTCCACACTGCTGCACCTGCGGCTGCCAAGCAGGCAGGGAGTGCCTCACCATATGGCATGGCTGGTGCCAAGCTCATGGCAACTGCACCAAGCCTCCCTGCCCTGCTCTGCCCTCCTGTGCTGGGTCCCACTTGCTGGACCAGAGACACCCAGGCTGCAGCCCCGCACTCCACTGTGATCACACAAATGTGGGAGGCATGTGCCCCACTCCCCCCCCACGTGACCTATTTCCCCCCAAATTACCTCTACTGCTGCCTGGTGCTGTGTTCCTGGCCAGGGCCACATACCTGTGGCACCCCCAGCGCCTTGCAAGCTAGAACTCTGCCAGCCTGCAAGGGGACCTTTCCCACAGCAAATGGAAAACCCGAATTCTTGCATATAACACTGCCACTGAGCAGGATCAAGTCACTGAAGCAATGGGAGCAGTAGTGGCCCAACCCTGTAGGACAACAGCCCCAGCAATGCTTGCAGATGTTAAATAAGCAGATCATCTGTGCCAGGACACTTCCTGACACATTTGATCCTGCTACAAATTCAACATCAATTTATACCGTTAGAGATATACCACAGAAATTCAGTTCTAAGCACTGTTAGTCCAAATGAGGCATTTCTCACAATTTTACCTCCAGCTTTAATAAAATTTTATGTTTCTTTTAAAGCCTTAGCCTGTCAACCCAGGCCCCATGCTCTTGCCACCCTGCCCTAGGCCCCTGCCAGCACTGGCCCTGGTGCACCAGTGCAGGCCCCACACTCCTGCCCAGCTGTTGCTGCAGTCCTGCGTGCCCCGTCACTGCCACTCGCCCCTTGCCTGGTGCCCCATTATCCCGCTTTCCTGCCCACCGCTGCCACTCCTCCCCACCCTCCGCCTGCCCATTGGCCACTACAGTACCACACAGCTGCTGGCTGCATCGCCAGACCACGTGACTCAGCAGAAACTGACCCAACCTCCCCAATTCTCGGCTGCCTCCATGTGGCTCCTGCTGCATCCTGTGGTCTAGGCCATGCAGCAGGAATGTGGTGCTGGAGTGGCAAGTGGTGGTGGGGTGGGGAAGTGGCAGAAGGGCAGAAGGGCAGCAGTGGCAGCCAGGAGGGGGAAGTGGTGGCAAGCGGGAACACAGGGCCCGTGTCACTGGGGGGAGGAGCGGCAGGAGCACACAGCCCAGGCTTGCAGGAGCACTGGCAGGGGCTCCACCTGCCGTGTCGGGGACTGTGGGCAAACCCTCCCCCCCACACATATGCTACAACAGACTCCAGCCACCCTCCCCCCCACACACTCAAAGCCCCCCCGAACCTCATACCCACCCACACCCCACATACACACATGCTTCCTCACCCCACCTACACACCCACATCTATCTATCCCCCACAAACCTCCACACACACCCACAACCTCCCCCACAAGCCTCCATACACCTATACCTGCCACACAATATACAAGAGTAAGACTTCATTTTAAGCTTTATACAACCACACAAATGCATGTAAATTAGGACAAATTTTTTTTTTAAAGAAATTAATGAATGTTGTAATAAAAGATTGATATTTTTAATATAATTTGGTATTTTTGCGATTCCGAGATGGCAAACCCCCTTGCTGAAAGGAGTATTTCCAGGGGAAGGGGAGGGACTTCTGGTGGCAAAAGTCAAGGGTTAGGGGGTGGGACTTCCGGTCCCAAGATGGTGACCAGGAGGTGGGGCACATGTCAAGGGGCGCAGCTACTTTGCAGCCCCCTCTAAAACTTGCCAAAACTCAGTAAGTGGCCCTCCAGCCGAAATAATTGCCTGCCCCTGTTCTAAAAGCACAAAACATGGATGATTTGAAAAAAATCCTAAATGTATTAAAAATGTACAAAATATTTGGATCCCAATTCGTGATATTTAAATGTCTAGGGTCAGCAATGCTGTAGACAGCTTTGCACAAAACAACCGGGTTTTTCTCTTTAATATTCTTTAAGTGTTCTGATTAAATTTTCTTAACTTTATGGAAACCTAATTAGCTTGGAAACTAGCGATTCAAAACAAACAAAGCATCTGTCAGGATTTCCCAAAATTAAGTTATTTTAATTTCAGGATTTTGTATCATAAGCATATTTTACATAAAAAGTCTTCATGTATTTATTCAGATTTCTATTAAATAAACACTTATTCAAACGCACAACTTAATTTGAAAAAGAAATAACTTAGACAAGATAAACAAAAAGCAGCAACTTCCAAAATCTGAGGGAGGAAAGACCTCTACTCTCCCCAACTCCCCAACTCTAACAGTTGAACTCAAAGACATTTAGCTAACTCCTCTCCCTTCCAGAAAGTTTTGGGAAAGAACCCGCCTTCTACACTGACACACAGGTAAAATAACTGCCATTTAAATATTGAGATAACTTAGTGGCAACAAAACCACATCTGGTCCAAGGAGACTTCTAGATACTAGTATGTTTATATCAACCATTATTCTAATTCCTGAACAAGGGAAAAAGCATTATTGCTGTTCTTTTACAAATCTAAGAATTGTACTATTTATGCTATGATTGTCTTTGGATTTTTTTTCCTTTGTATGGCTATCAGACTGTCAGGCTTAAGGTACATGGATGAATTCTGTATCAGCTTTTTAGATTCTACAAAGATCTCACCAGAAAGCTACATTCACTTTAAAAAACAAAACAAAAAGTTTCAGGAGATGAAAGGCCAGGAGTTGCATAAATCTTCCCACTGAAATAAAACATACATTTTCTAAAACTAAGATTTAATTCAACTTAACACTTACTGAAAAATCTGTTCCTGAATTTTTTAGATTAGTTGTGAAAACAATCAAAAGGGAAATGACTGCAGAATGAGGTCCATGGCTATCTGTCAAATGGAACCCATGAAATAAATTCAAAGGAAAAGTCTAAGATGAGCATAGAATCTCAAACACAATCCTGATAAAAAAAAGTCAAGAGAAGCAGCTTTACTGACTTCTTTTTACGGCCTTACCCGCTCCTTTTGTTGTTTCTCCTAAAACTAATTAATATAATCTAGCGCTATTTAATCATGGAAATACAATGCATCAAAATGGCATTTTCATTGTAAAAAAATTAAGCTAGCTTTGCATAGCACTAAAATTTAAACCTCAGAAGTAGTGGAAAGAACTTGAATCAGAACCAATAGGGCACATTTATTTTCCAATTCTAGAAAACGTTTCTTTTATGGTAATATATTCTATAGAAGACTGCTAGTTCCTAGGAGAAGAATAATGGCTAAGAAGTTGATGAAAGTGTTCCCGTAGTGAACCACTCACATTGCAGATTCCAGATGCTCAACATTCTTGACATCAGAATGGAAAAATTTACTGTTAGTCTACAGAAATTTAATATCACCATTCTTGTCATATCCTTCATAGCTTCATTATTAGAACAAGTCTGTGGAAGCTATAAACCAGTGCTAAATGATAAAAAATATGGTCTCTGCGTTCCATCACTCTTACTACAAGAAAATACTAACTTTGTTAGGAATAATAAAAAATAAACAAATGGAGATGCATTTGCTTTCATATGTTAATTAATTTCTGAATTAGTATTTTGTATGGTAATGCCAGAGCTAAAACTAAAGCTTTTACTGTATCTAAGGGGTAATAAACACTAAAGAACATATATCTAAGCCCAGAACAACACTGTAAAATTTTATTGTATTAATAAAATGGGACACACCAACCTTTAAATTTTCCACTTTGTCAAAGGTAAAATAATCAGCACTGTTCGCTGCCATTTATAACAAGCTTACATTTTTCACATTTAAAAGGATACTTTACAGTTCTATAAAGAATCAGACATTTTAGTTGCACAGAATAGCAGCATTTGCAAGCAACAAAAATGCACTCATTTTGATATCATTTCTACCGTAAAATAAAATCCAAATCACTAACATTGACTATCTGAAAATAATTTTATTTATGAAGTTTAAAATGAGAGATTAGTGCTTGCATATAAGTTGAACTACAAACACAACGGGCACAGCACAGGGACACATTACAGCAGATGTGCTGCGGTGCTGCTTTAGGCCCTGACTGCAGACCTGCAGATGTTTAATTTGATGCACTAATCGGTAGTCCCACTGAAGTATGTAAGACTATTAGCAGCGTTTAGACAGGTGTACAGCTCTTGCAGGATGAGGATTACAGTAATTAACTCCTTCCTACCTTTAGCAACGTCTTTAAAAACAATACATATTTTAGAGGTTATCAGAAAATTTGCCTGATTTTCACAGTAATGAATAGCCATAGATAGTAAGGAAATCAGTGACAGCTGCAGGTGATGAGCATTAGGGCTATGCGAAATTTCAGTTCCTGATTCAATTTGGAGGAAATATGGCAGCCGAATCTTCGAACCTGAATCAAATCAGGAGACCAATAAAAAGGTCCAAATAGATTCGAAGCCTCTGAATCAATTTGGAAAAGATTCAGAGAGTCGGCCAGTTTCCGGTCGCCACCACAGGGAGCTGGACCCAGACTCCATGCTGGCATGTAGGGGGGCTGGAAGAGGGGGGAGGGGACTATGGGGGACCCCCACCAGGCCCCATCCCCTGCCTGCGCTCCCCAGCCCTCCTGAGTGCCCCCCGACCCCTGCCTGCTCTCCCAGCCCCAGCATCCCGGCACTTAAAAAAAAAAAAAAAAGCCCCACAACTCACCAGCTGTCAGGGCCTCTGGGGGCTTGTGGCAGAGCCCCCCCCGACAAGCAGCGTGGGGTAGTGAGGGGCAGCGGGGATCACCCCTCCACCTGGCATGAGCCCGTGAGTGCAGGCCTTTTTTTTTTTTTTTTTTTTTAAAGTGCTGGGAGAGTTGGCAGGGGATGGGGCCTATTTGATCGGGAGATTAGGCCAAATCAGATTCAGGAAAATGATTTGAATCACCAGATTGAATCACTGTCCCCTGAATAGACCAAATCCAAATCTGAAGTGAATACTAGCTGCTTCGCACAGGCCTAATAAGCATCTCTGGGGACAAGTAAAAACAAAGCAAACAAACAAATGAAAATCCAACACCAAACTATTCAGTCTTAATTTCTTTTTAGAGATCATAATTCAAGTGTCAATATACACGGGTAGTATATTTTAAGCACAGTGTTAATTTTTTTTTCGCCCCAGAGATATTATAAATGACTGTCATACTGACTTCCAAAGATAAGACTCCAAACCTATTCAGGTTACTAACCAAGAGATGGTATTTTAACTTTAAATTTGTATCTATATTTCATTCTTCTGAATTACATCATTTGGAGAACCCATCTTAAAACACTGTTATGACAAAAAATTGAAAGGGAGTAATCTAGGTCATTTAACTGCCTGATTTTTTAGTATTCTTTCTGGAAAAAAGTCTTTAATTTTGGAACTTGGCTACAGGAACTAAAGAATCTGCAGTTGTTTGAAACTGTTACTGGTCTTTTAGGATTTGCCTCAACATGTGTATTTCAGATTTAGCACACTACAAATTGTTACATTCTGAGTCGAGTTTGATAGTTACAAACGATTCGCATTCACATAGTGAAGGACAAAATGCTATACTGTTCATATGCTTACATTCAGCTGATCACTGGTGCCTTTTTTAAAAGTCCAAAGTCATCTGCACATACTTACTGCATACAATGTTAATGAGCATAATATTCTGCAGATCAAATATGCTTTTACTAGTAATTTAAAATGTTTTCATCAAATCACTCACACTGTGGAAATCTGCAATAACAACAAGATAAGAATACTGATCTGAAGTGACCTATACCAAACAATCAGTGGATAGTAGAAAGCTCATGCCCTGATCTGTTTATGTTTTCCACAAACCCCAGTGGCTTTACTCCTTGCAAAGAAAGTTTGCATAGTTATGACAACCTTGAATGCCCTAGAAGAACTGACTGGCCACTTCTACAGACATCAGCTATAGCGAGTCATTTGCCAAGAATCTGCACCTACATCTTCAACACCAGAGAAGATAAAGGTATCTGGCATACAGTCAGAAAAGAACTTACTCCAGCATTAGGATGTCCAGGATACAATCACTGAGCATTCTCACTGCGTTAACCCTAAAGTCACAGACTGCAAGGGTGAGAGTAAGAGACTCAGTAGCGGAGAGGAGTGGTATGGAATACCAAATGTGACTTTACAGCTGCAAAGGAGGGGAAACAATTTCCCATTAAGAGATTGAATGAAGCCTTCCAACAGTAGGAGCCAAGACTATTTATTACTGAATTGAGCCCAAAGCTGCTGGAAAACTTTATTTGATTACCATGAATTTCAAGCTTCATACTATGTTCTAGAGTAGATCATGCAGACAACTACTGATTTACTTTACAGTTAAGGAGCAAAACATTTTTACTGTGAAGCTGGGTATACCCCTAGTGTACTAAAGGTAAACGCTCCCACTGAACAAGTGTAGCATTCTGAATTAGAATTTAAGCCAGCAAAAATCAACAGAAGGAAGATGCCCAGTATTAAAAAGGCATCAAGATGATGCACTGTCTCAAGGGTATGTTTAGGTAAAATAAAACACTCATTGAAAGAGTGGCAACTATTTCACAGATTCATAGCATCAGAATATATATAAATTTTCCATACTGAACAACTAGAAATTAGCAGGGACATTCTGACTGCCTTAAATCAGTACTAAATGTCATTTAGATTAACAGTTTTAGGACTAACAGTAAATAGTCAGTCTTTGACCTGAACCACAGCACCCTTCCTCTGACAGTAAATGTACACAATATGCTCTGTCGGCTAATCTAGATTCTGGCACTGCTACGTGTGTGCTACTACATAATACTCTGCTCTAGTCAAAGGACATCTGGCACAAGTTGGAATTGTCTACTGTTCATGCAATATTGGCTTTCATTCCAACAAGAATGACTATTTATTAAGGCTTTTGGTTTGAAAACAACCTATATTGTGTTGTAGTCTCAAATTTACAGAATTTTAAAATACCTTGATGCTTATTTGAGAAAAATTAAAACCAACCCAGCTGCCAAATATGAGACGCTAGGGATATATTTGTGTCCAAGTAATAATAGTAATAATTTTAAGGAATTTACCATTGGTAATTATAACTACACACATTTTTTAATTCCAGGGTTTTGTTTTGTTTTTTAAGGAAAGGATTAAACCTTTTAAAAGAAGGAAAGCTTGTGCCATGAAATTATTCTACTAACCACCATGAAAAGGTTACTAGCAATGTAACTAAAGTTACATTAATTGAGTTTTAATTTTAAAAAATAAATCTAATTGCAGTTAATAGGATTAATTTGAATCTTAGTTTCATACATTTTCAATACTAATGCAAGCCTGCAAGACATTTAATGCCTCTAGATCCCATCCCCATTTGGGTCGCTATGACTTTCACTTCAACTGGCATATCAATTTTCATGCTGATATGACCATACATATAAATTTTAGCACGGTATGAAAATTAAGCAGTGTTGCTGCAGTCCTAACCATAGTGCAACTAAAGGCGACAGTACTATATTACCCTTGCTTTGGAACTTCTTTACAACCTTCGCATCTGAAAACACAGTGCCCCTGTTGTGTATGCCATCATAAATATAAAACACAAGTAAACGTGTCAAATTAGAATACATGGAATTCATTCCCCTGAAAAAATGAAGTTTTAGTGGCACATGTGAACAATCCACTTGGACCAGGACTCCACTACAACACTTATTCTGGCACACATCCAGGAGGGGCCAGCAGGGAGCTGCATGCTCAGGGGCAACCAGCACGGGTTCATCAGCGGCAGGTCCTGTCAGACCAACCTGGTGGCCTTTTACGACCAGGTCACTAAATCATTGGATGCAGGGGTGGCAGTGGATATAGTTTTCCTAGACTTCAGGAAGGCTTTTGACACTGTCTCTCACCCCATTCTCATTAGGAAGCTGGG
>NW_017729004.1:36572880-36588835 GCF_001723915.1 Gavialis gangeticus | reverse complement strand
GGAGGGAAGGTTTAAGTTGGACATCAGAAGGCGCTACTTCACGGTCAGGGCGGCTAGGGTCTGGAACCAGCTTCCATGTGAGGTGATGCAGGCTCCCACCTTGGGGGTTTTTAAGAGGAGGACCACCTTATTGGGGTCATTTGACCCCAGTGCTCTTCCTGCCACGGCAGGGGGTCAGACTAGATGATCTGCTCAGGTCCCTTCCAACCCTAGAAACTATGAAACTATGAAACTTGGGGCTGAGAGTCCACTAGGAAACAACTACATCTGCTACAGCCCTTTTCTTCACCAGAATGGAATGGTTGGAGATGTTTGACATCCCTAAACCAATAATGGTAGATGTCAGGGGGAATAATGGATAGGGGATAGATCACTCTAGATCTATCCAGTTCAACGATCTCTCTCTTGTATCTACTCCTGCCAGTGTCAGCGATGGGATACCAGAATAGATGGACCATTGGTCTGGCCAATAGCACATCTTACGTTATGTTCTTAGTCTCCCTCTGCCTTCTATAGCAGTGCAGCCGCGGCTCCCAGCAACAACTTTTGTATGCATACCAAAAGGTGGGGAGTTGCCTTACGTTTAGTTACTTCCTACTTGTACTGCATTAGCAGGACAAAACCTGCTGTTACCTCCTGGGACCAGCCATCTGCTTACTTGGGAAGTGCACATACCTCTCTCAGTATGGTGCCCTTTCACAGCTTTGCCACCCATTCAACTTCCTTTTCAATCCAGATGTTATTTAAAATTTGGCAATGAAAAGGTTATGTTAAAATGGGTACCAAATAAATTAAAACGAATGAAGTAGTGGAAGTGAAATCTATTTGCAAAAAAATTAAGGTGGATTAACAGCTTCTAATGACCAGTGAACATAAAGTCAGCTCCAAATTTTGTCAGCACTTGTAATTTTCTATTTGGGAACAGAGGCCACGTACAGCCAACAAAGCTGGCAAAGCACTGCAGTGAAATATTCAGGCAGTAAGCAGTGCAAGTATATCAACAGTGTTGCAGCCCCCATTTCTAAGCATAGGACAAAATTCTGACTTCAGTTATTCTATTATAACTATACCACCCCATTATCAGACATGTCACACTAATTGTCTGGGGTCAAAATCTGTCCTATAAAGTTTGGATTTATTGTGGACAATACATCAAAAGAACCAGCTTGATTTTCAGATCCCAGAATGAATTTCTAAAGACAAGTTATAAAAAAATATTTTTCTCTTGTAAATTTAGCACATCTGATATGAAGTTATAGTTATAAAAGGAATCTTTCAGCATAATTTGTATAGCATTTTTATAATAAAACCACATTCTGACACTTTAAAATGGAGTCATCTTGGTCTATTCCTGTAAATGACAAAATTAACATCAACTTCCATGGGGACAGGATTTCTGGCTCAAGTCTTTAAGGTATCAAATGAGTGAGATTCACAGAAACTAGTTTTAAACATAGTCCATTGGATTAGGAGAGCAGGTTTATTTTCCATAACTTTAGCCTTTGTTTTCTAGCACATGAGCACATTCTGAAGCTTTTGCAACAAAAAAAAAAAAACAACTTTCTTTTAAAGAGACTCTGGAAATAGCTAGGGGCCCTAGCTCAGGAAAGAATTTAAGATAGCTGCCTTGAGTTAGCATGGAATTCCAGGTTGTGAGGGAACAGTGGCACCACACTTTCAGAGTAATAGCACTAAGCAGGAAGCAACATGTAAAATCAACATATAAGCCTTTATTAATTTAAGAAGTCTTTTAATGAAAAGTATCTTTAGATTCTTAAAAGACTAAAGTTATGCAAATAAAGTTATGCAAAGATATTTGGATAAGAGTTTAACTGCAGATTTAAAAGAAAAATTTGCACAATCCAGCAATCAGAATTATGAAAGAAAAACTGATCAAGAAGAATACATTGGACATTAGCTTTAAAAAGAACGCTTGTACAACAGTTCTCTTTAGTCTCTCCATCTTACTTAAAAGTGGTTTAACTTAAGAACAGTACCTTAACGCCACTGTGAAAGCTGCAAGTAAGACTGAAAACAAGGAAAGACTGACATTACACTAAAGATACAATTAACAGGTTAATCACACCCTGAATAGTATCCTGGCCACATGTTTGAGTCAATTTAAGGCATGATTAATACAGTCAATGAGCCAAAGTTATTCCACATGTAATGTAGAACAATTTTGCAATTCGTGTGTCACACCTTAAACTGAATGTGTGGCTAGTTAGGGCTAGCCCATGACAGATCCTGCCACTCAACTGAATGTCAAGATGCAGCATGGAGCAGCCCCAGGGCACAGGACACAGCTGTCCCCTACCCAGTTGGGCTGGGGGCAGAACAAGTCCCTAGACTGTGGTTTTATAGGTCATGATGTTTAGGGACTTTGGGATTGGTTTGTGGCAGCCAGTGTCCCCTTGTATGGGAAGGAGTAATAAATGTATATGCTCCACTTCTGAAGTTCCGACAATCAGCTGATGGTTGGGCTAGGGCTAGTTCTGACCTCTGGTTTGGTCCCTGACCCCAAATAACAATTAGCTGATTGTCAGCATCTAGGTTTCAACTTGCCAATGCAAGGAGAAGGCAGTACACTGGCAGATAAGGTATAAATTGGGATCTAATCCAAAAATCATGCATCCTGCCACATACATGGGGCATGAAGGGAGGTACTATTGTTGGGACTGAAAGTTAGATCCCATTGCACCTTAAATTGAGCATTTGTCAGCAGCCTGGGTAATGCAGGAAACTAATACAAAGGGCATCTTTCATCGCTAAGCCATCCTTACAAACCTAGATCAGATGGGTAGTGACTAAAATTAATCAGCACCTGGTTGGTTTCTCCTGGAAACAAAGACACTTTTAAAAAAAGGAAGTCAGCAAGCATAACCTTCCTTCTTATTTTAGCATGGTATACAAATGTTTGCTAGGTGCCTCCCAAAACACATTCAAGAGACATAACTGGCCAGCATTTCTGAGAAATAATAGCAGACAAACCATAAACAAAAAGGTTTTGTTAGGAAAGCAACTGAAGGAAGTATAGGTGGCATCACTAACAAAAAAAGAATCAACTGAACAAGAGCTGGTGCAGTGCCTGGGCACAGTAATCGCAGCTCACTGATTTCTTGTACAAAAGAGCCTTCCTTGCCACCACAGTAAATCTTGGCCTAGTGGCCTTTGCACTGGTTCACTAAAGCAGCATGTTAACTCTGGGGCATTCCAGATGAAATGTTATCATGAGCTGGAGCAGCTTCAGTTAAACTGCATTATACTTCACATGTCAGATTGATGCATCTTATACAGAAAAGGACAGGAGAGGCACAAAATGGTGTTCCCACCAGGTACTGGCACAAGTAATAGACTCTGTGTTCTTCTTTAAACCAAAGATTGGGAATATTTGGAGAAAAACAGCACTGCTATTTGGATCAGAAAGTAGACCAGAAAATAAGCCCTTGTATTAAAACCAGGATGGAAACCCTAGTTGTGATATAAGCACTTTGCACAGGTAAAAACTGTTTTTTACTCCGCAAATATTACTTGCTATCCCCTCCGCGAGATAGGAAGAAAAGGATCATCTCTTCCTCCAGAACTTCAGCCTTTGCTGGAGTAAAGAGTACCATTTACACCTTGCAGTACCTAACACATGATTTCTGGCCTATGGTCAAAATGTTATTTAAGCAATAAAAGGCAGATGGTGCCGTCATGGGTTATTAATATGTTTTGCAGGTTTGTGGAGATGGTTAAGCTTTGTCATTAATCACAATTATAGAAGATGTTTGGAACACCACATTATTTAACAGTACAATGCATGTGCTTAAAAAAGCAAGATGTTTTAAAATTAAGATTTTAAATTGTTCACACTTTTTCAAATATTGATTTTGTTTATTCAGAAATTCATTGTCACTGAGCTTTATTACCTGTGTGCCCATTTTCTTGATTAAATAATATCATAAGCCATACTGTGTGCATTAGGTACCATTACCCTACTGCCCATCTCCACTCATTATTATACGTGCCAAATTTCAGGAAATGCCAACAGATGCTCTTTAAGTGGTTCTCTGAAGGAAAGGTTGACTGACATAAAAAAATTATTTCAGCACAGACCCTCTGTGATAAGTCCTCCAGAATTCAAGGATAAAGATCAACAAGCATACTAGCTGGACTCAACTGTCATGAAAGTGGAATGCAGTACCTCTGGGGGAGAGACTAAAGGAAATAAATTCCTGAAAATACAGCACAAGGGCTAAGAGTCAGAGAAAGGAAGAAGAAGAAATATAAAAAGGTGAATCTAATTTTAGGCAGAGAATTTTTTTTTTGCTACCAAAGCTAGATTAATCTTTTACTCCTCTACACAAACCAGGCAGACTAATGAAGCAGAATTACATGTGTATTTTAAAACCTCCCTTAAAAATCTTCCTATCCCTTTCTAGACTCTCCAGTTCCTTTTTGTGTACAAAACTATGTGATCAAGCAAAATGAGCACACACTCTATAACCAGGAATCCAAGTTCTAACCCACCTGGGGGAACTTTTTTACCTTATGTCCTGAAGCAAAAGAGGATTGTCTAACCTTGCTTATCTTACTGCTTTAGTATTCTCTACTCTAAAATGGGGCTAAACAAGTTTTGCACAGGGATGCCATGCTTGTAACACCAGGATAAAAATTAAGCCGTTGCATACATCAATGGTTCTCAACCTTTTTAGACACAAGGCACTCCTCATTAGGCTTAAAGAACCCCTCAGAAAAGGCCATGTCTTGCCATTTACTTATTTCTTGACTACAGGAACATAATTTAATAGATCAAAGAATTAAAAAAAAAAAAAAAAAACCACAAGAGTATACCAAAATATTTTTGACACTATGGATTCTTTGTTGAAATCTCTGGGTTTATCTTGTGAATCATCTGTGGATGCTTGTACACCTAATATTGCGCATCACTCTTAAGAGGATCTTGTGGCACCCCAGGATGTTGCAGGACCCCAGCTGAGAATCACTGGCATACATTATGTGCCCTAAAATTACCAAAAAGAAGAGTAATGCTTTTAAAAGCTATGAAAAACATTTATCTCTGTATCGCCACTGTCTATATTCAAAGGTGGGAATGAGGCCATCCATGGAAGACAGTGTAGAAGAGAACTTGAGAAAAGTCTTTAAAAAAAAAAAAGAGGGGAAAAAAATACCCCAAAACAGTTTGAGTTCAGAAATAACATCACTCATTATCTGTAATTCACAGAGGGGATAGTCTAGACTGTTGCAAACGTTGGGGCATGTAAAATGATTTCATTCATGCACTCTTTTTTTTTTTTTTTTTAAGTTAACGTTGTAGAAGCCAAAGACTGAACACAAATTCTTGCAAACATTATATAATCTGTTTGGACGGGGTGGGGGAGGTTAATCACTGATGTTTAGTATTTTTACATTAACTACAGGGAGAAGAGGTTAAGTTTAAAAGTGCTAGTTTAGCCAACTGTTATGGCTGCAATTAATAATCTTTTTGATAAATTCTGTAGATAAAGGTTGTAGACTTAACAAATAAGACCTGAAGGAAACATGCAGTCCTCCAAGATTTGCGTACCTGTGTCACTTCCAGATCCAGTTGATAAAGCTGGCATGATTTAGTCTACAGAATATCACACAGGAACGTTAGAATAGCACTCCACAGCCAGAAGGCAGCAGTTAATTTCAGCTGAACTGCTTGCAGCCAAGTTGTCTACAAAGATTTATGCAATCTCCAAGCTTCCCCTAGAAAGAACAGAAACATAATTTTACAATAAAGAACTGTTAAACTGTAAATTACTGCAGCTTAACTATGTCAAAAAACTTCTTTATAACTTGATCTAGTTAGTAGCTTGCAGTCCTTCCGAAACACTCTCAATACTACCTAAGTCCAATCATTATTACTAAACAAGCTTTTGATTTAATTTTAGGTTTTCAATTAAAAACAAGAGAGCACTGTGTTTATATTAGACTGTTAAGACTTTTTCCCAGGTGAAGCAAGTTTGTTTTCTTCAGTCCAGCCTTCAATCCCATGCTGCTGTAAAAATCGTTTAACATTTCCCTTCTATAAATTACATGTTTTAACCCTAGAATGTCAAGTATTTTGGAAATAAAGAGCTATTTTCCCCAAACAGTGAATACTTTAAAATTGCTCACTGTTCACCAGAACCACTGTTGTTAACACTAATACCAATTTAAATAAGGCCTCCATTTAACTTCCAATTACATTATATTTTTTTCAGTTCATTTAGCAACTGATGTGCAATTCATGTTTACAGTTTGGAATACAGATTAAAATTTCAAGATAAATGGTTAAAATACAGACTTTGAGAACATGTCTTCAGCTGGCATAAATGAACACAGCATTATCGACTTAGGTGGAAGCAATTTCCACTAGCGGAGCATGTCTCCCTGTACCTTTCGTACTAGCAAGTTATACCGGTAATTTTTAAAATTACTACAGAAGCAAGTTGCTACAAAGGGTTTGGTTTTGTTCAGCTCCTTTGGAGAGAGAGGACACTGTCATGAGTGGTCAAAGAAATAAAAACCTAGATTTAAACACAAACTATCAAGTTGTAATACAAACCAGCAAAAAGGAATTCAGTTAGAAACCAGCAAAAAGGAATTTGATTAAGACTACCAATGTTAACTTATACAGGGGTATGAAAACACAGACAGACAGACAGACAGACAGACAGACAGACAGACAGACAGACAGACAGACAGACAGACAGACAGACAAATAGTTTTTTCCTGATTCTGGAAAATAAAGCATGTCATTTAAGTAAGAAATCAGAATGATTTCAATTTGTCACAAGAATGGGTACTGACTGGGTGTTACTAATTGAAATACTACTTTCTTGAAGTCTTCCTCATTTTAAAAAGTGAATATTTTGGACATATTTGTACTTTGCAACATTCCTATGTTATAAACACAGGTTCCATACACAATATATACTGTTGCATCTTTTGTTCTCTGCAAAAAAAAAACAGGTTAAAAATTACTACAATAAAATTAAGGACTATTAGAACTTAATAAGCTATAAATAAAAGTCATGGAGCTGCTAGCCATACCTCAAATATAAACTTATTTTATATTCCTCAGCATTTAAAAAATGATACCTAAAGGAAAATTATATATGCTAGATTTCAGATGTTACCTGATTTTTAAAAAAAAATTACATACAGCAGAAATCTATAGTACCTGAAGAATTCATTTTGTTTTGTAAAAGATGACAGGTTTCACTCCACCAGCAAGAAACAACCCTTTCTGTAAATAGTGCTTTTTTTTTTTGAGACTGAAGCAATAAGGATTATGTGTTTTACATAAGTTAGATAGCAAAGTGAAGAAAATATAGTTTCAAGAGGTTCAAGGAAACAGAAAAACAAGTTCTAAATGAACAAATTATCAATTTCCAAAGGAATGTCTTGTAATAATGTTCAAAAGATCAAGGACAACTTCATTTTTCCCAAAACACAGAAGTTGAATCAGAGAAGAAAAGGTTAGCAGTCAAGGGTGACAAAGGTTTCCTTATAATGTTGCAGTTACCAAACATCTTCATGCAAGTCAAGCCAGACTTCAGTTAGAAAAAAAATCTGGAAGTGTAAGCCAAGGACACACTGTACATTTTTTTTTGAAAGAGACACGCATTTGATTTCTAATTTCTTTTTACATATATAACCTTCCTAAAGGAACATATATGATCAAGAGCTACTTATAATCCCACAATCAGCAAAAGTATCCTTATCTGAAGGACTGCAGAGTTTTCCATTTTCACGTGTGTATTAAGCTTGATAAAATGCAATAATTCTTGAATAGTCACATACCTCTTATTCAAATGTGACTTAAAGCTTCTGTCCCATGTCAAAACTGAATGTTGACTATTACAAAGCATTTTCACTAACAAATATACTGCATTTTTACTAATTAGAACTGCTGGTTCTTCAAGAAAATCCAAGTAAACTTTAAAATCCTGTTGATCTTCATATATGCCATATACTGAAAAGCCTGGATATTTTCTTCTATTTTTTTCATGGTAAATCATTCAATATTAAAAAAACAATCTAGACACCTTATTATTTAAGAAACTTATATATGGCATAAAGTTATTCCCTCTAGATCCTATATATATATTAATGAAAAATAAATGACCTGATGAAATCTTTACCAGTCAAATGCTTAATATTTTGTTGGAATGAAACAGGGATTTTTTTCCCCCTAAGTTGCAAATTAAGCTACATTTTTGCAGTGATGATGTTATTTTCTTTGGCTCAAATTATTTAAAATGCTTTGGAAGTTTTTGTCAGAGTCCAGCTCTAGGTATTGCTGACCGCTGTATGGAATCGATTTGCTGCAACACAAAAATACCAGCTGTTACAGTACGTCCTGAGAGGGATTACCGAATATTCTTAAATTGAAGTTCAATCCATCTTTCCATAAAAATTAGAACCAAAAGCCAGGAACGTAACAGCAGTATCAAGTGCACCTGAGGCATTTACAATACCCAACAGGACTGTTACAACCAGCCTTTAAAAAGAGCTTATTTTTGAAATTTCATTATTCCAGTTGTACCTTGCTTCTATATATCACACTGTATCAGATTTTTCTGGCATCTACCATGTGGAAACAGCGAAATATGTGAAGTCCTGTGATATGTTGTTGAATTTCCACCAGGCCCTTAGTAACCTCACAGGCTCCTGTAGCACTTATGACATCTAGTGGCTACACAGAGGGATACACGGATTTGCTTCAAGTATTTTATGACCAAAGAAAGCAACTATACTGTATTGTGTGTAAACAACGTTTTCCTTCTCTTCATAAAAAGTGGTTGTTTAATGTTACATTACAAAGGTCTTAGGATGCAGTTAAAAAGTACTTTTTAAATACCGTATTGCAGCAATATCATTATATATATGTACAAACATTTAATGGAATCAAGTTAGCTATGCATTTCATTACAATCTCTAAATTTCCACAGGTTTCCAATTAAACCACACAACGTTTGATAAAAACAAATTAGTCAACCTAGAGAAAATTAAGATAGGACCCCCTCCACACACACACACCTTTAAATGGAACTACTGTAACAAGCATATTCACCAACCTAGAGGCATCAGCCAGCACTGCCCAAAGTGCTCAAAAATACAGGCCAATTAACTAACCTTTGTACCAAATTTTTAAATTATAAATAGCCAGGAATATTATATGGTTAATTATAAATAACCCAGCCTCCAGGGAACAGCTTTCAAGGCTAAAGAATCAAGAATTTATGCTTCTCAGGAAGAAAAAGTACACTCTCAAGTATATGCTTAAAGATATTTAAGATTATGGGGGAAAGGGGGTAGATCCTGTTTGCAATCACCCCTATGTGCCATATAACATGCATCTAAGCCAGCAAGTCTAAGCCAGAGATAGTAAAAAGGAAGAGTGAACAAGATTGGAAAATGCTTTGAGGGAAAGGCAGCTTTTTACAAGATCTAAGAAAGGGAGGCTTACTCAGAGGAGACCAATACCTTGTATGGTTTTTTAATGAAGAACCTGCCAATCCAAATCTCTCATTCTGAAGTGGTCAGCCTTTCCACAACTACATTAGACTGGCAAGTCCCAGTCATTAATAGATAGTGATGAGCCAATTTTTCCCCTTTTGATTACCCCCATAAGCTGCTGAACATTTGATTTATGAAAGTTGTTTAAAGGCTTGAAAAAGAAGAACAGACTTTCATCACATTTTTCAGAGAGATGAAACACTTCTGGTCTGGTATGAAATGAGAAATAGCTTCAAGCAAAGTCCGGGTGTGTTATAAAACAGGGGAAACTAAAAAAACAGGCTGAGATACACAGGACTCCCACTTCACTTGTTTGCCTAAAAGATGCTACTACTCTGAGGAATATGACCTTGATTTCCAGAAAGTAGAAAGGCATGCCTGGAAATGGTATTTGAAACACCAGATAAAGATTTCATGTGGAGACAGGAAATTTGACAGGCATTCAGTTTTGTGCTTGCTGTGGAACTTCATTTAACTCAAGTGTGCTGAATGACTAAGGACAGGTCTCCAAGTCTATTCAGTACAGGAAATTGCCAAAAGAGATTTCCTAGACAGAGTCAGACTTTGGTGGTCAAAAACTGGATTAAAAGCAATACTTCCCTTAGTTTGTAGGTCTCTTCTTTTGGAAACTGTAAACTTAATGAGATCCATTTCCTTCAGAACTTTTACTGACTATGTTTCTACCTCAATTCATAAAAGTTCCAGCCTGAACATCTGCATTCAACTGTTTGTTTTTCAATATATTCCCCTTAATATCAATGCACTTGGTCCAGAGCAACTGCTTCCTGACCATGCCCACCTCACGTCCTTATGCTGAAACAACTCGGCTGCTGCAATCATCGCATCAACAGTGAAATTCTTCCCATTAATTTCTCCCTTCAGCTTGGGAAACAGGTTATTTGAGGGAATTAATCTTGTGTGGTGAATAGAGTGGATGGGAAAGAAGCTAGAATCACATTTGGTTTCTGTTGTCACTGGAACCTGAGATGTGCAGAGTGATCCACGGTCCTGGCATAGTGGCACTCCGCAGCTCCGTGTTTGAAAGCCCATAGTTTTGACTCCTCCCATGCACAGCAGTTCACTAGTATAGTACTCTACCTTGATGAACCTGCCTGTCATCATGCCTACCTTTTTACTATCCCATGCCCTCCCAAAAAACCTTACCAATAGATGCTATCCTCTGGAGATGGAACCCGTGTACTTGCAGTACTGTTTGGTCTCAAGATCAAAATGATGAACTCATGTCTCATCCCCAGTGAGAATCCTACTCAAGAATTTGTCCGTTCGTCTGAAACCACCACAAAGTTCCCTTGAAATGGCAGTCACACTTTCTTTTGTCTAGTGATCAGCCTTTGGACAACTCTCTCATGCAGACGTTTTCACTGAGGATAGCACTCACTGAGACCCTGCTGATGTCCATCTCACTGCATCAGCTGTTTGCCTAATTACTGATCGTCTGTCATTGTTGCCATCTTGAACAAAACTGAAATAACTTGTTTGGAGTAGTGACCGCTCTAGGACCTTAGCTCATGCTCGCGGTTGATTCTCCATTCCTTAAATTCAACCCATTTTTGTAACACTGTGGTATATGAAGGGGTATCATCCTCAAGGTGTTACCACCATATCCTCATGGATTTCTTTTGGGGCCAAGCCTCTCTTATGGAGACATCTGATCACCATTCTGATTCCATTCTTCTCCACTTTTCAACTTTTCTGAGATGGACTCACTTCAACATATTCTCCTACAAGTTCTGCACAGATGAAAAATGTCTCTCTCACAAAAGTGACAAAAGATCAATACTTTCATCTGTGAAACCTATTGGGCCTTAGCATATTTTTAAATAGATCAGGAAACTTCCTGAATGCCCTCAACGAGTACTAGGACACCAACAGACTGCATCTGATTCCGCTTACAGATCTGTAAATTGTTTCCGAAGGAAGACCAGTAGCTCCGAGAACCAGTAGATTTCCATCAGTCCTGTGATTTTTTGCTTTGTTTAAGTTACATCAATCCTCAGCTACTGCCAGTAGAGTTGCATGTCACCACATTTAGCTAAACTTTGAGAACAGTAGCTGAGAATTCAGTCTAGCTTAAGAGTCCATTTAATATTTTCAGTTACTTTTGCAACCTGGGGCATGCCTCAAAGATGAAGTTTTCCTTCTTGTGAAAAATCAGCCCTGTATTTTTCTTCTTGAAGCCCCTAAAGACGTTAGAAAAGAAACAAGCCCTTGATATTTCTACAAAATTCTAGTAGCAGGGGCAAAAACAGGAGATGATAAAGGCCAGAGGTATTTCTAAAGGAGAAATAAGACATGGGAGAAGAAGGTGGAAAATATCACAGATGGATGCTCATTAATATGCAACAAAACAAGAATTTTTAAGGGCTTTATTACTGATTACACTATGAGCTGAAAATGCTGATGGATGTTAGAGCTAGCTCAAGTTTGGAGCAGTTATAATTCAGGTTAGCAAGGGCCTAGAGGACTGAAAGGTAAGAATCTTCTCCCTTCCCATTCCAGGTCTCCCCTCCCTCCCCCACACTCCCAGGACTCCACCTCCCACCCCTTGGGGTTCCCACACTGTCCTCTCACCCCTGGGATTTCCCCCCAGCCCCACCCACTTACTTGTGGCTGTCAGCACTACTTGTCCAGTGGAAGCAGTCAAAGAAACGTTAACCTGCCTGCCAGGCTTCCACCGCTGCCACCAGGCTGGACGTGCAGGGGGGCAGGGGCAAAGGTAACAAGCAGGGATCTGGGGTGTTAGGGAGGGGGGACAGTGGGCCTGATTCTGGGCCAGTGAAAGAGGGGGCAAGGATGGGGTGTTTACACTAATGTGTAGCCCAGAGTTCTCCCACACAGTGTAACACAGCTGGGTAACACGGATCAGAGATAACCCTGTCCTGGACTGCCATAATTTGGAGCTGCCTAACCAGTGCTTAAAACTAGTTTCAGGTGTTAATGTGCAGATAATTCAGGTGTTAACAGCTCCAGAAGCTGCCCAAAATTACCATGCAACAAGGTCCTAAGAAAACTTACTTAGCTACATTACCATTAAAAACTCCTTCTCATGAGAAGTCTCTTTGCTGTACACAAGTAGAGCTTTACTTAGAGCAATGACAGAAGTTAAAGGACTGTCACTCAACCAAGCATCAAACTAATGTAATTTTCAACTTCCACAATCTTCATTTAGACACAGGAGAAGAGTTAGGTCAGGACTATCATGTACACAACACATCCAGGGCCTTTAATGACATATGGTTTTTTATCCTATTTTTCCCTTATTCCGCTCTGGCTTTCCTGTCTTCTTCCATGATATTGATTTGCAAGGAGCATAGCCATTATTCACCAAGTCATCAGCTTTTCATTAAATTCCTTTCCAAATATTTGTTTCTGTAGTACTTGCTATAAATCTAGTAAACAATAAAGAGGCAGATAGGGCACAGACAGAAATGACATTTGTTGCTGACCATCCCCTTGAAAATCGCTCTAAGGTCTTGTCCAAATAGAATAGCATGACTACAGACCCTTCCAATCATGCAACAAATTAACTCTCATTACATGAGGGTTCAAATGAGGGCCACTCCTAAGCAGATAGAAATGAATTGAGTCAATCTGCTCTGGCTGCAGCACAGAGCTGCAGCTGCGGCCTGGATGGGAGGGGAAGAAGGTCCATTCTGGGGTTCTCACCCCCACTGGAGTTGGGGGCGGGGAAGAAGAGAGTGGCAGATTGTAGCCCCTCACCTGGGAGGGAAGACTCCAATCTACCTGCCTCCTATCGACACCTCCCCACTCCAGTGAAACTAAGAAAACCCCAGAAGACCTCCCGCCCCTGTCTTCTCCCCACTCCCATCCAGAGACAGCAACAGAGCTTTGGGGTGGGGGGCTTTGAACCAGGGGAAGATGCAGCCTCTCTCCCTGGACTGACTCCAAATCGGAGCTGATCCCCCACCCTCCTGATCCAACAGCTAACATCTGTTGGATCAGAGATCAGTCTAATTCATGGCGCTTTCTATGAATTACCATGAGTTAGACTTGGGAGCTGTACTTCTTTCTAAGCCCATAAAGCATAATGAAACAAGTGCATCTTATTCTTAAGTGAGCAGCATTATGGCAGTCATAGTCAGACTTTTATTTTTGCTGGGGGAGAGGCAAAGATGCTGGACATGTGGAAAGTTTTACACGTCTCAGGTGACAGTTCTCTTCCTGAGGGGGGCCAGGGCCCTCGGGGACCCCACACACTCAGCATCCACGATGGCAATCTCAGTCCTAGACCTCCTCTTCCCCACATCTGTGTTCAGCCTGTAAACGGTCTGGGACAGGAACCAGGCCTTCAGTATCTATTCTTAGTGGTACCTGTAGAAAACCTAACATACCTTTGGGAACTCCATACGATGCAAAAGTGAAAGAATATCTCCCTAAGCAACCAACTACACATGCCACGTGATGTTACAACCTAAACCAGTGATTTTCAATCAGGATGCGGGGCACCCTGCCAGGACAATCCCCCATTCCCACTGTCAGGCCCCTCTGCAAGGGGGTAAGGTACCATAATTTATAAATTAGTTTTTTTGAAATTGGGTGCCACTTGATTCACAAAAGTAATAGAAAGTGCCTTGAGTCCAGTGAAGGGTGCCTCAGGTCCAAAAAGGTTGAGACTCACTGACCTAGACAATGAAAGATTTATTTTTGCCAAACCAAGTTATTAGTCATTTCCCCTGTATCCCTTCTTCAAAGCAAAGATGGTGCCTGTTAAAAGGTGTTGGACCTACCATCCTAAAAACTCTAGGCTATTTGTCAGATACACTGAGCACCTAAAGCTCCCACTTACTTCAACAGTGAGTTCTTGAGACCAAATACCTCAGGGGGGTTATTTAATCAAGGAAGAGGCATGTCACAAGCAGGAGCATTTATAACTTTCTCTAATGCTGCTCAATCTGTATGAATAAACTCTAGACCACAGGAGGTATTCCGGAAATAATGTAATACTGTATTTTTGCCTAGAGCAGTGATTCTCAACTAGGGAGCTGCAGTACCCAGCCCCTGTGCAGAAGTAAGTGTGACACTCACTACTTTTCCTGCCTGCCCCAGAGTCTTATGGCCTGTGGCTGTCCCCTTCTATCTTCCAGGACTCCCTCTGCCAGCTGCCCTAAGCAGCATGCCTTAGAGCAAGCAGGCCAACAAGTGGAGGCCACACTTTTAAGTTGAGCTCTCCCTCTGGTTTCTTGCATGCTGTTTTAAATAATACAGACATCTATTCAACCAGGAGCTAGACTGAAACACACCTTCATATAGGCCAGGTATAGGCAACGTTGTTTGGCCAGAGAGCCAAAAAAACCATAATGTCTACCTTGGAAGGTGCCAGAGTGCCAACACGCCAGAGCCCAGAGCAGCTGTTTGCAGCCTCCCAGATGCAACCGGCCCACAGAGCCCAGTCTGCTTGCAGCAGGGCTTGCAACCTCCCAGCCACCTGCTGGGAGCAGCCTGGGCTTGGTGGCTGGCAGCAACTGCTTAGAGCCTAGACTGGCAGTGGTATGCTGAGCAAAATGGCCTTCCATGCCATGCTTGGCACACATGCCCGGGGGTTGCTGACCCCTGATATAGGCCATAGGTGGTCAACCTTTTGGTCCCATGGGCTGGATGAGTGGTATGGGTCCGGTCCACTGCCCCAATCAGTGTGCCCACTTAGTGTGTAGGGCCATGCTATCCAGCCTGTAGAGCTCCCCATGGGTCTGGAAATTTGGCAGGACAGAGCAGCAATTAATACTGCCACCACTTCCCCACTGCCAAATTCTTGGACCCATAGGGAACTGTGCAGGCCAAGTGACATGGCTCTGCAGACCACATATGGCCTATGGGCAGGGGGTTGAGCACCCCTGACAAAGGCTACTCAACATTTATCAAACAGTAAAGAATTCTTTTTTTTTTTTTTTAGTTAATTCAAAGCTGTGATCTAATGTCAAAAACTTGTCCCTGATCCCTCCAGTCCCTACAATCATTTGCATCAAATGCATCTCGTGTGAATTTTACCTTTTGGGGATGCGCACATAGCTAAAGCTAAATGGTTAGTTAATCCTTGTGTGTTCTAACAAATTCAGGAAGAAGATGAAAACTCAGCAGGGGCAATACAAATTAAACCCCAAGAGGCTGATGAAAGCTTAGCCACCAACTTCAGTGGACTTCACACCCTACTTGGGATGAACATTATATGGCAAATAGAGATACTGCTGATTCCATACAAGTTTAACAATCGTGGAGACCTGGGGTGGGCAATTGTTTCAGCTAGAGGGCCACTTACCAACTTTTGGTGAGCTGCCTCTCGATAGGTGCCCCACCCCCTGATCACCATCTTGGGACCAGAAGCCCTACCCCCTAACCTTTGCCATCAGAAGTCATTCCCTAACACTTTCCCCTAGAAGTA
>NW_017729004.1:36569582-36572609 GCF_001723915.1 Gavialis gangeticus | reverse complement strand
GTGTTGCCATCTTGGAACCAGAAAAAAACTAACAAATTATATAATCAAAATCAAACATCTATTATAACATATTTTATTTCAAAAAATATTTCTCTCCTGATTTACATGCTTTTACATAGTGTATATAGAGGTGACTGCATAATAGCTCAAAATAAAGTCTTAATCTTGTATATTGTACATGGGATTTCTGGGGGCAGTATATGTGCGTGGTGGGGGGTGGGGATTGTGAAGAGCTACAGGGGTGTGGGCATGTGCAGGGTTGTGAAAGGTAGAGGGTTTGTGGAGTGGTCTGTGGTACAGGTGGGGCCCCTCACCACACGTCCCCCCATGGTACAGAGCCCTTGCTGTCAGTGGCAGCAGCAGTAGCAGGCGGTAGGCCCTCAGGGCACTCCTGGACTGTGCCAGGCAGAGAACCCCAGGGGCACGCAGCTCTAGCTGAATCCCAGGAGCTGCATGTGATGCCACAGAGCCGACCCAGCCCAGTCTGACCCACTGGCACATGCATTCAATCCAGACCAGGCTTGCTCCATGTCAGCATGTGGGGCTCCCAGCACTCCAGGCAGGAGCCATGCACCACTGAGCCAGGCCTTCAGCACTCCAGCAGGGAGCTGCATGTGGCAGCACAGAGCCCACCTGGCCCAACGGCATGCAGACTGGGAGTCATGTGCCATCAGGCAGGTTCCATGCCTCCACACGTGGCTCCCCACTGGAGCAATAAAAGCCCCATGTGGAGGCACAGAGCTGGCCTGGCCCAGCCCAACCCAATGGCATGTCATTCCTGCCTGCAGTGCTAGGAGTCCCACATGCTGGCATGGAGCCAGCCCATTCCAGCAGGCCAGGCCAGACCGGCTCCATTCCACCACATGCAGCTCCCGGGATTCAGCTGGAGCTGGGCACCGCTAGGGGGCTCTGCCTGCAGTGGGCCAGGAGGGCCCCAAGGGCCTGCAGCCTGATGCTGCCACTGCTGCTAGCAGGGGCTGTGTGCCATGGCCAGAGAGCCCATAACCCCTCCCCCCCGGAATAATTGTTTTTGGAGGGGTTCCGCTGGCCAGACAGAATGGCCTGGTAGGCCGGATCCAGCCCACAGGCCATATTTTGCCCACCCATGTTGTAGATGGTGACTTAAGTTACAAGGTTATGAGTGGGACAGTTTTGTTGTATTATACATTAAAAACAAATGCATCTTCCTCCCAAGCATACGATATTAAGACCTAAAAGATTTACTTAAGTTACAAACTAAATACAGTAAAAGCTCTGTGATCTGGCATCCCCCGGGAATGGGGGATGCTGGATAACAAAATATGCTGACTAATTGAGCAGCCCAGGCCACTGCTTCTCCCGCCACGTCTGGAGTGTCCCTCTGCACCTCCCACTGCATCACCGCCCCTCCCACCGCATCACCATCCCTCCCCGCACAGCTGTTATGCCCCCAGGCCATGGGGGCTCGGCAGTGCAGGCTGCTTTGCCCCGGGCCATGGTGGCTTGGAGAAACTGGAAGTGCCACCACGGGCACTTCCAGTTTCACTTTTCCTTACAAGCCAGCATGCAGCCGATCAACAGAGTACACCAGCCTGTAAGGTGCCTGTTACCAGAGAGTTTACTGTAGTATGGTTAAGCAGCACCAAATATCAGGACAAATTCCAGAGAGCAACAAAACTGGTTAGGAGGCTGGACCACATGATTTATGAGGAGAAGCTGAGAGAACTGGGCTTATTTAGTCTGGAGAAGAAAAGACTGAGGGGGGTCTAATAGCAGCCTTCAACTACGTGACGGGTGGTTCCAAAGAGGATAGAGCTGGACTGTTCTCCGTGGTGGGAGATGACAGAACAAGGAGCAATGGTCTCCAACTGCAACAAGGGAAGTTTAAATTAGATATTAGGAAGAACTCTCTCACAAGGAGGGTAGTAAAACATTGGAACAGGTTACCAAGGGAGATTGTGGAATCTCCATCCTTTGAGGTTTCTATGACCCAGCTAGAAGCCTTGGCTGGGATGATGTAGTTGGGAGGGTCCTACTTTGAGCAGGAGGTGGACTAGATGAGATCCCTTCCAACCCTAATTTTCTACGATTCTATGACCAGGAGATGCAAAAGCAAAAAGTAGGAGGGGAGTAGTCTGATTCCCTCAACTCCTCCCTGCCCCCCACAAAAAACAAAACCTACATCTGTTTTGTTCCAAGTTGAAATTTGTGCGTCAATTTGAAATTAAAAGGTACTTTAAAACATTCTTTAAATATGTACACTAAGGCTAAGTTTAATTTAAAACATCATAAATGTAGTACGTGTCATATATTCTTAAACAGATCCAATTTACTGCAAATAAAATGTACCAACTGACAGATTAATATTTGCTAGTTTAATAAACCTATTCATTAAAGAGTGACCTAAATTATGGTTCAGATCAAAGATTGCTCTTCAGGTTTGAGTTATTAGCTTACGTACATTTTAACACTTTTCCCCTCAGCTACAAGATATTCCTTTTCTGGAAAATACCTGTCAGCAGGCTCCATAGCCTCTCCATTAATTACCCACACAAACAGTTTTGTTTTGGCAAGGTTATTGGCCTTTATAAGCCTCTATGACAAACTGAAGTAACAGCTATATGAAATAAATGAACTGTAACTTGCCTGAAAATATCCTGACAAACTGACCATTTAACTAATTGCTTTAAAATAAGAGAGTACATCAACTTTTTGTATCCTAACTTCCTTAATAAACCTACTGCTGTAAGTTATCTAATCACATCTACACTCCCCAGTTACGCTTCCTTTGCACTGACAGGATATTTACATTTTAGCAGTTTAGTTGTAAATTAAACAAAAACCCACGTGACTTGCTCCTGAATCCACTGAAGATTGGTGAAAGTGTGACTGAGGCTTTATAAAATACTACTTCAATAATCTGCTTATATCATGCATATTTATGAAACTCCAACAATCTTTTTCTCTCTTAAGGGTGGTCTTGTTTAGACATTTAAATGCTAGGTAGCTAGATTCACTGCGTCCAAAAAAAAAAAAAAAAAAATTCTC
>NW_017729004.1:36565037-36569492 GCF_001723915.1 Gavialis gangeticus | reverse complement strand
AAAAAAAAAAAAAAAATTCTCATTAATCAAATCTCAATATTAAAAAAAAAAGGAGTTAGAAACATCCCCAAAATAATAATCAGATTTCAAAATTCTACACATTTCTAGAGCCAAATAGGGATCACCTGTACTTCACAATTCTTTCACACATACAATCTATAAAACAATTTCCACCACGGCTCCCCTCTTTTCCAAGTATACTTAATTTTCCAAGTAATTTATCATTCATGCAGTTGAACTTTCCATACTTCATTTCTGGCTAAATGTGAATTTCTGCTTTTTGAGGAAATGCAAGTGGAAAAGTGAGCAAAATCCTTTTTGCCCTTCAAGGGCAAAATGCGTATTTTTATGTAAAATACATCTTGCTTTCCCTATTGAAAACATTCTACCCACAAAATTTTTTAAAAAGTCAGCTACAGCAAGTTTCTAAAGTTTAAATTTGGCATTGACAATCTTAAATGAAAACTAGAGACTTTTGCTTGGTTTGGAAAAAAAAAGGGGAGTTTGATTTAATGCAGATTATGATTTATTAGTTCTGTCTTAAGTGTACAGTAAAACAGACGTGCTGTGCATGAACATACAGCTACAGACACTAAACACATACATTTTCAGTCCAGAAGCTTGCATGTTTTGCAAGCCAACCGCTTAACAACACTGTTTAATTTTTGTTTGTTTTCTTTTTTAAAAAATCATGCATTAAATAACTATGCAGCTGCACAATGTATAGTTGCCACAGGATGACAGCATTAAGCATAGATGCTCTTTGCTTTTCTCCATTATCCTATCACTGTCTGTTTTAGGAACAGACTGCAACTTTGGGGGGGGGAAATGAGGGGTAAATGCAGCGACCGGTGCTGCCCGTGGTGCAGTTAGCCCATTATGTCCCCAACTTCCATCATGCATTCCCTACATGCCCCATACTGTTGTTCCCCTTTATACTCCATCCCCATGGCAAGGGCTCTCCATTCACTCGTCCCCTATGCCAGGGTCTAAATGGGTTTCCCCTCCCTCCCTGACACCTTTTCATTCCCCTGCTCAAGGAGCTTGCTTCTTCCTTGCTAGAGTCTCTTCTTTCCTCTCCCTATCCCCACCCCCTCATTCTATGTCTTTGCGCTTCCAAACTCAGTTTACTTCTTTGCTCGTTATATCTGTCATCACAATTCTTTTCTCCCCCATTTCCGTGCTGGTTTGGCTCATTTTTGCTTCTCACCATTGCAAAAAAAAACCAAAGAAAAAAAAACCACTCCCCCCAGCAGCTCCACCACCACAAGTTACTTCTAGTCTTCTCTGGGTCCTTACTTACTCTCACCAGTGTTTCTACTTTCCTCCCAGCACTACCCTATCCCTGCAGTCTCAGCTGTTTCCCTCTCACCCTGGATCTTACATACTTGCTTGCCATGGTCTCCCACTTAATTCCTCACCCCCCAAACTCTGCTCTCTACCTCTTTCTTCCAACTCCCTTGAAACTCACTCCCCTAACGGATAGGGACAGAAGTTGCACATAAATTGGTTTAAGTGATCAAAAACTGGTTTAAACCTGTAACAGACTATAAGTTCAGTGCATATAAACCAGTTTCAAAATGGCTGAAACTGGTCTAAGATCAACCTGGTTGAATGTAGTATCAGACTTAACTGATTTGGGTCAAACCTGTTTATGGAACTTCTATCCCAGACCCCTTCCTGGCTGAAGTTAAATCAGAGTCCCCCACATCTCAGCATGCTTTTCATCCCTGGGCTGGGCTGGGCTGGGCTGGGCTGGGCTGTCTGCTCCAGAGAGCAGGGCTGACCCCCACCCTTCTCCCTAGCTGGAGCTCTGGCTGGTTGAGAAGGACATCAGGGACTGCAGGCGCAGCAATGTCTGCCTGGCTTCCCCCTGCCCCACTTCCCACTTGCTGCTCACTGCTCAAGCAGGGATCCCTCACCTCCCTCCCTTCCCTCTCCCAATGCAGGCAGTGTCCGTCCATCCAGTTTCACTGAGACAAAGGCAGACAGAAAAGTGTCTGCTAAGGGCTTTTTGGAGATAAATCAGCAGGTCAGCTAATGTCCTTCATTCCTTCCTTGGAAAAATCCATTGAAGAAGAACTTGAACTAATGAGACAGGCTTTGTTTACCTGATGGGCTGATAAGCTTTGTGTTATCAGCTCCCTGCTGGCTTGCTTGCTTCAAAGGCTGCAATTTGTCAGTGTTCAAGAAGGAACGGAGAAAGGTGTAAGAAATGACCTGGTTTGCAATGAATGTGGTGCCTGTCAGTTTGCTGCAGATGGTATGAAGAAGCAGGGAAAGGCAAGCTGAAAAGCTCAGATGCATGCTCTCCACACAAGCAGTCCTCCCTCCCACTTTGCCTCAGAGTGCTAGTCAGGGTCCAAGGTCTGGCAATGCTCCCACCCCTTGAACAGCAAGCCAGGAAGAGGCTGGCAAAGGCTGCTTTACCCTCTACCTCCAGGCATACCCCAGCTGGGGACTGTGCAGGTCAGGGTGAGGGTTTAAACCCCTCCCTAATCATAGCACACTGCTGGGGCCTGGCCACGCTCCCCCCTCAGCTCAGCACTATGGAAGGGAAGAGACAGCTCGCTCTAGCACCCCCCAGCTTCTAGCCTGAGCCACTGCAGGCACGTGCCTGCATTTCCTGAATCAAAAGTGAATGTCTATCCACTTCCAAGTTGTTTCAAGCCCTGCAGGTTACACTAACCTGAAAAGATTGAATCAATTCAGGCTCAGGCTGGCTTTTTGAATGTCTGTCCCTAGCCAAGGTGCTCTCATTTCAGACAAGAAGGCAGTCTCCCCAGGAAGAAATTTAAGGTTTTGCCCATGAAATTTCTAGGCAATAGTAATACAATTTGTTACAGCACCAGGCAATCTCAGACCCTGATTCTCCCTGAACTAGGCTTTTCTGATATTCTAATCTCCATCAAATTCTATAGGGTTTTGCCCATTGATGCCTAAATGACTCCCTATCATTGAAGCATTTCATGTTAGGCTTGTTTTCATTGCAACAGTTAGATTATGTTACTCGACAAAGCTAACTTCAAGTGACAACATGGATGCTGAAAAACACTTGAGTTACAGAATGATCTGATTAGCAGATTGATTTGCTTTGCAGCTGATGAACTCTGCCTAGTCGAGCTGGAGCCTAGAGTTGCATTCCCACTGCATTACAAAATAGTATCACCAGCACCTGAATTTCAAGTTGCACATGCTTGCAGGCTCAAGTTTACAGCACCTCTAAAGTTGAACTAGAGATTTTTGTACATTAATGGGAGTTGGATTAGAAGAAATACTCAACCTATACATCAAGATAACATTGCTGTGAAGACAAGCCCTTAGACCTCACTTAAGTCAAAAAGCCTCTTAAAGAGGCATAGTTAAAAATGATAAAAAAGGGCAACAAATGCAATACTAGAATTCCAAAAGTAGTTAACTTCTCTGTGTTGCACACATGTGAGATTTTCTGTTTCTATTTTTCTTGTTCTACTCATGGCTTAATAGGTTACTTTATGTCTTAATGTATACCATGAAAACACAGGATATGCCGAGAGTCCAAGTTAATGTTGCTGTTGGAGACTTAATGTTTGCATTTCCTGGATTTTGCAATTTTAACTAGGTGAACAATGCTGCATTGATTCTGTTTTGGCATCTACTACAAAATGCCAAAGTATTTTTCCTTAGTTTGTCTGAAACTGTATAAATCAAAACTAAGCAGTTCGATAGGGAACCTCTGATATTTCTAATTATTATTTTGTTCGTTCTAACCATGCATCTCCCACGCACAAGTTAGTAGATAATATAGCAGTACTCTTATGGTCGAGTAGTAATTCTAACTGGCCAATGAGAACTTAAATTTTTTTTTACTGTTAATAAATCTGAAGTTTTGAAAAATTAAAATATCCTGAACACAAAAACCTCTAAAGATGAAACAATGTTTACTTAACCTACACCACCTAATACTCTGTAGGAATATATAAACACATACACAACTAAAAGCCTGAGAATTTGGGGTCATTTTTTCTGAGAAGGAGATAGGGAGGGGACAAGGAGCTAATAGCAATATCCAACCAAGCTGTGGACGAGCCGTATACTTCTTCATGCTCTTACATGATGCCACATATAGTGCAGCAGTCTAACCTTCCCTTGATACCCCATACACTTAAACCCAACGTACCTGAGGATTGAAAAGAGGGGGTGGATGAATGTGAGTGATGGGACTAAAATCCTGACTACAGTATCTGTACAGGTATTGTACATTTGGTATGCAATAGTATGGATCCCACTGTAGGCAACTCCAAGCAATATTGTCAGGGGTTATGGGGGAAGGACCTGAACAGTTATAGTAGTATCAGTCTCCAGTATATGCTCCATGAGTTAAATCCAACACATTTGACCCAGGTCAGTAGGTTATATTATATCTCCACTTGTCAATTTCTGAGATTTACACTTTTTTTTTTTTTTTTTTTTTAA
>NW_017729004.1:36557942-36564970 GCF_001723915.1 Gavialis gangeticus | reverse complement strand
ATATTTCATAGATTTCATAGACATTAGGGGCTGGAAGGGACCTCAAGAGATCATCAGGTCCAGCCCCCTCCCCTCTCCCCCCAGTGTCATAGGCAGGAAGTCAGCTGGGATCAAGTGACCCCAGCAAGAAATAAATCCAACTGTTTTTTGAAGGAATCCAGAGTAGGTGCTTGCACCACCTCTGGCGGGAGTTTGTTCCAGACCCTGGACACATGCACCATAAAGAACTTTTTCTAATATCCGGTCTAAATTGGCCTTTCTGGAGTTTATGGCCATTAGACCTTGTTATCCCTTGGGGAGCCCTGGTGAACAGATGTTCTCCCAGGTCCTGATGTACCCCTCTTATGAAATTGTAAGCTGCCACCAACTCCCCCCGAGACTTTTCTTTTCCAAACCGAAGAGTCCCAAGTCCCTCAGTCTCTCCTCATATGGCCTTCCCTCCAGGCCTTGGATCATACGAGTGGCTCTCCTCTGGACTCTCTCAAGATTCTCCACATCTTTCCTGAAGTGGGGGGCCCAATACTGGATGCAGTACTCCAGATGCAGTCTCACCAGGGCTGAGTAAAACGGGAGGATGACTTCCCTGGTTTTGCTTGAAATGCATCAGTGAATGCAGGTTGGTTAGCTTTGTCTGCCACCACATCATATCTGGTGGCTCAGATAGATGATGTCGCTTGAGTTCCAGCAGAGCAAGCTCTGGTGATATTTATGGGAGAAATACCAGCTGCTGACAATGAAAGAAATTGTTCTATACCAGTACTTTCAGTGAGATGGTGAGAACTGTAAATAAGGCTAAAGCTGGATTTTGTGTACTGGGACAAGACTGATTTGGTCACTGTGTCATAAAGCAAAAGCCCTGGGTTACATACAAATGCTCTTCTCCTGGCACCAAGTGTGGCCTTGGAAAGAATACAGGCAGGTTGACTAATTTAAATTAAATTTCTGGCACAATTTTTGGAATTAACTTTGGGTGATAACTTAGCACCATCTTCTTCCCTTGGAATGTGATCAGGGTGGACTGGCCACAAGCACCTGAAAACACACTCAGTGAGCTAAAGTACTGCCTACTTGGAAGACTGTCCTCAGAGCAAGGTCATTTAGGGAGTGGTCAAAGAGGTAGGCTCCATGACTTTCAGACTACAGGCTGCAACAAGTTCCATTTGCAGGTGTAAAAAACCCTTTAAGAAATTTCATACTGTTGGGGAGAGAAGACTTAATACAACTATAAAGGTAGATGGCAAACAGATTTTTGCAAGGTGGATCTTCACAGGAAAGGCCAATCTGTGTAAAGTACAAGGAGTTAAGGATTTTCAGAGCCTGAACCAGGTTCAGATCTTGTTTGACTATCTATAACAAGAACCATTTCCATGTTGATGGATATGTTATTCTGTTAGTCGTTTTCCTGCTCCAGATCACAAAAATGCTGATATATGTGGAGATTTCTCTCTCCATGGTACTCAACCAATTGACAACCATATGATCAGGTGCAATGACATTGAGCCTAAATGCACATTTACAGGACAAGTCTGCCAGAATAGTCTTTCCCAGTAGGGAGCTACACAAATAAATTACAGCTCTCTTGGTTTTGGAAATCAAGCTGGTGATCAAGAAAATCTACAGAAAGGCATAGTAGAAAGATTAGGATCATTGCAGAAGGTAGACATCTGGTAACAACCCAAGACTTAAACCCCTTCCCTTCATCCTGGAGAAGTCCTAGGGACTGGCTTGGGTGAACAGATCCCTCAATGGAGCTCTGCTATGGACCTCTACAGAATGCTGATGAGTTGTAAACTGACTAGTCCAGAAACAAGCCACACTTCGGCTGAATGCCTGGAATTATCTCTTGTTTGCAGAGCAGCATGTGGAGTTAGCCACTGGGGTTATCTGAGCTGATGGAGCTTAATAGCTGCCAAGTCTTAAGAGAGAGAGACAGGGAGACAAGCATGTACCTTCCATGCAGCATTTTGAGGCAGCAGACAATTTCACATCTATACACTGATAGAGTCTGCACTGTACCAGTGTAAAAAAAGAAAAAAAAAAGTAGCTGATGTAAGATACAAACCCCTAACTAGAGCAGCTTTACACAAATCCAGTAGAAATTCATCCTTGAAAGAATCAGGGTTAACATTCAACTAGTATTACAGGAGTTGAGATATCATTTGTCAACTTCTACCTCAAGACAGCCATGTGCAAAATGCAGAGGCAATTTTCTGCTCCCTATACTTGCACCTACTAGAAAAGCAAAGTAATAGGAGTTGCTGTCCTAGGACAGCTACACAGCCATCTGTTCCTAATCCTGGGAAAATTTTCATTGGTATACAAACCTGGTGTCAACTATATCTGAGGATATGAAGCAGGGTATAGGACCAACCAGTAGCCTAGTTTCTTCTCTACTACAGATGCCCAACATGTATCATCAGGAATCTTAACCAGAGGGAAAAAGGGGGTGGATGGCAGAATACAGTTATCATAGAGGTACCTTTCCTCTTTGAATGTTTGGCCCAGCGTTTATTCTATTGTGGGCTACTCCTAAGCAGCATACTAATAAAGGAGGTGGATGCTGACAGCCCTGCTGCACAACTGACTGTACTGACATGAAAAGATGGTTCCCACAAGAGAGATGTCTATACTAGTACAGGTAATCCTGGACTTGCAACATGTTGAGTCACATTTACAACGCTGATCCGATGCCACACCACACCAGCAAACAAGTTCGCTGTGTCGCCCATCTCCCTGGAGAACATCTGTTCAAACTTCCTTGGACACTTTCTTTAAGAAAGCAGACACAACTCCAGAAAAACCTATAGCCAAGACTCCCGAGAAGACTCCAGCCAAGAGCCCTTCAAAAAGTCCAGCCAAGTCACCTCAAAGAAGTCCTTACAAATCAATATGATTTCTATTTATAATATAAATACATTAATGTAGCTATATTACTCATCTATAATTGACCGAATACAAAATTCTGGGTTATTTTTGGTGAAAATAGGGTATCAGACTTTGGTTCAGGAACCAATCCCCCATTCATAACATTGTTTCCAATGGGAAAAAAATTGGTTCCAAGTTGCAACGTTTCAACTCAAGACGCAGTTTTCAGGAACCAATTGTGTCATAAGTCCGAGGACTGCCTGTACGTAATGCTTAGCTAATGTAGGAACAGAACCACATATTCTTGCCCTGAACATAATAGGAGCTTTTTAAAATCAACGATAGAGATCAATGTGGCATGGGCCCTAGATGAGTGCGTTTTAATATTGCTAGGGTGTGCTTAGTCAAGGCATAAAGCTGGTTACAACCAGAAACCAACTCTGCGAGCAAATAAAAAAAAAAGTGACATATCTTGTCATCAAGGGCAAGAAGCTAGTGGTTCATCTGATAGGCTTTGTCCTGCACAGATAAATCAAGGCTCTTCTCACATGAAAGGGATAAAACATCATTTGTCTCAAACTGATGCTTTGATTTGTAAGGAAAGCCTTTCATGGAGACAGAAAAACATTAACATAAAGTTAATTACTCAAAACAGGGAGTTTATTAGAATTACAGAAAAGTAGGTCTGGAAGAGACCTCAGAAGGTCATTAAGTCCAAGCCAAACTCAGGCAGTCATCCCTATCTAAACCATCCCAGTCAAGTTTCTGTCTAACCCCCCCTAAACACATCCCAAGACAGAGATTCCACAACCTCTCTGGGTAGTTTGTTCCAATAATTAACCCCCCTCACGGTGATAAAGTTCTCCCTAACATCCAACCTGAATTTCCCTTGCTGCAATTTAAGATTATTACTCCTTACCCTGTCTCCTGCAGCCACAGAGAAAAACTCATCTCCACCCTATTGGTAATCACCCTTCAGGTACTGGAGGATCAAAGCACTCACCCCCAGTCAGTCTACTTCTCCCAATTCTTTCAGCCTTTCCTTATAAATCATGTTTCCCACACCTCTGTTGGTGCTTTTCCCTAGATTTTTTAGTTTGTTCACAACTTTCTTGAAGTGCAATCTCAAAACTAGATGCTGCACTCCAGATCGTTTCTCAATCTGTGGGTTGTGACCCAAAAGTGGGTTGCAAGAATATATGAAAGGGTCGCAAACGAACTTTAAAAATACAGTCTCCTTTAAAAGGAGAAAAACCATGGGAAATCATGGCTTTTCCCTTGCAATCTGGCACAGCTTCATCCTGCAAGTGGCTGCTTGGGACCCCCGCATGCCCACCCCCCTCGTGACAGCTGAAAATGATATCTGTGCGATAAAAATGCTTGCTGAAGGCTCTATGAAAATTGGACCAAGTGTTTTTCTGCCATTTGTTCAGATGTTAAGCTATATGTTGTTAAAAACCTAATTAAAGTCAAAGATGTAGTAAGGCTTTGTATGAAGTAAGGTCTAGTAAATTTAACAGAGCCGTGAAGTAGTAGGCCCTATGGCATAGTAAAAATTAACCTTATTAAAAGAATGCAAGGCTTGTACTTTTATTGGCTAGTCTAAGGACAGTTTGAAGTAGAGAGAATCTGAATGGCTGTAAATTAACAGCATAGCTCAAAAAGTTATAAATTGGCTGGCACATCCAGAAATCATTTAGAAGGAAGATACAGCTCTGTAAAAGGAACTACTAATTAGCTGCTGACCTGGATCAGTGGGTCCGTGGATCTCAAGGAGCACAAGGACTGAATACCAGGGTCCTTCCCTTGGACAGTGCTGATCGGGGATGCCCGACTTCGCTGACCTTGGCAGAAGAGAAACTTGTCGTACCTCAGGCATCAGAGGGGACTGCCAATAAGTTGCCAATGCGAATTATTATGGTCTACCCTTGCTTTGTTATTTACGCGTAGATGTGTGTTTGTTAAGTCAATAAACCCTTCTTACCTTTCTACCCCCAACCACTCTCAATCCCGAACCCTCCGCAGGTGGCTGGGACACCCCCTCCCCTCCGTCCCACACACTAGGGGGCTAGGGCAAGTGGGTCAGGAATGAGGGTCACTAGGTCCGGACTGGCCAATGTTTACAAATGGGTCCTGGTACAAAAAAAAAAAGTTGAGAATCACTACTCTAAATGAGACCTCATCAATGCCTAATACAGGAAAAGAATCACTTCATGATTTGCAAGTAATGCTCAGATTAACACAGCCCAAAAGGAGGGGGGTTGTCTTGGTTTTGTTTTGTTTAAACAGAAGGGGGGAAAAAAGAACACACAAAACTGTGCTACTGGCTCATATTCATCTTATGGTCCACTTTAATCCCAAGGGTCTTTTCTGCAGTACTGCAACCTAGCCCATGATTCCCCAGTCTGCATTTTCACATGCAATTATTCTGTCTCACGTGCAGGACTTTGCACTCGTTCCTATCACATCTCATTAACATGATTTTGGACCATTTCTCCAGTTTATCAGAGTCATTCTGAATCCTAACCCTATTTTCCAGTGTCAGCAACGCCACCCAACTAGGTGTCATGTGAAAATTCACTAAACATGCACTTAATCCCACCTTCTAAAGTATTCATGATGATTTTAAATGGTACCAAACCCCAGGATATAATCAGAGGACTGAGATTCTATAAAAGGTCCCAATTGCAATAACAGTAGGAAAACTAACAAATGCTTTTAAAAACCTGACAAATTAAAACATCATGGAATTGTCAACTGACTGGAAAACAGTGATAGACACTAAGTGCACTTTCCTATTTCAAAGAGATGCCCCTAAGTTTTTTAATGCCAAGTAATACTTTGAGACATGCCAGACTGACTGAAGAGAACACAGTGAAAGTCAGCCACTGAAATAACTCATTCTGATCTTTAGTCTGTGCACTGAATCCTTATAGGAGTCCTATTGATTTGTACATACAACATTGACTAATTAGTGATTTGTTAAGGCAAAATAAATTATTTCCAAATGTACAAACATGCTAATGTCCTGGTAATTGGCTACTTTATAAAAAAGGTACTGATTTATGCCTTCTACAATACCTGAAAAACCCCACCATTATAAATATCAAAAAACATTCTTTGCTGTGTTTTGTTACTTTCTTTTTTCACATCCCTGTGACAAGGTATTTAGCAGAATTCACAGATTTTGTTGGAATTTAAACAGGCTGCGCCATGAACATTTCCATTATAGCTTCAAACTTGCAATTTCTTGGGTTGTCAGTCATGCGCCTTAGCACCTGCACCAGCCCATCCCCCTGTTTTGACTCTGTAATGATAGAACTTATAAATCAAAGATGCCCCCTACTGGGAGACTGAGCAAGTTGGAAACAGAGTTAGAAAGCAGCTAGCTAGTCAGTCAGAGCCAGACAAAGGGTCTGCAGAGGCTGTTTACAGCTCCATAATAAGATCTATTATTTTAATTCTACTCATTCATTGTACACCTGTATTTATTGAACCCCGTGATTATAATAGATATGGCAGGCAAAACACATCTTATGAAAAGCTGAAAATGGCTAATTCAGTGGTTCTCAACTTTCTTAAATCCAAGGCACACCTCTGTTACGTCTATGAATTTAGCAGCACCCTGATTGAGAGCCACTGTTGTACTGCCTCAGATTACATCAGTGGTTCTCAAGCAGGTTGGCTGCTGCTGCCACCAAGTGGAACTGCCTTGCCCACCTCATGCACAGTCCGACTGGGAAGCAGCTGTGGCAAAAGCAGGTGTTCATGCTGCAGCCGTTCCCAGTCAATCTAACGTGCTCCTCCTGGAAACAGGCACACAGGACAGTTTCAGCTCACGGTGGCAGCTTGAAGATGTATTTGTATGTTTCTGCAAGCTGTTGCTGCTGCCAGGTAGAACTGACCTTGTGTTCTGTTTCCCCAGAGTTATCAGATAAACTTAATGCAAGCAGGAACCCCCAATCAGCTGATGGGATCTCCCAGCCAAAAAGTGTGTGGGGCATGGCAGAAAGTGCAAGCATGACCATCACACATCAAATCCCATCATCTTTTTAATGCATCAGTGGCCCCCCCCCCTTTTTTTTTTTTTTTTAAGACATGCACTCCAATTTTCCATCACTAATTTGGGGAAGGAGTGTGCGTACTGTGTGAATCAATATGGC
>NW_017729004.1:36551760-36552942 GCF_001723915.1 Gavialis gangeticus | reverse complement strand
ACATGCACTCCAATTTTCCATCACTAATTTGGGGAAGGAGTGTGCGTACTGTGTGAATCAATATGGCAGCTTCCTTAGAGATGCTAAAAACAGATCTTATTCAACGTGAGTCAGACACTTACTCAATTCTGCCTCACTGCCCATTCACCTGCATTATGTGGAACATCATAAAAATCACAGGAACAGATCCTGCAAGACTTTTCATGATGGGACCTTTAAAGAAGAGTGAATAATGGTGTTTTATCCATACTATTTGCCATTTTAGAATTTTAAAAGTTTTTTAAAAAAGTAAAACACATACACCACATCTGCACATACATGCATGCAGAATAACTGACACAAGACACCTAGTTTCTGTGCGCAGATAAGCTGCCACCGTGTAGAAATTCTTTCAGTGGGATTTGTCACTGGATTGAGATAGTTTTGGGACTTGCCTGAAGGGAAGTTATAGTATTATTTTTTCCAGTGCTACCTTCCTACACCCCTGCACACCAAAGACCACTTCAGCTCCTTCCTGCAGCTATGTAGACAGCTACATAGGTCAAGACAAGGGCTGCAGTACCTGAGGAACAGACAAGTGCTGGGTTGCTAGGAATGTGATTGTTAGGGTAGGAAGAGCTGGAAACAAAGTAAGCAGTAGAAGAGCCCGAGACAATCACTAGGCTTCTCCTCTTCTGTCCGATTCTTGGCTGAGATCTGAAACAACAATAGTGAGAAGAAGCATAAAAGGCTTCCTTCTCAGCGGCTGACCCAGCAGCTAGCAGTAATCTCCACTGTACATTGTGGGCATTCATACATGTGCTCCAGGAGAGAGAGAGACAGAGAGAGAGAGAGTTGCAGTGCATTAGACAAAAATAAATTACCAAAAATCTTTCATGTTTAAATGGCCATTGTTTCTGTTTGATCCTGTTTAATCAACTGGAAATTTATTCAGATTTTCAAGTTATGAACCTCAGTAAGAAACAAAGATGTCAAGGGGCCAATACAATGTTAGCCAAATATTTCTGTTGCTTATGAACTGCTTAACATATTTTGCAACAGGAAGGAAAGGATAACTTTATACACAGAGATACTTCAAAAGAAAGAATGTCTTAGAATGTGTTCCAATACATCAGTGGAACTAATACTTTTGGGTGATTGTGACATTTTTGTATCAAATTTAGGATGAACAATAACTGAACT
>NW_017729004.1:36540197-36546760 GCF_001723915.1 Gavialis gangeticus | reverse complement strand
TTAATCAAATTCCTCACTGTAAAAACTGTATGCATTGTAAAAGCTTTAACTCTGAGATTTACCTTTGAAAATGCCTATTCCTGAACTGTGAAACTTTCAGTATTGGGGTTACCATCCGTCTGGGTTTTCTTTTTGGATCCTCCGACCTCCATCCAGGTGTTTTTGTTTTTTTAACTATGATCAAATGTCTGGGATTTGGTCAGCTCAGCTTTAAAGTTTTTCCTGGCATTTCCCAGCTTGCCCTACCAGGCAGCCGCTTGAGGCTGGGGGATGCGTGATGCAGCCAGGTAGGGTGGCGGAAGCAGCCCCAGCAGCTGGATGTAGGCAAGTCTGTGGGGGGCAGGGGTTGAAGGGCCAGAGCTTGCAGACTGTCCAGGGGGCTGTAAGGGGGCATGTGTGTGTTGCTGGGGACAGTGCTTGCCAGTACTGAGGCAGCTATCCAGGCACCAGGTCCACAGCAGGGCAGGGAAAGCGGGGGGGGGAGGAAAAAAGGTGCCTGTCCCTCCAGTGGGGAAGAGGGCGGGGGAGCCTTCAGGGCAGCACAGAGCTGCATGGCACAGCTGGCAGCACTGGTGCCCTAGCTTGCAGAGGCAGGGGGAAGATGCTGCAGGGCTGGAGGGAGCAGGGAGCTGCAGGTCAGGAGTAAGGGGCACCAGCAGAGCAGGGGAGCTGTGACTTGGGGGTGAGGAGCACTGGCAGTGCCAGGGGGTTGTGGGTTGGGATTGAGGGGCACACCAGCATGGCCCAGTGGGGCAGGGTACTGCAGGTTGGGAGTGAGGTGTGCTGGAAGGGCCAGCGGTCTGCAGGTCAGGAGTGAGAGGCACCAGCAGGGCTGGCGGGTGGGGGCTGTAGCTTGAAAGTGAGGGGCAATGGAATGGGCAGGGGCAGGGCACCAGCACATCACTGCCCCTCACAATCCTATACTCCCCACAACAGGCATCCTCTTTTTTCAAAGTGGAAATATGGTAATGTTATTCAGTACTAGTATGTTCCCAGTCTTAAAGCTGGTATATAGGGAGCTCTAGTTTATAATGGTTTTAATAAGGAGTCACTAGAAACTAGAGGTTACCAAAAAAAATCCTAAATCAAGCAGATTAAGGTCTAAATCATGTAAGGCAGACTTTAGAATATCAGTAACAGGGAAGGACACAGATCCTGGGCTGCTGGCTAACAAGCATCTAGCTAAATTATAGTCTGCACCTACCACCAAGGGAAGGCCTCAAAAACTTCAAAAAAAGGAGTCCCCTTCCTGCAGAGCTCTGTGGATCTCAAGTCCAGTTTCATATGTTCAGAGCTCCGGTGGAATAAAAGAATGCAGATGCAGCTATACCAAATGTGTAAACACCCATGAAACTGCAACTCTTCTCAAGATCTGTAAGATTCAAGGGGCTGGCAGATGGTTAATGGGATTTTTTAAATCTTTTTAAAATCATCAATAAAATACTAAATTTCTCGCTCATTTAAAAAATAAGTTACAATTAAATCTCATCACAAACATGCTAAACCTACACTCAGTATCATAAAAATGAATTAACGGCTCTGACACTCATTGAGTTACCTACCAATCAGACATGGGCATTCATTTCAGTTTTTCCATCTCATGAAAATGGCTCTAGTCTGTCTATCCAGCCTAACTACCAGCTCTTGCTTCTTGAAAGTTCTGGGCTTTCAGTTTCTGTTTCTCAGCAGACTCAAGGCACATGTGCAAAGACACAGGCTGTACAGGATTGCTGTTATTTTGTGCTTATGTGGTGGTGGAGCTGGGCCAAGAAGCTAGAGGAGTTCATTAAGAAGTCACTATCTTAAAGTCAGAGAGACAATATAGGAAAGGACAGAGGCAGAGTGGAAAGGAACAGTGGAGTGGACTGGAAAGAAAAAGGGAAGACTTTATTCAGTAGTACACACACAGCTTCCTATATTCCCCCACACTTTTACCACAGGAAAACTGTCATGGCTTCTGGGCATAGGAGAGACCCTATCTGGGAATATTTTGAAGAAATTCCTTCCCTGGGTAAAAAAGGAAAATGTGTCAAGTGTAAGCAGTGCAAGAAGGAGATGCAGGGCCAAGTTGCAAGAATGAAACATCATAATGAAAACTGCTTATTGGGAGAAAATGATGTGGATGGATGTGTGGATCTATCTGAAGAACAATGTGGATCAACTGGTTAGTAAATTAAATAATTCACTTTGCAATGCATCATTCTTCAAGACTCTCTCTATGCCTTTTAATATAAGTGTGATTTAACAAGTAAATTCCCAAACTGTTTGCTATGTTGGATGTTGCTAGAAAAAAAAAAAAGTTTAGCTTAGCTAATCCTTATGGCTTGTTTAATTAGTTAACTAGGTTTAGAATTTATCACCCAAGTCTACTGTACAGAAAGCTGCAGTAAGAGAAATCTAGGAGTTGCCAGTTGCCACTGGGTGTCATTTTCTTATTTCATATTACATAATATGTGCCCCTTATTTTGGAACATCATGGCCCCAGACCATAATGGTGATTGTGGCAGGCCATTAGGGGGTGCTCCTGTGTTGAGCCACCCACCTCACTGTGCCCAACCACCTTCCAAGCTCTGAGTGCCTCCCTGGGGGTGCCTCACATCTAGCCAACCCCCTTCCTGGAGCACACTCATTAGCCTGGGGTAAAAACTGCCACCAACCAGGGCTGGGCTTAATTCTGGCTCTGCGTCCCCTGGGTAACACAGGTCTAGTAGCCCTCAAGGGCACTTGACTCACTTCAAGCACTTGGGGGTGCTTCCTTCAGTTGGAAGCACAAGTCTTTAGTCAGCCGAGCCAAGGGGACCCCAAGGCATAATCTAGACCCACTCCCAATAAGTCTCCCATGCTAGGTACAAAGGAGAACTTTATTGGCTACAAGGGGTAGGGTTGGAATAGGGTACAGGGTAGAGCAATATCAGAGAAATCCCACAGAGCAAACTGACATGGCTGGGTAGTCTTTGATCACGCATCTGAGTTACTGCAAGCTATATCTACTTAGACCTCACATAGCTTACTCACAAGTATCATCCAGAGGCAGGTGGAGATTCTCTCTGGAGGCAGGCAGTTCCTTGATCAGGAGTTTTGAGAAAGAGAGAGCAAGTTTCAGATGGTCCAGCTCTTCTCTCCGAGTCTTCCTCATGGTTGCTGCCCCCTCCTCCTGGGCAGTCCTTAACTTAAATAGCCCTTATGACCTCATTTACCTGGCCCAATGGAGGCCAGCACCTGTTGGCTGTCAGCCAACCAATTTGAAATGCATCACTAGTTGCTGGGCAGACTAGCAAGGCCCAGGGAGCCCAAGCCCCTCACCCAGGTATGTGATGCCAGTCACATAGGCAGAGAGAGCAGGTTTCCCCCATCCCTCAGGAATGTATCCAGCTCAGGTCATCTAAACAGCTAGGGTAAGGTGTGTATCCTCTGCTGGGCCCATCCGAACCAAATTGTCACAGAGCAGAGTTTTTGGGGAGAAACAGAGGTGGCCTTCTGCCACAGTGATGCCATAAGTCTATTCCCTTTTTTACTTCAGCATAACTCAGCTTTCCCAAGGGAACCCCATCCTATGCTTGTTTTTTCAAAAAACAGAAGTGCCAGTGAGCTCAATGGGGCTTACTCCAAAATTAAGTGCACTCTAAGTGCAGTCAGTCTTAGATTTTTTTGGTAATTTGGAATCGGATCTGCATCCTTGCTGGAAAAAATGTAAATGATTAACTGAATAATAGAACTGAGAAGAATGACTATTCAAAAATCCTTTTTGTTTCAGGATCCCATTTAAACATAAGAGACTTTGACTGTCTATCTGCAATAACTTCAGAGTCATCCGTGGGTACTTTTAGCAGCAGTGCTGCAACAAAACCTATTTCAGACAATAAAATATCAGTAACAAGCAAAAGATTTCAATCATCCAGTAAAACTACCACCATGGATGGGTTTGTAGTAAGGACTAGCAAATACCAACAAGACACTATAGATGACAAGATTGCTTGGTTCATTTATGCCACAAATTCTCCTTTTTGCAGTGTTAACAATAAACACTTCATTGACATGGTTGAGTCCTTACGACCAGGCTACACTCCACCTGGTAGAGCAGACATTGGTAGAGGGTTGCTAAATGCAGTGTATGAGAAGGAACTTGAACAATGTGCGAGAAATGCTGAGGGGAATTTTGCCAGTTTAAGTCGTGATGAGTGGAGCAATGTACACAATGTTCCAGTAATATGTGCCTGAGTGACAACAGAAGATGGGGTTGCATATCTTTCAGAAACAACAGATATGTTGGGAAATGCCTACACAGCAAAATATTTAAAAAGAAGTGGCAGTGAAAGCTGTAATAAACCGTGAACAAAAATTCACCTGTCACAAGCACAGTTTTGTTACAGAAAATGTTGCAAATGTGGCAAAGATGAGAAGATACTTAGAAGAAGAAACAGAAGGATGCTCCTTAACATATGGCTGCAATGCCCATTTAATGCGTCTTTTAGCCAAAGACATAAGTACTTCTCCAGGAATTAAAAAAGGTTGTTGAAGTCGCAAAATACTTCCGTAACAACCATTTTGCGTCAGCTTCACTGAAGAGAGCAGGAGGATCCAAACTAATTCTCCCTCAAGGTGTTTGATGGAATTCTGTGGTTGATGGTTTTCAACAATTTATTAAGAACTGGCCTATTCTCATGAAAATTGTGAAGAAAACCATGATAAAAATAGATGCAAGTATCTCATCCAAAGCATCTAACATTGGATTAAAGTGGAATATAGAGGATATGCTCAGTATACTGAAGCCTATATCTATAGCCTTAAACAAACTTCAGAGATATTGTTGCTGCATTGCTAATGCTGTCAAAATTTGGAAGGCACTTCAAGAAACATTAGGTATTTCTTTCGTCAACCAGAAAGTTAAACTGCAGGCAATAAAGAAGCAAATGGATCAAACACTAACTCCACCTCATTTTCTTGTGAACACTCTCATCCCCAGATATAAAAGTAGCCTAACTTCTGAAGATGATGCTGCCATGCCATGGGCATCTCAAAATCACTCTTCAGTTATGCCAATTATAATAAATTTCAGGGCTGGAGGGAAACAGTACATGCTTACTGATGATGTTTTGAACAAAGTCACTCCCCTGAATTGGTGGAAATCATTATCCAGGCACCTTGAAACAGAGTTCCTTCAGTTGCTAAGCCAACTTTTCACAGCAGTAGCTTCCTATGCAGGCACAGAGAGAATATTTTCATTGTTTGGTATTATTCACTCAAAGCTAAGAAATCAACTGGGAGTTGAAAAAGCAGGAAAACTCATATTTCTGTTTCAGTCTATGAATAAAAATGACAGTGGGAGTGGGGAAGATAATGTCTAGTTGTAGAAGTTTTACGGACAGTGTACGTTTAGCGTTGTAATGACTTGTCTGTTAGAGTTAATAAAATTTGAAAATTAAGAGTTTAAGGATAGATGTTGTAAAATGCTGTATTGAGTTGTAAATTAACATGTTTTAGTGATCAGATTTGCACTATTGGTTAAGAAATGTGTGAAGAAGTATCAGAGGGAAACATGATTTAAATCAGAGTTTTCTCTTGGTGATTTAAATAAATTCTTTCAATTGCCTTGATTTAAATCAATCCACCCTGCTATATGACCAGAAAGGCTTTGCACTCTCTTTAGCAATATACACCAACTTTAACACAGCTTTGCTGTAGCCAGGCAGCAGCACTGATTACACTGATCACCTTCATAGATACTTCTTGTTACAGGAAAGTTTCCATTAAACAACTTAACTGTAGAGTAAAATATTTAACAAGCTCTTATATTAAACTGTGAACAAGGACTGCTTTCTAAATTTCTTTTGCACTTCAGACCACTATCAAGACAGCATTAAAATTGCAGGATATCTAAAACCAGAACCACTTAGTCAACAATTATCATGAAAATTGTTATCTCAGTGTTATTTTAGATGCCCTGTAGTTCTTATACCCAAGGCATTATGATACCCCTAAACATGATCCCAAGTCATTCATCACATCCCGAATCTCAAGGTTAACCAGCTTTTACCAAAATTTGCAGAAAAACATTTCTATATTTAAGTACTGCAATCATTACCTGTTGTAAAGACATGAAACACTTAGGATAATTTAAAAAATGAATTGATAAGAGGGAAAGTTGCAGAGCTTTCCGATTTTAATATAGCTCTAACCCAGAAGAGGGAGCTCTTGCTTCATAATAAATTTGGATAACAACATTAACAATCTTGGTATATTTCAGTGAAGTAGAAGGGATGGGATAAGAACAGAAGTAAATACATGACAGTCACTCCTCCAAGTAAGGGCACAGTATACTAAACATATAATTTCACATTAGCAAGTTCATTATATATTGAGAAACAAGTGCCACTTCACCTGGAAAAGAAAAAACAGGTGGAAAAGGAAAGAAAAATTCTTCAAATGAAATATTTATTCTTGTACTTTCAAAAATTACTGCAGAATTGCAGCCATACTTACTTTGCAAAAGAAAACAAACACTGAAAGCCAATGATACTGGTTATTAAGAGATGCTCCTCCCCCTCCCCCCCCCGCAAAAGAAA
>NW_017729004.1:36537651-36540186 GCF_001723915.1 Gavialis gangeticus | reverse complement strand
AAAAAAAAAAAAAAAATCAGCATTAGTCAATTGTTGCCTCCACCTCCTTTTTTCTTTTGTTTTAAATGGAATAAGCCATCAACGCACTCGGGAGTGAGGGCACAGAAAGGTAAGTGAATGTACAGAAGAATACAGTCAGAGTTCTGTAAGCACTAGTCATTTACAAGCGACTGTCTACAGGAAAAGGAATTTATGATGGAGCATTTTGAGAAGCTATAGATAAGTATTCAAATAAGTATGTTTTTCTGGGCAAGTACGTCATAAGTCAAAAAGAAGGTAAATATTTCTTAAAATATATCCAGTCACCCTGGCCTCTGACAGTTCCTCTTGAAAACTACAAAACACCCTGTAACAGAGAGGATCCCTATGGCTTGCTGTACTTTCCAGGGGAAAAAATTAAGCTTTAATTTAATTGTTTAAAAAGAGATGACTCAAGAGTGTTTTTACAACTTGTTAGTCTCAGGACAGTCTGTTCCTTCACCTGATTGCAAGTGAAAGGCTGCCAGTAGCCAGAAGTGCTGATAGTTTGTCACAGTACTCAGGAGAAGTGGGGAAAAGAGAACGGGAGCTGCCACATGGCCACTAGCTCCCAGTAACATTCCAGCTGTGGACTATTCTTTTCTGTTTCTGATGCAGATAAACTAGAAGTCTTTTACAGCAACTTCTGTAATTAATGTCTTTGTTACTTAATTAAAACCAATTTTTCTTGTGAGTAAGACAGGGGTTGCCAACCGGGAGTACGTGTACCCCTGGGGGTACATGGCAGTGGTGTGGAGAAGTGGAGGTACTTGGAAAGTGGTAGCACGGGGGCAAGGCCACCGCCCCCAGCACCGCTGTCATCCGCCTGGAACACATCACATCCCGCCCCGCCGCCCCGCCCAAAACAACCCTAAGTGCAGGGGAAGGGACAGGGGGCAGCAGGCCCCAGCCCAATCCTGGGCCTGGCTTGGCTCAGCTCCCTCCCTACCCTTGCCAGGTCCCAGGCCCAGCCATACACCCCTGCAGACTTTCCCACAGCCAACCATCAGCACCACCCCCTCCAGCTGCCTGGCCAGAAGAGGGTACAGTCCAGAAGGGGTACACTCCTTAAAAAAGGTCAAAAACCCCAACCCCTGGAATAAGAGACCAAGTGGACAGCAAAGGCAGTACACAGAATTCCAATGTTTGTCAGTTCATTGCTTTGCTCTTTTAGGTTAAGATGTAGTATGTCACGGTTGTTCAACTGGTAGCCCACAAGTTCCCAGTCTGGGTGCTGCTCCTTTGGGTGCCAACAGCAGCTACAGAGGTAGAGTCTCCAGGCACCCCTCCCTCCTCTGGTTTTCACCTCCTTCCCGTGTTCCTCGGAATAGGGAAACCCACCACAGCCTGAAGGGTTTATGGAGCTGGTGACAAGGCAGGTCAGGAGAGCCTAGGTACTCCATGCAGTAGTGAGATGCATGCTACAATGAGGTGGGGGCCTACGTAGCACAGCACAGGCGTAATTAAGTGGAAAAGCATGTGGCACAGTGCGCAGGGCATGGGGGCACTAGCACAGTGGAACGGGGGGCATCCACCGTGCTGCACAATGCAACACGGTCTCCAGCTACTTACAAGTCAGACATCCATATAAGTCACATTTTCTAATGAGTAGAAAAACAGGATGTACGGTTAATCTCCAACCTTTCAATTTGAACTGTACTAGTACAGATAGTACTATACCGCTCCCTCCCTTCCCCTACCCCCCCAAATGCCTGAAACCTTAAATTCTCAGGGCAGAGATGACCCTTAGGCTAAGTAGAACCCAGTTCTCAAATCTTCCATTTGCAGAGTGCAAGTTGGGTGGTTTTGTACTTTGTATGGCTACAGAAAGAAAGCCAATAAAGTCGGGAATTTAGCAACCTCTCATTTACCCATACTGCTGCCACCATAAGCTGTCCTTTTCCAGTAAAAGAGTAACTTTTTTCAAGGCCAGCGCTGCTACAGTGACAGATGCAGGTGCTTTACAGGCCAATGAATTAAATCTACTTTGTACTAGGGAACTGCAATGCAACAGAGGTCATAGCACTGTAATACAAGTAACAGTACTGCTAAATTCTACTAGTGTTAAAAATATTAAATTGAAAAGGGAGAAGGGAAGGAACAATGCCACTGATCTTTAGAGAAATAAAAGAAGGTTGTGACGTCTTTGGAAAAAGCAGGTTCACCCTATGGCAAGGGCTAAATGCTATAAAATATGCATTTAGCAATGAATGCTAAATGCTGTAAAATATTTATCAATGTCAAAAAAGAACGAGGTCCACCTGAGCATAGCAGCCCAGTGGCCTTATCTGGTTAAAACATGCCATTTATTGCAGCTAACAAGACACAGGAAAGCAACTTGACTAGCATTCCACCCGACTACCCTTGGATGCCCCATCCTAAATAAGCTAGGTCAACTGGGGGCAGCTTTCAGCAAGAGGCCAGACAGCTCAAATTTACACAGCAGAGCTGCTTCTCAGCTACTCTGCTACTACACTTCATCTCGCATTGTAGGCTCTTTTTTTTTTTTTTTTTTAA
>NW_017729004.1:36521209-36537586 GCF_001723915.1 Gavialis gangeticus | reverse complement strand
TTTTTTTTTTTTTTTTTAAGCTTCCCCAGCACCTTACTGTTCCTAAAAATGGAGTCCTGCCTTCCTTGCTGAATTCTAGTTCAGAAAATCCACCTATAGACTCAATACTAGAGTTAAATTTACCACCACAATCCATGATCAGGAGGTACAGGCATGGACATGCAAGTAAGATGCATGTGACAAGCTATAGGTAACAACTTTCATTTTTCTTGTTAAATGTTTAAAATGGCTGCCACCTACATCAAACAAAATTTGCAAAGAACTAAAGGTTTGCATAGCAGAATGAGACAATTTAGGATTTGTAACATAGAAAATATATATTTGCTTCAAGTCAACTGTAGACTGACAGTTCATCTAATAAAACCTAAATTTGTCACCAATGATGTGAGAAAAATATTACATATCAACCCACTTTGGAGGCAGCTTAGGAACTAATTACACATGACAAATTTTCATTAAAAGTATATTTTCCTAAAGGGATTTTCATGATCTTTAGTGTCATCAAAAATACTGATACAAGTCAATTCTACCAAAACCATTAGAAGTAGCAATTAAATTGTAAGTAAATTTATTTTACTTATAAAATGGAGATGACATGGTTGGAATAACAGAGATTTGGTGGGACGGACAGCTCACATGATGGGAGTCCTGTCACAGATGGGTACGAATGGCTCAGGAAGGAGAGGCAGGGGAGAGGAGATGTAAAAGAGCCATACAATTGCTCAGAGCTCCAGTATGAAACTGGAGATGGGCTGTTGAGAATCTCTGGGTTAAGGTCAGAGGGGAGAGCAACAAGGGTGATGTTATGGTGGGAGTCTGCTATAGACCACCAGAGCAGGAAGGTGAGGTAGATCAGGCTTTCTTCAGACAACTAGCAGACGTTTCCAGATCACAGGCCCTGGCTCTCATGGGGGACTTCAAATCACTCTGACATCTGCTGGGAGAGCAACACAGCAGTGCACAGGAAATCTAGGAAGTTTTTGGAGAGCAGTGGAGACCATCCCAACATGCAGGAAGACTAGCAGACATGGCAGGTGACCAGCTTGGGTTAGCAGAGAACTCTTTGGTGAGCTTAAAACAAAAAAGGAAGCTTACAAGAAGTGGAAGTGTGGACAGATGACTAGAAAGGAGTATAAAAATACTGCTCAGGCATGCAGGGATGAAAATCAGGAAGGCCGAAGTACAACTGGAGTTGCAGCTAGCAAGAGATCTGAAGGGTAACAAAAAGGGTTTCTGTAAGTATGTTAGCATCAAAGGAAGATCAGGGAAAGGGTGGGTCCCTTACTGAATGGGGGAGGCAGCCTAGCTACAGATGAGGAGGAAAAGGGTGAATGAAGTACTCAATGCCTTTTTAACCTCAGTCTTCACACGCAAGATCAGCTCTAAGATGACTGCACCCGGCAGCACAATTTCAGAAGGCGAGCAGCCTTCAGTGGTGAAAGAACAGGTTAGGGACTATTTAGAAATGCTGGACCTATACAAGTCCATGGGGCCAAATGGGATGCACCTGAAGGTGCTGAGGGAGTTAGCTGACGTGACTGTGGAGGCACTGGCCATTATCTTTGAAAAATCATGACGATCAAGGGAGGTCCCAGACAACTGTAAAAGGGCAAATATAGTACCCATATTTAAAAAAGGGAAGGAGGAGGATCCAGGGGACTACAGGCCAGTCAGCCTCACCTCACTCAGTTCCCTGAAAAATCATGGAAGTTCCTTCCACCTCTAGTCTCCTATGAATCTACAATTCTATGAATGTTTGGTTCCTTTAGAGTTCTTATATGAACAAGTCTTAGAGTGCCTTACAAGTGAAATCAAAATATACCCCTTTTATGGATCAGGAAACTTCAAAACAATGTGAAGCAAGCAGACTGAAAAAGATGTGGCAAATTGTTTTTTAAATTAAATTTTAAAAACCTGAAAAGAAAAATTGTGTATTCACACAAGGCCTATACCCCTTTAAGACTTACGGATGCAAATGTGTGGACCATGCAGCTAATGGGTTCTTCTATTCACAGTTAACTGTACAGCATAAAAAGTAGTGCAAGTGCAAGCCAGCCAATATGCATCAATTTGAGGGAGCACGTCCAGAACTAGGAGGGAAATTAGTCTCCAGGTTCTATTCCAATGAATGGTACAGGTTGACAAAGTCATTTATGCTAATGCCTGTTATATGGTAGTGTTTGTGATGTGTACACTTCCTCACAAGGCAAAATTAAAATTAAGTCAAATTCTCATAGCTGTCTAGTGGCCTATGTGGTCATCTATCACTGGACAGTGACTAGCTGGTTGTGAGTTTGAGTGAAGTAACTTTTCACTGGAAAGTGCAGAACCATCAAAATAAGCTTTCACAAGGAAAGTACACACCAGTTTCGAAAGGAAAAAGGTTTTCCAGATGCAGAACGGAATTTCTGATCAAAACCAAAGACAGGTATTCCCAAACAGTCAGCAACTCAATGACTGGACTGGTCACCAAATAGGGCCTAGGCAAGTCTCCTTTGTGCCTCAGTGCGGAGACATGAACTTCAAATTTCAACAAGGTGGGCAAGGGGTTCTAGGCAAGAGGCTACTGGCTACACTATGGCGGGTGTCAGACTTTTCCATCTAAAGATCTATAAAGATTTTTTTCCCCTTGATATAGAACAAGAAAATGTTCAATCTCACAAAAGATCACTCCATCTACACTGCACCTCTGCTCTCCTAGTCAAGTACACGAAACCACAAAAAGTGGCAGTGAAGCCACCCCAAGGCATACCCCCTTACTCCCCTCTCTTGAGCACACTAGAAAGATCTTTAAAAAAAGGGCAGGAAGGGGCACTTCAACAGTGGCTTCATCGCCTTATTTACACATCTTGGGCATGGAAGTAGGTGGGTTATACTCGATAACAACAAATCTCAGGAAGCAGTAGGGATATGAACCAGACCTAAAAGTAAGAATTCCCAAAAAGGAAAAATAGCTTCCTACCCAAATTTAACTATAGCCAGCAAACCAGAAATAAATGTCTTCATATCTTACTGCCAGTTGAGCCAGGCAGCCTTTTTTAAAAAACAAAATTACCACAAATCAAAGTTCTCTGTGCTCACAAGGGGAATTGAGATGCAGTACAAATGCTCTTGTCAATGGCAAAGTCAGTCTAACTGTAACAGTCTGTTCTACAAATTCTGGAAATTTGGCATCTTAATAGAAAAAAAATGAAGCTCACAATTTTCCAATTGCAACTGCTATGACCTTTAGAGAAGGAGGTGGAAGAAGAGGAAGAAAAGCAATAAGGATAAGTGCAGACCAAACAAGCAATAATATATTTTCTGCCAAATTTCACATCATTGTCCACCTTTTCCAATACAGTAATACAATTATGTAGTCTAAACTTATATACAGTTTCATAACTATTCTACTGTCACTCATCTGTAAGCTTCGAATCTCTGGAAAATATTACTGAATGCAACTTATTTTTCATGGCATACTGTGTGCTAAAATGTCACTGTTGCATCTAACTTCTGGAACAGCAGTATGATAAAAGCTTGCTAACAGGGTTTTGATAGCAGACCTTATTTTTCACAGATAATTTAAGTATTACTCATAGGTTACAAACTGGTTTAAATATAAATATTCTGTACAGTAGAACTACAGTAAAAATTAATCCCCTAAAATTATGAAGTGGATTAAGTGCAGCCAATGTGTAGTGTTTCCTTATTATGCAGCTCACTTTGATACAATCAGCAGACAACGCCTTTTCACTGTTCTGAAGAAACTGGGTTGTCCCCCCACAAACTCCTGAACATCATTTGCTTGCTACATCAAGGTATAAAAGGCAACTGTAGCATATGAAAACAAAGAATCAAATAAATGCATTTGACATCAACAACAGGTTGAAACAGGGGTGTGTTAGATCCTGTGCTCTTTAACATGTCCTTTTCATCCCTGCTGTTCTTGAATACTTGCAGAATCAATGATGGCATTCACCTTCAAATAAGACTAGAGGGAGCCTGTTCAACACTGCAAGGTATAGAGCAAAAACCAAGGTGAAAGAGCTGGTTCTGAGAGTTTTCCTGTTTATTTGGCCTTAGTTACCACAGTTAATCTTCCCTGTAAAATCTCTTGGGCAGATTTTCTGAGTCATGCAAGAGCTTCGGGATGGCAAATAGTTTCAGGAAGACTGTGATCATGTACTAAGGGGTGAAAGAACCTGACATCACTAAGGAGAAGAAGTCTCTGTGTTTCGTTGACAGTTTTGTAACTTTGGTTCACCAATCAGCAGGAATCTTGACCTTCAGAATGAACTATCAGAAACAGAAAAGCAGCTAAGAATTTTGGGCTATTGCAGAAATGTGCATAGAATAACCGCAAACTATTACCTAAAATGAAGATGCAAATCTACAAGACTCGTGTGCTGTCATCCCTGCTTTACGACTCAGAAATGTGGACTACATATGCTAGGCGCATCGAGAGACTGAACAGCTTCCACATACAATGCCTGTGTAAGATCCTGAAAATAAAATGGGAAAACAGAATACTAAACACAGAGGTACTAGAGCATGCAGGACTTACACTCTTAGAAACCACTATGAAGAGGAGGAGATTGCGATGGATAGGCCATGTCAGGAGAATGGCAGGAGACTATCCTCAAGAACATTTTGCATAGCAAGATTCAAGATAGCTCTAGAAGGTAGAGTCGCTCTCTATGGTGGTACCACAATGTGTGCAAAAATGATATGAAGCCATTCAACATCAACAAAGAAAGCTGGAAGGAGTGCATGGAATCCCATCCAGTCTAGAGGGAACATCTGGTACTGGGTGCTGCTCAATATGAAGTAGAGGATACAAGAAAAGAAAAAAAAAGAAGAAAGCAACATGCTTTAAACTTGAACTCCAACTCAGACAACATATGGAACTGTGAAAATTGTAACAAGCTGTGTTGCTCCTGAATTGGGCTTGTCAGCCACAAACCGATTCACCAGGCATCTGACTAGACCTGTAGGCTAAATACAGACAGTCAAAAATCCTGAGGCTGAATCAATTTAATCTTCACAGGTTAGTCTAAACCACATAAGATTGAATCAGTAAACAAGTAAACAGGTATTCTCTTTTGATTCCAGAAATGCAGCCACACACCTGCAAAAGCCTAGGCCAGAAGCCTGGGGGGGTACTAGAGCACATCTCCCTGCTTGGCTAGAGCAGACAGCCTGGGCCAAGGTTAGCTCAACCACCCTATGGAGGAAAGGGGGAACGTGGAGGAGGTGCAAGGCATCCTGGGATGCTGGGGGACAGAGTTAACTGGAATCTGGAAGGGTTCTGGGACAGAAGTTCAATAAACCAATTTAAACTAAATCAGTTCAATCAGATACTACCATCCTTCTAGGTTCACCTTAAACCAGTTTTGGACATTTTGAAAGCAGTTTAGGTGTACTAAACTTCTGTTGTGTTACAGATTTGAACCAGCTTCCGATTACTTATACAGGTTTATGTGCAACTTCTGTCCCTAGTGCTTACATGTACACCATGTATATAGGCAACTGTCAGCTCTCTGGAACAAGTTAAATACATCTTTTAATTTAATATAAAACATTCTCATTCCTGGAAAGAGACAAGTTGGGGGGAAGGGAGAGAGAAGAGGAAAAATGAATAAATTTGTCAATTTAATGGTACCACCAAGCACTATGCAAATTTTATAAAGCGTAAATATAGTTGATGTAGCAAAAGCAGCCCCTAAAACTGCTGAGGATGGGAAGAGTTTAAGGCATTTTAAAACACCACTATTAAAACGTTATGAACTAATTACTGAACATGTATGTTGATCCATAAGATGTGAAGACTCTAGCCTTACTGCTCTATGATCTTTTACAGAAAACCTGCTTTTTTCCAGGCTGACATAGCATAGAACTTATCTTTTCTTTTCACACTACATAAAGTACAATCTTTATGTGGTTGTTACGTGCATCTTTGCCTTATCAGAACCTTGGCAATTTTTATGTTCAGAAACATTCTTCTTTCACCTGACTTCACTTTCTGACTCAGCAAGCAATATCTGAGATTTTGTTTTGTGCAGGATTTATTTTGGGGAGAAAAGATTAAGTATTGGGTGCAGCTGAGACCAGATTCTAAGGCCCAAAATCAAAGTGCGAAGACTTCAAAATTTGGCTGCCAACTGACCAGGGAGGTGCCTACTGTGGCAGCTGAAAAGTATGTCTGTGTGATAAAAGTGCTTGCTGAAGGCTCTATAAAGATTAAACCAAGTGTTTTTTCTGTATTTTAGATATTAAGCTACAAGTTGTTGCTGAAAGCCTAATTATAATTTAAGATGTAGTGAGGCCTTGTATAAAGTAAGGCCTAGTAAATTTAGCAAAGCCTAGAAGTAGTAAGGCCTTGTGGCAAGTTAAAATTACCTTATCAAAGGAATGCAAGGCTTGTACTGTTATTGGTCAGTCTAAGGACAGTTGAAGAAAAAGGAATCTAAGTGGTTGTACATTATCAGTGTCCTTCAAAAGCTATAAATTAGCTGAAATATTTGGAAACCATTTCAGAAGAAAGATGCAGCTCTGTGAAAAGGATTAGTTAGCTGCTGCCTGGATCAGTGGGCCCATGGACCTCGAGGAACCAAAGAAATGCATTCCAGGGTTCTTCCCGCACCCCTCAGACAGGGTTGTTCAGGGACGCCTGACCTCACTAAACTTGGTGAAAACAGAAGGTTGCTATGTATCAGGCATCAGAGGGACTGCCGATAAGTTGCCGAGGCGAATTGCTTTTGTCTGTCATCGTTTGTCTTGTTATTATGCGTAGTTGTGGTTTTTTTAAGTCAATACATCTTTCTTACCTTTCTACCCCTGACCACACTTTCAATCCTAAACCCTCCACAGGCGGCTGCGACACCTACAAAAACCAAAGGACCTGACTTGAGAGTTCTTTACCACCAACAGCTCTTCCCTCTGCACATACCTAGACCTACATGGTTGAGCAATGAGGTTCCTAGCTTCCACTTGGGCCTGAAAGACTAGATTAAGCTACTTCTAAAGCCCCCCCAAAAGCACAATCCAGGTATGCTCAGAACATGCTGGACAAACACCAAGAAGTTTGAGTTCAGCACAGCTAAACAGCTATGCTCACTGTTGTTCAAAAATGAATGAGATGATCCTCCATCACCCCTTTTCTATGTGCTGCTCCACAGCAAATAAATGCAAGAATATCATAAAAACAGCACACAAAAGGTCAAGCATGAAAGAGGAAAGCCAATTTCCATGCATTATTTTCCAGTGTTCTCTTGGCAGAGACAAAAAGATAAAATAGAATGCAACACTCTCTAGACACAGATATCAATTACAGAGGGAAGAGTAAGAGAGAAGTTTATTTCCAATAATCTGCTTCCAATTTACCATAAGGTGTTTAAAAGCTATGTTCAAGGGAGTTTCAGGTGGGCTTTGACTAGCGTGTGTATAATCCAAATATGGATATAGCATAAAGCAAGTTTGTTCCTCATGGAAATGGAAGAGACTTGCTTCACTAGGTTCATATTTGGACCATAATCAAGGTAAGAGTCCACTGAAATCCTTTGAACGTGGCTTTTAGACTAAGTAATGGTAAAGGCTTAGAATCAAACCTATCTATCTAAATAGGCACCCCAGACATATTTGTAGGGATCTACCTAATTCACGGAGACTACCCCCTGAATTTCAGGGGCATAATGCAGACCCAGGCAGCCATTTCTCAGGCAGAGTGCAGTGCCACCCTTCTCCCGCCCCCCACACCTCTGATCGGCTGAAGGGCCCTCATGGCCCCACTCTTCACCACTGACTGGTTGCAATGACTGTCTGTCATGCAGCGCTGCCCCTCTCCAGAAAGGAGTGGGGCAACATGACAGGCAGCCCTCGCAGACAATCAGCGGTAAGGTAGGGAAAAGGGTAGCAGCCATCATGCCAGCAGTCCTTCAAGCAGGCAGCCTCCTCCCTATTCCCTACCCTGGAAGACTGCCGCAGCACACTGAGGACTCCTGGCTGCCTCTGGGGAGCCACCACTGTATTTTTGGTAAGTCCACCCCCTCCTACCCCCTCAGATTTTGCTGATTTCACAGCCATTATCTGGATTTCGCAAGCAGTGCCAGATTTCACAGAATCTGTGGAATCACAAATTTGTTAGGTTCCTACATATTGGAAAAACCTAAAAGTTTCAAGATCTGTTTGACAAGGACCACAAACCAATTAAGGATAACAAAAAATTGTTTTTCAGACATACAGGGAGTAAAAGGAAGGCCCAGGGCAGTATAGGACTACTGCTGAATGGGCAAAACCAATTGGTGACAGACAGGGGGGACAAGGTTGAACTCCTCAATGAGTTCTTTGCCTCAGTGTTCCTAAACGAAGGACAAAACAACTCTCACAATGGGATGGTAGAGACACAACAGCAAGGCACAAGATTACCAAGCATTGACCCTTGGTAGTGAATGCTTGATGATAGGCCTGGATGAGCTCCATCCGAGGGTACTGAAGGCACTGGCTGATGTCATTACACACCCACTGGCAAAAATATTTGAGCACTCGTGGCACATGGGCCAGGTCCTGCAGGACTGGAAAAGGGCCAATGTGGTCCCCATTTTCAAGAAGGGGAGGAAGGAGGATCCAAGCAACTACAGGCCAGTCAGTCTCACCTCCATCCTTGGTAAAGTCTTTGAAAAGATTATTAAGGCTCACATATGTGAGAGTCCAGCAGGAAAAATTATGCTGAGGGGAAACCAGCATGGGTTCGTAGCAGGTAGATCATGCCTGACTAATCTAGTCTCTTTTTATGACCAGGTTACAAAACACCTGGATGCAGGAGTAGGGGTAGATATCATTTACTTAGACTGAAGGAAGGCCTTCAATACAGTACCCCACCCCATACTGGTGAACAAATTAACAGGCTGTGATTTGGATTATTACACAGTCCGATGGGTGGCAAATTGGCTAGAGGGTCATACCCGGAGTGGTGGTGGATGGGTCGGTATCGACCTGGAAGGACGTGGGCAGTAGAGTCCCGCAGGGCTTGGTCCTTCGACGGATACTCTTCAATGTCTTCATCAGTGACTTGGACAAGGGAGTGAAGTGTACTCTGCCCAAGTTTGCAGATGATGCAAAACTGTGGGGAGAAGTGGATACACAGGAGGACAGGCAGCAACTACAGGCAGACCTAGACAGGTTGGACAAATGGACAGAAAACACTAGAATGCAATTTAACAAGGAGAAATGCAAGGTGCTACACCTAAGGAGGAAAAATGTCCAGCACACCTGCTGCCTAGGAAATTACCTGCTCAGCAGCACGGAAGCGGAAAGGGATCTCAGAGTCCTTATGGACTCCAAGATGAACATGAGTCGTCAGTGTGACAAGGTCATCAGCAAAGCTAATGGCACTTAATCGTGCATCAGCAGATGCATGACAAACAGAACCAAGGATACTTCCCCTCTATCGGGCGCTGGTCAGACCGCAGTTGGAATACTGCATCCAGTTTTGGGCATCACACTTCAAGAGGGATGTAGATAACCTGGAGAGGGTCCAGAGAAGGGCCACTCATATGGTTAAGGGCTTGCACGCCAAGCCCTACGAGGGGAGACTAGAGCACCTGGACCTCTTCAGGCTCAGCAAGAGACGGTTGAGAGGCGACCTTGTGGCTGCCTATAAATTCATCATGGGGGTGCAGAAGGGAATAAGTGAGGCTTTACTCACCAAGGCACCCCTGGGGATTACAAGAAATAACGGCCATAAGCTAGCAGAGAGCAGATTTAGACTGGACATAAGGAAGAACTTCTTTACAGTTAGAGTGGCCAAAATCTGGAATGGGCTCCCAAGGGAGGTGGTGCTCTCCCCTACCCTGGGGGGGTCTTCAAGAGGAGGTTAGATAGGCATCTGGCTGGGGTCATCTGAACCCAGCACTCTTTCCTGCCTATGCAGGGGGTCGGACTTGATCTATTGAGGTCCCTTCCAACCCTAACATCAATGAATCTATTAATCTATGAATTCCCCAAATCCACATTTGGCTCCTAAGCCAAAACACCTTAAAACTGTATTTAGATAAGCAGATAAACAGACCGAGCCACTGAAGAAACAAAAAACTGAATGTATAATACAATATAAAATAAAGCAAGCAATGTTTTCCAAAGATCAGTAGAGGGTGCCATTGTGTTTACTGAAATATACATTATGTACAAGGTAGAAGAGAACCTGATTAGTAAGAGTTGCTAAACAGATAAATGTGTTGCAAAGAACTCTCTTGTTCTTCTGATGCATTAGGAAATTAGGGGTATACCAGAGCTGAACACTTCTCCTGTGGAAACAGTTACGACCAAGACAACATATGCAATGTGTATATATACTAAAAGTAGTCTGAATGCTAAGCAACATAACTTCATAACATTTTCAGCAATGTGATTAACATCCATTACTGTTTAGGCTTAATCTTCAATTCACACACAAAACTACACTAAAAGATTATGATGATAAAAATCAAGCCCAAGAAATGCCAGAATTAAGGTTTCCTGACCATTTTGATTTGCCCCCTTGTTCACAAGCATCATGACAGTTTAAATCTAGCATTGCATCCTAGTTTTCCCCCAGCAAGGCTGCTGCTTCATTCAGTGTAGAACACACAGCATACACAGAACAAGCAATTCAATAGCTTGTATTTTCCTCATTGTTGCATGTGCGGTTGCATGCCTTATTTATTACACACAATTCAAATGTGGCTTTTAAAATGAAATGATAAATTTACCCCTGAGTTCTTCTGTGGTGCTTATTATGGTACTACAAGATCATTAAAGTTTTTTTTTTTAATCTACCCGCACATCAGCTTTTCTTTTTTTATTAAAAGCATTTCTAAAAAATAAATATTCAAAATCAAAACTGAAGTTATGGCAATATACACCAAAGCCTAAATTTACAATAATTATAATAACTTAAAATAAGATATACATAACAGTTTGCTCCTACTGAAAGATTAAAGAAAGTCAAAGCATGGAACGGGGGGGCGGGAAATCACTAGCTGTGCACCTGGAAGCTTAAGTGCTTGATGTGCAAAACCAACCTTTTTATGGTAGCAAGAGCTTTGTTTGCCAATGCAGAGAGTATTTTTCTTCATTTAAGCTTATTTACCCACTTCAGTTCAATGATTAGATCATTTAAAGTGGAAAAAAGACTACACATAAAAAGCAGAAAAGCTTGTTTTTCCCCTTCCAATATAAGAGTAAAGATTCAGCATGAAAGAATAAGGCTTACCGGTTCAAGATTTTAGAACTAGAAGCACTAACTTATTGATAATGTTTCATTTAACAAAAAAAAACACATCACTTTAAAATGCACTACACAAATTTTTGTACATCAAAATTGTTTTTATTAATTAATATTTTGTCTTTTTAATTTATTTTTTTAATTCAATTTCCATCCAAATAGAACTTGACAAATGAACAAGAAGTCGATAATCTAGAAAATGATGCAGTCATATGCTCCACCATAATAAAAAGTTAAAACTTTAAAAATGTGAATAGCTATGTAGAGATAGTGTATTCCTCAGATTAGCCAGAAGTAGTACCACTCAAGGAGAATATGACTAAAGAAATTAAAACTGCAAATACAAAGCAAGGTTAAGAATATTTAAAACAACATTTCCTGTTTGATGATAAATCCCTGATTTTAAATTGTGACCTGTCAGTTACTTTAATTTCAATATTCCCTCCCCGACCCACAAAAGTCTGTTTTATGAACAACAGTTATTTCCAAAGCACCCTTGTTAGGTACAGTCCACTATAGATGGAGGGCTGAGGTACAGAAATCAAGGAGAATTTTGGGTGGCCAATATGAGATACCTATGAGCCAATTTTTCAGAACATTTGGCAATATGGACTTCCATACCCATTCCAAACACAGCTCCCAGTGACTTCTGCAGCCATCAGCACTTTGACACCTTTGCAAGTCAGTTTCAAAGTCAGGCACCCAGAACACAAGGCACAATAACAACAACTACTAACTCCCTGTGAAACGCTTGGATTAAGCAATCATACAGGTGCTCCACAGCACAGGCAAGGAAAGAATCCAAATCTCCAGGACCGTGCTCAACTGCCAGTCATAAATCATCCTCTCCTTTCCTGTAACCCCTGCTATGTTGAAAGCTGTGTGCATTTAACTTGCGCAACAAAGGGAGGCACTTCTGAGCACCTGACTTTGCAACATTCAATATTTTAATTAGGTTTTTAAAAAGAAAATTGAAGATGATCTGTCGTGAGGCATGGCTGATACCTATATAGTTCAACAGGGTTGGAACACAGATTGACTGCACAGATCCAAGATCAATGGTAGCCACAATACAGTTTGGACTCCCCTAGGTGAACCAGCACTGAAGGCAGCAAGACATTTTGCCAGCAGGTTTCACAAACATGAGCTGAGATCTGAGGACAGAATTTATTCTGTTTGGAATAAAACAGAAAGGATTGTTCCGTAGAGCTCAACCTTCTGCCATTTTTTACCTTCCTAATCCCGATTCCTTCTGTCCTCGTTCCCTTTGTACTTTCTCCTTACCACATTCCTCAGTCCTTGTCTCCCACACACAAACCTTGGTTCTTCATTTTAGTCCAAGTGTCCTCCCCCTAAAGAACTGGTTTTCCACCTACTCCATTTTCCTTGCCTAGCAGTCCCACTATCCTTTTCTCCAAGTTCCTTATTCCAAAACCTCACTAGCTCCTCTCTGGATCCTTCCCGGTCAATCCCAGTTTCCTTCCACCAATGCATCTCAATTAATCCGTGGGCCACATAGGGAGTTTTTGTGACCTGACATGGGCCAGGTTAGCTCACCAAAACTCACGAAGTGGTTCTGCTCCGTGCTCAGCCAGGCAGTTGGGATCAGCATTCAGGAGTAGGGCAGGCAGGCAGGACCAGGGCTGGGATCATGGGTTTTGACAGCATGGGGCCAGGGGCCAGGGGCCAGGGCAAAGCTGTGATCTGCTGCCCACACATCCCTGAGGTGGACACCAGTTCTGCAGGCAGGGGCATGTGAGTGAACAGATCATGACTCTGCTACAGCCCCACAGTGTCACTGCCCTGTGATCCCAGGGTCTCAGCCAGGACCCATGTAGGCATGTGCATATCCAGACAGACAGGATGAGGCCATGGGCGGGAGGAGAGCTGTGTCCGGGGGCCAGGTGCGGGATCTCGGGGTGGTGAGAGCACAAGGCTGCAATCCACTCAAACGCATGCCCCAGCCCATGGAACCTGTGACCATCACTGGGATGTGCAGGAAGTGGATCCCAGCTCTGCCCCAGCTCCACAGTCACTGCCCCACAATCACAGCCTTACCTGCCCATTCTGCTCCTGAACGCCAGTCCCAGCCCATCACAGCCCCATCTCATCCTCCCAGTCGCATGCCCTGTCCTGCCCGCACAGGTGTGACCCCCAACGGTGGGTGCAGGGCAGATAAGCCAGGGTGACTGGGTTGTGGGGCTGGGTCCAGTGGCAAAGGCAGCTGGGAGGAGCCACCACTGCTGCCACCAGGGCTGCCAGGAAGCGAATCCAGGGCTGTGCCACCCCAGGCTCGCTGCTCGCCTGGGGGCAGCACGACCAGCCACATGCGCCACAGCCTGGACTGCCTATCACATCTGGGCTGGACAGGACCAAAGGATCTGCCATGGACTGGACAAAATCCCTCAGCAGGCCAGATCTGGCCCACAGACCATATTTTGCCCACCCCTGGTTTAGAGCTTGACCAAAATTTAATCACAAAAACAGAAATGCATGTTCCAAACATACAATGATACTAGCAGCAAATTTAATGTCACTGCTCACCAGGAACTCACCAGAATTTCAAAGTTAGCGTCTTGTTACATAGTAATTTTGGGTGGCTCCTGGAGTTCTTAACCCCTGGATTATCCGCACATTAACACCTGAAGCTGGTTTTAGGCCAGGGTGGGCAAAATATGGGCCACAGGATGAATCTGGCCCACCAGGCCATTCTATCTGGCCCGCAGGGCCCCTAAAAAAATTTAGAAAATTAATATTCATCTGTCCCAGCTGTCTGTCAAAGATGACAGCCACCAAGGGCAGTGGGATCCAGGGGAAGCCTCAGCAGCCTCCTGCAATAGCAGGGGCTTCTGGCCTGGAACTGTGGGAGGAAATTCAGATAAGAAGCAGGGGGTGCAGGCAGGAAGGTGGGGAAAGTGGCAGCACGGGCAGGGGGAGTGGAAGCAAGCCGGTGTGCAGGAGCGTGGGGCCCATGCCAGTGTCCTGGGGCCAGCCCTGGCAAGGCTCAGAGCAGGGTGGCAGGGTGCGGGCTGGCAGGGTTCTATGGAACAGAGCTGCACTGCGCCAGCAGGGAGAGAGGGGAGCTGGCCCCAATCCATAGAGCCCCAGACAGTTGGGACCCTGCACTCCTGCCGCCCACTCTGGGCCCTGCCAGTTCAGGTCCCAGGGCAACGGCGTGGATCCCACGCTCCTGGTGGCTGCCGCATCCCCGTTTGCTCCCAGCCCTGCCTGTCCCAGACCCACGGCACAGGCAGAGATGACCATGAGCAGCCCAGTCCCCATGTGCCACACACTTGCCCATCTGGGCTGAGCAGCAGCAGTGGTGGGGAGCAAGCTGCTGCTCAGCATGGGGGGAATGGGGGGAAGCAACTCCTCCTCCTCCTGCCTCTGGCACTCCCTGCGGCACCTGCCCAGAGCCCATGCAGGGCTGTCCTGCGTCTCTGCCACGTCCCCGTCACCCATGGGGCAGCAGTGGCAATGGAGAGCGGACACAGGCAGCCCTGCATGGGCTCCAAGTGGCTGCCGCAGGGAGCACCAGCAGCGGGAGGAGGAACGGCCACTTTTCCCCTGCCCCAGCAGCACTTCGTGCCTCACTGCCACTCAGCCTGTCAGGCAAGCCTGGAGCCACCGCAAGGTCCAGGCTGGCAGCAGCGGTGACGAACAAACTGCAGCTGAGTGTGGGGGAAAAGCGCCCCCACTTCCCACCACCACTGGGCAGTCTGCAAAAGCCTGCTCTGCACTAGGCTCCACTGCAGCTCCTTTGCCAGCGGCTCCATGCTGCCCAGAGCAAAAGCAGTGGTCGTGTGGAGCAGCCACGCTGGGCAGCACAGAGCTAGTGGCAAAGAAGCCGCAGTGGAGCCTAGTGCAGTGTGGGCTCCCCCAGCAAACACTGTCCAGTGGCAGCAAGGGGGAGCGCTTTCATTCACCCCAGCAGCAGTTCATGCCCTGCTGCCACTCAGGCTGACAGGCGAGCCTGGAGCAGGCTGGCAGTGGCGGTGAGGAACAAACTGCAGCTGAGCACAAGGGAAAAGTGGCCCCTCCCCCTCCTGCCACCGATGCTCCATGCGGCATCTGCTTGGAGCCCACACGGAGCTGCTTGTGCCAGCTCTCCATTGCCATTGGGGACATGGCAGAGAACCACAAGAGCCCTAAGTGGGCTCTGGGCAGCTGCCACAGGGGGTGCTGGCAGCGGGAGGAGGAACAGCTGCTTTTCCCCCCATGCTGAGCAGCACCTTGTTCCCTGCCACTGTCACTGCTCAGTGTGGGACACGTAGGGTCAGGGCTGCCTGTGCTGCGGGGCTGGTGCAGGTGGGGCTGGGAGCAAGTGGGCACGTAGCAGCTGGATGGGAGCCATGGCTTCTGCCACCAGTAGTTGGAGCCATGGCTTCTGTCACCAGTAGTTACGTGTCAACGGCAGGGCAGCCCTGAGAGGGAGGCAGCTGGCACCATGTGCCCCATCCCACTTCTGCCGTCATGGCTGAGCCTGGTAAGGTGCTGCCATGCACTAGGGCCTGCACCAGGCCAAGCACAACCCTCCACCCCCAACCGTGCCTGGGAGCAGGGGGATTTGGGCAGGGAAATGCCTAGGGCAGAGGATGGGGAAGCAGCTCTGCCGCTTGCTCCTAGGAAAGGCAGCAGAGCCCCTTCTTCCCAGGCAGCCCTAACTGGGTTCCCTTGGGCCACCGCCTCTGCAGCTCCCTCCCCTGCAGGGTCCCCCAGTGCCCCAAGCCCATCCAAACCTCACAACCCCCCCCCACCCCCACCCCTCGGATAAAAGTTGAATTTAAAGATTTAAATTAAATTTAAATCTTTAAATTAAACAGTTTGCAGGTCTGCAGTATAAAAAGGTTGGGAACCCCTGCCAGCATGCTCCTACCACCCTACTCTGGGCCCTACAGGCACCACATTCCTGCATGCACACCTACTTTCACTACACCCCCTCCCCTGCCACCACTTTCCCCACTTCCCTGCTGCCCTCCAGCCACTTTGCTTGTTGTCACTGCCATGTTCTTACCCCCATGGCTATTAGTCCCTGCCACATACAACATCAGGAAATAGAGTATCAGCTGCTCTGGCATGGGGCATGGGGCATGTGGCCGGGGCTGGATTTGCTGCTGTCTGCCCTAGGTTGCCAC
>NW_017729004.1:36508533-36516209 GCF_001723915.1 Gavialis gangeticus | reverse complement strand
CATTTTGAGCTTTTATGCAATCTCTTCTACATATACAGCACAAACACTCCCTTCCCCAAAGGAGTACTCCCAGGGGCAAGGGTAGAGTAGCAAAGGTCAGAGGTTAAGGGGGTGGGACTTCTATCCACAAGATGGTGACGAGGGGGCAGGGCACCTGGCAAAGGGTGGAGCTACCCATGCAGCCCTCAACAGCATGTCAAAACTTGGTAAGCAACCCTTCACCCAAAATAAATTGCCTGCCCCTTTTTTAAGTGCTCACTATGAAGCTCTAAGTTACACCACTCCGGGGCAGAATTCTCTCTGATCTGTGTTATCCACCTTGCACTGCACTAAGATGCGGCCACTCTAGGCTACACCTTAGTGAAAACCTCCCATCCAACCCCCTCCTGCACTGGCCCAAATCAGGCCCACTGCCCCTTTTGCCACCCTACCCAGCACTCCAGATCCCTACTCACTGTCCTTCCCTTGACCCCTGCTTACTTATGGCTACCCATGCTGTTTATCCCAGGGAGCAGGCAGGGAAGAGTTAAACTGCCTGCCTGGCCACTGCTGCTCTCTGGACCAGAATAACAGCAGCCAACAATAAAAGCAGCAGTCAGACAGGTAGCTTAACCCTTCCTTGCCTGCTCCCTTGGGACAAATAGCACAGGGAGCTGCAAGTAATTAACAGGGTGGGGAAGCCCAGAATGGGAGGGGGAAAAAAATTCTTACCTTTCAGTCCTCCTGGCCCTGCTATCCTGAAGCACGACTACTCCAAACTTGAGCTACCACTACCACGAATCAACATTTGTGCACCTCACAGCATAAAGTACAGGTACTTAAACTTTTCAACTGGAGCAAAATGTATTTTTTCCATAAGTTCTGTTCTTGGAAGTTTCTGAACCAATTTACCTTACGGTTTCAAAAATCTGGAGCTTAAACTGATACCTGACATGGAAAATTTCAAAATGGTCACAGTTTGGCAAAGTTTTAACTTAATCCAGGATCACATAAGGAGAAGTGTTATATGACTGTCACCACTACCAGCCCCAACACAGCCTACTAGTTAACACATACCTAGTACCAGAAAGACACCTACACATATGTTACTATAGCCACAAGTTATAGCTAAAAGAAATCTGACAGTTAAATCACAAGGAAGGGATATTCCATCTGCTCCCTTCAATCACAGCAGTGTTTGCAAGGCAACTGCATGCCTCTTTTGTTACCCAGGTGGTAGTCACTTGTTATTTTCTGTATGCTCCATTCTCCTCAACTCACAAAGGAAAGTGACTGTAGTAGTTTTCCATTCTGGCACAATTTTGCTAACTTGTCTATTGTACTATAGCTACAGGAAGAAAGACAATTAGAGTGCTCTTTTCTGCTAGTAGCAAATATAAGGTAAAATGAAGAAAGACCAGCTGAAAAAGGGTAAAAAGGGACTAATCTGCTAATAACGATGGTAGAAAAATTGGAAATTAAATCGACTTGGCAGCCACTACAGTTAGAAGACGTGAGGGGAGAGCGCCTGTCCACTAGCCCAAAATGAAACCCTCACATTTCCATTCAGAACAGGCCTGCTAGTAGAATGCCTGTGTTTGGAAGTGCACAGGATGAGCATCTCTGCACCCTTTTTTTGCCTTGCTTCTAAAAGCACCCTCACAGGAAAGTGTGAATAAACCAGCATTAGTGACTGTGCTGCAGTTCCTTAGATCATCAGTTCTGAACCTTTTTCAGTCAACGTACCCCTTGGTCTCAGAGTGAGACTTCACATATCTCCTTTCAATGGGAAATTAATTTTTTTAGGCCTTTTGACCTACATTAGACAATGTATGAAATATATCTCACATACCCCCTGGGGGTACATGTACCCTTGGTTCAGAACCACTGCCTTCAATACTCAGTGAAAACTGGTACTTTCATGAAAAACTGATCTAGAGTAGAGAGAAATGGAAAACAAATGCAATTTGCTACATACATGTCAAAACTTTCTTGACTTAATGCTATGCATAAGGCTTCGATGGATGGTGACATTTGTCCCGTTATATCAGCTGTTTTAGTGCACCAAAAAGCCACCGACTACATGGTCATTTTTTTTTGCACTTAAAAAAACAAATTTAAAAATCCCAACAAACAACTGATCTGCCCCCAAACTTTCAGATCTATTAACAAAGTTGATGCTTCAGTTTTAACATATGGAGAGATCTAAGACACTCCACTATCCTACACTTTCCCTTCCCCCTCCCCTAATGGGGAGAGAGAAAGGGAGAACAAGGAGCTGTCAAGGAGCCCTGCAGGCATCAGCTTCCAGGGAGCCATGTCCCAGGTGCCACCTAGCTGAGTCCATAGCTCTCTTTTTATCGGCCTACAAACTATAGCCCTACAAAAACAATATATCAAGTGTTACACAGACATGTAAAACTTGTTTAGAATATCTTGTTAAAACCTCAATACTTCTTTGTACTACAAGGGAAACCTTTAAAGAGAGGAATTTACAAAGACTAGTTCCTTGAAAAGGCACTATTGCTTCACCTCTGTGGCAGATGTTTCATCTTACTTGCCACACAGAACCTTCAGACAGCCCAGTTATACTTAAGCCTCTTCAGCTTTAGAGCAAAATGGAAGAATACCATTAAATACAATGAATTCTAACCCTAGGAGCGGAAGAGGCATTTCAGCTTGTATAAGGAATTATCCAGCTTGCCTCCTGTGCTGAGCTAGTTAGCGTAACATTTAAATTAAAGAAAAAAAAGGGGGGGAAAAAAAACCCTAAAAATTTTTCTTTAAAAGGCAATGTTAAAGAGAAGCTATTTTCAACAGCTGGCAGAAATAATTACATAAAAAAGGTCTGACAGGAAAAAAACAGCAAGGTGCAAGTTGCTGCCTTGCTCATTTGTACTGGTGTGCTGGGCAGGAGCCAAGCTAGTCAGCCCAAGTACACAAACAAGTTAATGATGGCCTGAGGGAGCAGCGCTGGATTTATGCGTCAAAGAAAGTGTTACTTAAGACAATGTTAAGAACTTGCTTGTACTCCAGAGCTCTGTGCTATTATTGTAAAGGTTATTTAATGCACCTAAATTGAATCTGGCTTGTAACAATGTCCTTGCCAGCCTGCCCTGAACAGCTCAACACCAGCCATTGTGTTGCATGGGGATTGTGCGATACAAGCTAGCAGCAGAACCTTTAAAGGAATAAACCCCACACTCCTTACCTCAGTGAGTGTATCTGGGAAACCGTGTTGCAAACATCATCCTTCATGAGATGAACAGAAACGGACTCTTGACAGGAAGAGCTTGTATACTCAACAACCAGTGGCATCTGGACAAAGGTAAAAACAAGTATCATATGAAACAAAAAAATAAACCCAAAAGCCATTTTTCAGATATTATTCAGTATCTACTGCAAAGCAAAGGAACCATGTATTTACTTCCATACCACACCCATCAGTACAAATATGCACGATGCTTTCAGAAGGAAGAGTGAAGAAGGAAAAACTTTTCTTGCCAGCAGCATGTGTAGGGTGACTATATGTCCCAGTTTAGTTTACTATAAAGGAACTTAGTATCTTCAGAAAACCAGTTAAGTATACACTCTGAACTCTAAAACAACCTATCTAGAAGAGATCCAAAACCAAGTTTCTCTCCATCCCCTCTCCCTGTGGGACACTAAGACTGTCTTGGGTTAGTTGGTTTTTAACAAGAAAGCTACCTTAATATTTAACACTATTGGCTAGCAAGGTTTCCATCCAGGAAGAGCACACACCAACTGCAGATGCTTCCTCAGCCTGATGAAGGGTATTTATACCCAAAAGCTTGTTAAGAATTTTTTCCAACCATGTGAGTTGGTCTAATAAAAGATACCATATTTACCCAAAGAACACAGATACAACACATACCCCTGCAATACTACTAGCTATGTATTTACAAACTGTTGTGTGGATCCTCTCCCTTCCCAGCATACTTCTGTTCTCCTCTTTTCCATAATTATCCTGCACACAATATAGCAACTTTTCATATAAAAAATTAATGTTATTTTAATACAAGTCAATAGCTTTAAATATAATGCTGGCATTAACTGCAACCAGCCAGTTCTCACAAACTACCACCATATCTGAAACAATAATCTATGTAGCAATCCTTGGAATCTCAATTAGAACAACTCTTTAGAAGTCACAGATGGAAACAGTATTAGCTTAGCCTAGCCCATTCCCTGCAAATGCAAGGCCTTTCTACATTGGACTTTGTTTTAAGTTAGGAAATTTCTATATTGAACATGGGAACAGAAGGTTATTGGTATATCAAGACCACTTAATTAGTCCATTCATTTGTTTTATTCATCTGAGCTTCAGAGGCCATTTGTTTTAAGAAAAAAACTATCATCTGAGACAGAAGGCAAGAATGATGTCCCATTCTAAATCGTTTTCTTTAATGAGTTTAAATGCTTCACTCTAATTTTTCATACTTTACCTTTCAAGTGACCACCTTCTAGGAAAGGAGATAGTAAATGAAAAAAGCGTCTGAAAGTTTGTGCAATTTCTAGTCTATTATATATATTAAATGAAACATCAGTTTCCATGTTAAGATGTTGTAAAACAGGTGATCAAAAGTAAATTCTACCAGTCTACACAATGACACGATATGCATGACTATTCTCCCCATCCATCTTCTCTATTCTTGCAGTATTTTACCACTTTTCAATACAAAGAAAACAAACCCTTGTAAACAGATGCACAATCTTGTGCTTCTAGTTCATTAAAGCATCAGCTCTCCAAAACAACAGCTGTAAACATGGAAGTCACTTATTGAGCCAAGGCACAAACTAGAGATTCCACTGTTATCAACAATTTCTGCCCATCCCTCCGCGCTGGTCGCTGGCTGTAAGGCAAAGGGTTCTATTTAAAGTACATTGTCTGTAGAGACACTGTGTTACATCTGCAGAGTTTATATCATGATCCTGGAGTCCCATGTATGGTTTCCTTTCTGGTCCTTATAAGTCAGCATCATAAATTTAATAATGAATAATTAATTAACCAATATATCTGAATAGCCAGGTTCAAAGTATTTTATTCACAATGCTATTGAAAAACATGTTTTAAAGTTTGTGTATTTGGGGTAACTGAATATGTTGCTCTGCAAGGCCATATATACACACACACATACATATCTGAAATTATTCTGCACCTCTCCTATGGAAAAAACCCAAAGCAAAGCACATCATATATTGCAAGGGGCAAAACAAAATCACAACACAATTATCAGTAATACTGAACATCATGTGCAAATGATTTTTAACATCAACTCTTTTTTTGTTAGCTACTCATACCACAAACTACAAGTTAATGAAGTCACAGTTCAGTCGAGACAGACATGTAATGCAATGTAAAATTCTTATTTTTATAAGGCTATTTCCCCTTACAGCAGACTAAGGCATGATCAATGTCAAAGTCAGCACCATGATAAGGCCTCATATGCAGGGTTTCTTTCAGATGGTTACACCTGGTCAGTACTACATTTAATTGGTGCTAGTGCCTGATCCTGGATGTTTCCACTATGTCTTTCTTGAGATTTTCCCAGATAAGTAGATGTTGGTCATGCATAGATTTTGACTTGCACAGAGTTCTAAAAGTCTCTGGGCATTTTCATTCATATTACCAATTCTATGCTTGCCCAGAATACCCAGCAATTCTGAAAACTACATCCAATTCTTGTATTGAAGTCACCAAGTATTATAATGATCTCATTTCTACAAGTTCTTAGTCTCTTCACGTTGTTGATAGAAACTGTTCTTGTCTTCATCACTAGCTTGAAAAGTAGGCACATAGACACTAAACAACATGATAAAGCTATTCTGTGTATGTACTCTGAGTATCCCAAGTCAAATAGATACAAAGGCAGAATCAACGCCAAAAAGATCCACCATAGCAAAACTACCAGTTGCCCTCCGATAGACATAAGACAAACTAAAGACATAGAAAAACAGACTATTCAATGAAGAAGTTGTGAAAGCAAGTTTACCTTACAACTCAGCCATCAGAGCTTGGGAAAGCTTAAAAACTGACACGTGATGCTGCTATCACAGTGTTTGGACAACCAAAAAAAAAAAAAAATGCAGAATGGTTTGAAGAGCACTCTGAAACTCTTCTACCACTGATTGAGAACAAAAAGACAGTGCTAACCAACTATAAGAAATCTCTAGGGGTGCACCGATAGAGATTTTTTGGGCCAATACCAATGGCTGATTTTTAAATTGAGCCATATTGGCCAATACCGATCTGATTACCAATGTGTGGCTCGGGAGCTTGGAGAGCAGCATCTGGCTGGTAAGTCTGTTGTAGAGGAAGGAGAGAGGGAAATCAAGGGAAATCATGTGCTCCCTGCACACAGATCAGGGGGCACATGCCTCCCAGGCCCTCCCAGGGTGCACATAGCAGCAAGAGTCACCCCCACTTCCCACACCTCCCAGCCAAGCCACTTGCTGCTCTGTCATGTGTCCTGCCGTGCACATGCACTGCCTGGCCCTGCCCCAAGCACACTCCCTCCCTCACCACGGGGACCTTGATCTGCCCCTCAACGCCCCCTCCCTCCCCCCACGGCAGATTTACCAGCTCCATGCTGCTCTCCAAGCTGCCAGGCTGTGCTCCTGGCCACCTGCATGCTGCGCTGCAGCTATGCGCATGCACAGGGCATTTATCAGCAACATTGTTGGCCACATCAGCCAAAAAAGCCGATTGCCAATAATATCAATTTTCCTTATATCAGTACCAATACGATATAGGACTCATGTATACTGGTGCACCTCTAGAAATCTCCCAACACAATATTGCTGGAAAATCTGACAAAGGCTCAAAGAGAAATGCAAAAGGAGGCTAAGGTGTTACCAAGATTTTTGGCTGAAACTCTGATGATATTCAGAAAGCAGCTGGCACAGGTGATAGCTGTGGAATGTTCAAAGCATCAAATGAGCAATTGGTCCAGTCAAGAAGAAAACAGCTCTGCTGAAAGACTAAAATGGAAGTGTCATTATCAATAAACAAAAACAACTCAAACACTGGACTGAACACTATGGAACTCTAGCCTCCAATGAAACTGAAATCAAACACAGAGTCAAAGGATTACCACAGTTTGAAGTTATGATAGATTTGGACAATGAGCCTACATTAGAATGGATAGTGAGTCTACATTTGCAGAAAGCCATTGAAGTGATTCCTGAGAACAAGGCATCTGGCAACCACTGGTTGCCTGCTTCAATCTATAAATGTGCCAAGGAGAAATTACTCTGAAAGCTCCATGAGGGTATATTGCTATGTTGGAAAGGGGAAGTAGTACCATGAGATTTCAAAGATGCTCAATTAGTACAATTAACAAAAACAAAGGGGATGTCTGTGTAAGATCCTGAAAATAAAGTGGAACAAAAAAATACCAAAGAGGTACTGGCATACACAGGACTGACACTTAGAAACCACTATCAAGAAGAGGAGGTTGCGATGGATTGGCCATGTCAGAAGAATGGGAAGAGACCATATCCCCAAGAATATTTTGTGCAGCAAGATTCAAAACAACTCTAGAAAGTGGTGTCACCTTCTACAGCAGTACTATAATGTGTGCAAAAATTATATGAAGGAGGGAACATCTGGCACTAGGTGTAGCTCAACATGAAGCAGCTTTGTTCCAAAGGGTAGAAGTAAAGGGAAAAAATAA
>NW_017729004.1:36500984-36503533 GCF_001723915.1 Gavialis gangeticus | reverse complement strand
ACATCTGGCACTAGGTGTAGCTCAACATGAAGCAGCTTTGTTCCAAAGGGTAGAAGTAAAGGGAAAAAATAAAGCGGCATGCTGTAAATTTGGACTCCAACTCAGACAACATATTGATCTGTGAAGCTGGTAACAAGCTGTGTCACTCTTGAATTGGACTTGTCAGCCACAAACTGATTCATCAGGCATCTGACTAGACCTCTTACATGTAAACCATGATCCAGGGGATCAATGGTTGCCTATACATTTTTCCTCTTACAACATAACCCAATTTGTGTAATAAAGACAAACTGATAGGACATTATGCACAAATACTGGAATGCAGCGCAAGAACATTTATTAAAACAACCCATTAATCTGCAGTTGTCATCATCCTCTGTTTTGAATGGGAGTGTACTCGTTTTTGATTCCTTTATTCCAACTTTGTCACCCCTTCCTAAAGAACTTAAAGTGGTACAGCTATCATTTGATGATTTCTACTAATTAACAAGGACTACTTAAGAATTTGGTTTTTCATTAGGAGAAGAGTATTAATAAGTATTTATATAACCACACAATTGCCCAAATAGCAAAAAAGCTGAAATTGCAAGGCCTATGAGAGAATCATTTTTAAGTTTAAAAGTCAGAAATCCCATTTTAATTGATCTGGAAATAAAAGCATACTCTTGAAAGAATTATTAACTAACACTAGATTCATGTCTTCCTATGTCCAACAGAAAAAGTGACAATAGATGCAGGATACAAAAGTGAACAGTAAACTACATGACGTTTTATACAATTATTTAATAAGAAGTTGAATTAAGTACTCACTGAAATGCAGTAAATTAAAGTTATCCCCATGTTTTTTCATTCAACCCATGCACCGATACTTCCTATGTAAAAACAGTCTGACATTCAATTACTTCCATTTCTGTTCAATTCTGTAATAGAACATTTTAATCAGGCATATCTTCTAGTTGTCACATCTACCATAAATGCATGACAATTCAAGACTTTTTTTAGGATGCAGCTTCTTCCCTACAATACCAATTATTAAATACCTTTGTTATTAGTTCCACTCTACATATTTACATATTTTTATGCAAACTAGGTAGAACTATGTCTACTAACCAGTTTAAAGCATTATGGGAATTACGTGTTTAAGACTACACACGCATCATTCTTGTTTTAATCAATTTTTTACTCTGTTACTAGCATCACCACTTTGCTAACAGAGTTACTAATTTACGGCTAGCAACTATACAGCCACACCCTGTGACCTGAGATTTCTTGGCTCTGTGGAGTCTAGCTCAGCCAGTTCTTTGGATACAGGTTTAGTTGTTTTATGGTGCTGAATACAAACCCTAGTCAGGGACTAAGTTGTGTGTAAGATGCTGTAGACACACAAGACAGATCTGCCCCAAGTAACTTATAATTTATAGGACAAAACAAACAGATGGATAATATGCAAGAGGAAGTGGGAAAGGTAGCAGATATAACATGCCATCTGACTAGCCACTGCTTCATGATTTGCAGCCACTTAGATGAAAGTGAGCTTTCAAGAGTAGAAGCGAGTTTTCACAGTAGCTTTACTGATCTTTGAGAGCAAGGTAGCATTGGTAATTCATCAAATAAGGATTAAATCAGTGCTACCACATTATAATAGGAGACACTGAATAGCTAACTGTCTGGTCTTTAGATGAAGTGAGGGCAGGAGGGGGAGCAGACAAACACCACTATGGGTCATTAAAAATATTCCATTTTTGTATGAATAATCACAATGAGCATTTATGGACTTGCTCCGGGAGGCAAGGGTGGGGGCTTTAATGAGTACAACTCTGAGAGCCATGCTAATTAAAAGTGCCCAGAGTAGCCCATGCATCAGCATCCTCATGAAAAATGGCAGTGGGGCGCTTTGAACTAAAGGCTGAACGAGCTTTAGTTTAAAGTGCCTCACTGCCATTTTTCATAATTACAGAGAACTGGAGCAGCCTCCCTGCACATGTATATGAGCTTAATGACTCTGCAGTTAAGACCCAATTCCAACTTCATCAACTGTATCCCAGCCACCTAAAACCTATGATTGTTTTAATTAGAAAAAGTTATTCCAAGTAATTTCTTCTATAAACCTGTTGCATAATGTTGTTTGCATAAAATGACTGCAACACCACATCCAAAGCAGCTGTATGCAATTGGTGGAGCATCCATATATAAAGCCACACAAGAAGCTTCAGAATCCTTATACATAAGTTGACATGAGAAGATGTAAATTTGTAACACTACTTTTAATCACCAGATACCTTTAACAAGAAAAGGCTATTATAAAAACAAGGGTCAAACAGGGACAGTTCAAATCTGAGCTAAAGAAAAGGTCAATCTGCAATAACATGGCACTTGACATTGTACTCATGAACTAGGACCCCACTGTTCTAGGTCCTACAGAAAAAGCATGTCACTGACATAGACTTGCTCAAGAGACCACAGAAGAATATGGAAGACAGGGAAAACACAGGGGGAGTATACAGAGGAAGGGAGAGGAAAATACAGACCAGATAAAGGTACTGTTAAGG
>NW_017729004.1:36500661-36500973 GCF_001723915.1 Gavialis gangeticus | reverse complement strand
TGGGTGCAAGAGGGAGACAGTTGAACAAGATACCTATTCAGAGGAAGAGTGAAAGAGTCAACATAGCAAATAGCAGTCTCAGAATAAGGGCTAGACAGCTTGTGGAAGAACTGAGAAAAAGGACAGTGTTTAGGGGAGTTACAAGGACAATACATTAGCTTTAAGGGTTTCTATAATGAACTTGTCCAAAGGGGAAGAACAAGAAAGCACAAAAATAAATGTTTGAAATGTAATAAGTAGACAGTGGAGGCTGGCATCAATGGCCCAAATCAGAGGTGCGATTCAGCATCTCAATAAAGAATGAAAGAAAAA
>NW_017729004.1:36496951-36500650 GCF_001723915.1 Gavialis gangeticus | reverse complement strand
AAAAAAATGTAGGATGGGGATTGGCTGGGCCTTGAAAAAGCAGCTGGGCACCTTATATCTGCTACAACACAAAGGAAAACCAGTGGAGCAAAGGAACGAGAAGGGCAAGATGGGCAAACAGGTAGGCCTGGAAGCAATCTGTGTGCAGGTTTCTTAAGAGATAAATGAGAATTGGTTATGTCTGTTATAGCCAGAAACGATAGTGCAATAATTGAGACAAAAGTGAAACCCTGATTTACAGTAATCTGATTGACTAGGAAAGGCTGGATCTTAGAGCTGTTAAATGACCAGGAGTGGGGACAAGCGGGTTAGAAATGGAAAATCAACAAGGTTTAAAAAAAAGCCTCAGTTTAAATTCTCCTGTCTGGACACAGTCAAAGATGTAATCTAGTTTATAGATCATACGCAGGATAGTGATGTTGTCCAGTGTTGACAGCATGAAAGAAAAGAGGCAGAGGCTATATCAAGTTATGACAGACTATAACTAAAGAAGTACCGCACTGTAAATTACATGCAGTTTATTTAATCTGCAGTTATAGTGAAAAAGTTGGCCTGAAACTAGTAAATCATTTGCTTCATCCGTTTCAATCATTTTGAAGTCAGGATTCTAGATCTCGGCCTCTTCCTCCCATTTTCCCAAACGAAGTTTCTATGTTATGAATCATGAAACAGGTGAGAGAGTTGGATACTTAGAACTATTCTTGGTATCTCCTATTTTGAAGGATAAAATAATCTGAGCAAGATTTACAAACAACAAATACTTAAAAATAACTTGCCTACAAATTATATAACTATACAGAACAGTAATTTTGATATTACTGTAAAACAGATACATGGTATACTGGAGATCTATACAAAACCAAAAACAAAAACCTACAACACTGACTTTTTTATGTTTGTTTTTGTAACTCTGGATTTTATGGTTAATTATAAGAATTTGAGGTTCCCTTTCAGGAAGTTAGACCAGAACAAACAATCATTGGTCAGAAGCTGCAAATAAGGAGTAATGTTTGGATTACAAGGAAAGAAGGAACACAAAGATGATCAGATTGTTAATCTCTTCCAAAGACATATGCTACTAAGAGGCTTTTTCAAATAGGATTTTTATACCTAAACTTTAATCCAATAAAGCTGTTAGTGCTCCTCCCATGCTTTTCCCTAAATTCTTCAGTAAGACACATTAGATGGCTATATCATGATAGCATTTACTGCCCCAACCTTTTCTACGGGGTAAATTGGAATACATTTTGTAGTAGTTTTCCTGGGTTTCAAATAAGCAGTAGTTTTCCTGGTTTAAAGTCACATTCTCATCAAGTTCCTTTGCTAAGAATGCCCCAAAGTAGAAAGAATCTGCTACCAGAGAACCAGGAGCTTAAAGACAGTGGTCGAGCTTGATCTCCAAGAGTACTTTAGAAGCAACTTTTTTTCCCATGAAGACCATCATCATTTTATACAACTGAAGTCTTTGACCAAATGTAGAAATGGAGAGGTGATCTGTTTACCAAGAACAGACACCCTTACATTCCCAAGAAATGGCCAGAAATTCCAAAAGCCAAACCACTAGAAAACCAAACTACCAACACAACAGAAATAAGAAAACTTAGAATTGAATGGCTGCCTCTCCCATTAGTGGCCTGCTTTCTTATCCAGAAAAATCAAACTGTCCAATTCTCTTTGAACATATCTGTTGGATTAAAACCCCCAGAAAAAAGCAATTTGGTTACTTCTACTATGGTTGCCTCAAGATAAGAGTTTTGCCATAGTAGCTGTAAGCTTGGAGCTTAGGTAAAAGAGTGGGAAGGGTCAACTCTGAGGCCTGCTTCTGTATTAATGAGTCCATTCATTAAGAAATGAATGGATATTTATATTTGGCATTTATTGTGAAACAGTAAGTTTCCACAAGGCCAAGATCCAAGTAGCAGACTCAAGTAATTTGGTCGTATTTCTACATGCAAAAGGTCAAGAGGAGTCATTTGCTGATAGATAAAATTATCCTCATCATTGAGTGGATGTGAAGTAGGAGAAAGTAACAGGACAGAATAAGAGGTTATCTAGCTAATATTCTGATACAGTCAGCTAACAGTCAGACTTCTCATTAAGATTTTGGCGACTGTAAACAATTGTTTCCAGAAGTAGAATCTTGACACACGGCAGTAGAACCAACATAGTAGTAAGTCACCTATGAACTAGAATAATTTTCCTTATCCTGTATACAATGTTTTCTGAATACAGAAGATGTAGCAGCAATCACTTCCTATCCCAAGTGGCATTACAATCCCCTAAATATTGACTACTCTTAAAAGGAAATTAGCCTGGAGCTCCAAAGTCAAGTCTGGGACTGGGCACCATCCCAAAAATGAAAGTTGGGAAAAAGGGAGAGAAGGAAAAATGTCATCCTCTCCACCAACTCACACCATGTAAATCCACCATCAATCTAGACTCTACTAGAGAGATGAGTTTAAGCTTTTGTTGAGGCAAGAGTATATGTACTAGAAATGACAGAAATGGGAGGAGCCTGGAGGATGGTTTCCTCTGTTCCTTTGTTTTCAAGGCAGCCAAAACGAATTTGCTAGAACTCCAAGAGACAAAGGCCTGGGTATAATCCAGTCTATTTTCTAGATGCTATGGGACAGCAAAAGTGGTTAAGTTGAACTACTTCCTTCCTTGTCTTAGTGCATCTACCTTCTGAGTAACTTGTATGAAGGAGCAATAACCTGCTTCTGTGTAGCAGACCACTGCAAAGCTAAGTTATGGAAAGACTAGCAAATCCAGAAAAAACAAGAGAGGACCTAATTTCTGGTGCCAAGACCTGCTGAGCCATTTAGTGAAATCTTCTACCAAGCCCTCATAGCTTACATACATTAGTTCAAGACTGGTGTCTATTATTGCAGGAAATCAAGCTGTTTTCCTTCAACTAAACAGTCAATATAACTTCTTCCTAATACAGTACAGCTACAGAAAAGAAGCAAAACAATTGATTCAGGTAGAATCAGGGATAAATAAGAAAGACTTAAAAACCATGTTGCCCTAGAGAAACTTAAGAATTGACAATTAGATACGAGCTTGAAGTACTTTTAAAATTCTTTTCTGGAAGCATTTAATTCATATATACATACTTTCTTCCAGATTTTCCCTTTCCAGACAATTTTCCCTCAGATTCAGCCTTTCCCTTCTATTTTATTCATAGCCCCTGTCCTTCAGTCTCTTATTTCTTTACTACCGTATATCTTCTCATCTCATCCCAACTAATTTTGGACCCTAATAGTGGTGGGAGTCCCCAACAGAAGACATTTAAACTAAGCATGACATAGGTAAAGGATAGGTAAGCACACCCTTAGGTTCTTTATCCAGAAATGACTTTAGCATGCAACCAGCAAAAACTATGTTAAGTATTACATACTATCAAGAGGGTTTCTTCCCACAAAACGAGAACAGCAAAGCCAAGGAATCATCATGAAGATGGCCATGCATATTGCAGACAGATAAGAACTCTAATCTTACCTGGGTAGTTCCAAAGGTGTCTGAATACAATTTAATCAGGAGACTGATATTTTGTGCTCACTCATTTATAACACTCAGAAAAGAAACTCTCCTTCCCAACTCATTAACAAGAATGCAGGACAGGAGGGGAGCTCCTAGGCCATGGTTGGCAACTTTACAGAATTGCAGACAAAAACAATCAGCTCCTCACTGGCCATC
>NW_017729004.1:36495069-36496940 GCF_001723915.1 Gavialis gangeticus | reverse complement strand
ACAAAAACAATCAGCTCCTCACTGGCCATCTCCAACATGGGAAAAATACCCCACTACCAGAACACTGCCATGGCCACCTGACTCTGAGAGCCAGATCCAGTGGCCTTGTAGGGTCATGTGTTGTCAACCCTCATCCAAGACCGCTGAATCCAGTTCACCATATTCACAGTCAACTAGTTCTGCAAAAAGGGGGCTCAGTCCCTTTACTCTAATCTTTCACACACTATGGTCACAAAGCAGAGGGAAAAAATTGTACAGTATATAATAAGGTAGACAAGGGTGGCACCAATGTCTTGCCATGCAGTGACAGGGAATCTGTTAGGTTTATACAGATAACCCTAGGAGAAGGGCCTCACCTTGATTACAGAAAACAGTAGTAACTACGTTAATCCAACATAAAAGCTAATTCCTTCCCAACACCAAACCTGACAATCAGCTGCAGCTCCAAGGCCAAATCTGGAACTAGGGAGAATTCACCATCCCAAAGATAGAGATTGGGAGAAGGGGGAGAAGGAAAACACCTACAACACAAGTTTCGAACACAAACCTTGTTCATTTAAGTCTTTCAAAAATAAATGAAGGCATGCCTTTAATCTTCTAAATTTACGCTCATCCTTTGGCGCTGTTTCTGTATTCCTGGTCTGATCTACCAGCTGCTTCTCCTTTTCTACTGAGACCTCAAAACCCTTCATTCCCCGAGTACGCCAAGCTGCACAGCTCCTACTTTTCTCCCTTCCTTACAATAAATGTGCAGTAGCTTTTAAACCATCACGCTACTAGGGCCTCCAAATCTATGCAGCACACTTGCTCAGAACAGAAATTTTCCCAAAGCCGATGTATTTTCTAGTGACAAGGAAATGCTCAAGAACAGAATTTCAGAGCAACAAGATGAGCAAAAGATACTGAAGGAAGAAATAATTACACAATTTAACTGGTTATAGGACTTAAAGTGACACTTGCAATGCATAGTGGCAGCCAATACCTTTAGAAAGTATTATTCTGTCTACAAACAACACTGCATTCAATGAATTCAATAACATCCACTGACTGAAGTCTAGGTTACTGAAGAAATACACCTGCAATCCTTGCCTATCTTTTCTGCTTGTTGGTTATGCTGAGTTGAACATTAAGCTTCAACTTAATGTTCATGCTTTTGGCTCATATTTCAGCTGTTAAATTGAAGCAAAATATGAAATAAGCCACTGGACTCGATACATGCTGATCTATGTGCAAAGGAAATAGTGACAGCCAAGACAGAGGAATTGCAAGCTCCCAGAAAAACTCTCACCAAAACAGCATGGCTTCAGTATTTTTCCCCCATATTTTAATTAAGAGGACTCAAATTCAATGCCAACTCTAAATACTAATTCAAGCCAGAAGATTTTGGTATGACAAATATGACAAAGATTGCATTAAAGTGACACTCAATTTGATAAGAGAAAGCTCCTAAAGTTTGAGAGTATCGCTTAAAATTTCCTGCTTAATGAAAGAGTATAAAAGTTGTGGTCATGTTGGTCTAAGGACATAGGCAGACAACAAAGGCAACTGGTAGGGGGTGCACGTGCCCCCCCCGACAGCTGACACCGACACTGTCAGCAGGGCTGGTGCCCCCCTGACAGAGACACCACCGTTGGTGGCTTCTGCAGGTGCCCCCGCAGATTCAGGAGGCACCAGTCACTCATGGCAGACAAGGTTCTTTGGGTAATATCTTTTATTAGACCAACTCATATAATTGGAAAAATTCTTCTTAGCAAGCTTTCAGGTAGAGACCCTTCAGTAGGCTGAGGACACCTGACACTGGGTATCTGTACCCAAAAGCTTACAAAGAAGTATTTTTCCAACTATTTGAGTTGGTCTAATAAAAGATACCG
>NW_017729004.1:36494091-36495058 GCF_001723915.1 Gavialis gangeticus | reverse complement strand
TTGGTCTAATAAAAGATACCGGATTTACCCAAAGAACCTTGTCTGCTTAATGAAATATTTATGTCTTTAATATTTCCCTAACATGTTCCCCAACATCCCCTTCTGTGCATCTTCATCTATCCTCAAAATTAAGCAACTGCTTTTTAGAATGCAATGCTAAACGGATAATAGGACATATGCATAATATTACATTTGGAAACCTGAGTGAAAACTGGCAGGAGTTAGTGCTGAGCTATCTGGGATACCACACATGCACTTGCAGTTAAGTGCCAAACATGAACACTAAACCACTCTAGCACTAAGCTAAAAATTCTTGCAGATCAAATTTGCTTACTCTATACAAGTTACATAATATTACAAGAAAAAAACTGCAGATCTGCTCAACTTCAGAAATCAAGCCCAGAAGGGATAACATTATGCTGGTGCATAAGGTTTGGGTTTTTTTTTCTTTAACATGATTCTATTTCCTTTGTTAAGTGACTTTAAAAAGGGAAATCCTGTTCCGTATTAAAAACTTTTACAGGCCTTAAGAATCAGGTTCACTGAACATGTGTTAGTCTCCGCTCTATGCTGTCCAAATTGACTCACATCCCTGGCATGCATCAAACCTGTGCTCTGTCCATCTGCAGTTACGTCCTTGTGCTATCATCTGACACTCATGACCTATTTTAACTTAGGGTGCAACACATTTTACTCTTTGTCAATCTTAGGACAGGTTGCAATGATGTTTTTCCATCAGAGACTAATTCAGTCACAGCATGTGTTTCACATCACAGGAAGCTAAGACTTTTTTCAATTTTTAGCAACTAAGCCATGTAATACAAAACTGTTTCCATTATATTTGGAATTTTAAATTTAAAACAACTCACAGATAGCACATGCCACCCAAAAGAAGCCTCTTAGACTACATCCAGAGGAGTGCAGATGTGCGGTATGTGGTGCCACACAACACACATGCAGGAACTAA
>NW_017729004.1:36488981-36493760 GCF_001723915.1 Gavialis gangeticus | reverse complement strand
TGAAGAGGAGTTGTTGACCCCAGGAGATCCTGTGGTCAAAAAAAACAACCCATGCCAAAAAATGGCAGGGCAACACACATAGCAGCAGCATGTGCTGCCCAAAACTTAGCTGCTAACCAGGCTCCCAGCTTCAGAAGCACCATGGCTGCAGCTCCCTAAGGCCCCAGGACCTCAGGTAAGGCTGCTGGGGCCAGCACAGTTGCTGGGCCCAGCCTTCCCTATCCCACCCAAGGTAATCTGCCATGAGCCACACTGCTCATGGCATGGGCCCTCCCTGGTGTGCTGCTGCTGCTTGTCCCTGGGGAAACAAACAGCCACGCTCATCTGGATATGGTCTTAGCGGCTTAAAATCCAAACACTTAGCAGTTGAACCAATGATTAGGGTGATTTGTATGGGGAAATATTTGTATACTGAACAGAAAGCTACAGATCTAGAAGGCACAGCTGACACTATAATAAGCTGCAACATAGATTAGACACCTGTACTTTCAGAAATATGAATATGGAAAATTCCTGCAAATACTTCCAAATTAAAGGAATTCAAATTAGCCTTCAAAAACTAAGAAGGTAAGCATATTCCCTAAACAACCTGATGGTTTTTTTCCCCTCACCTTTCATCGCATCTGTGCAGAGCTTCATTTAAGGAGTGTCTTGAAGTTCGTTTCAAAGAAGCAACAGGGAGCTCTGTACCTTTTGCACAATGAAGTAACCGTATTTACCTGAATCCCAGGCAACCTTGAATTTAAGACAACCCCTAATAATTAGATTCTATGCATGGAAAATTTATAAATGTTATAATTTTCCATGCATCAAATCTAATTATCAGAGGATCATCTTATATGTGTCCCCGCCACTGCTGCAGCAGGGAAAGCAGCAGCAGGTAGGCAGGTGGTAGGGGAGGCAGTACGGGGGAACAGCGGGTGACAGGCAGGAAAGGGGCCAGTGGTAGGAGACTGGTGGTATGGGGGGGAGGAGGACAGGACAGATAGCTTGCTTCTTGCCACCAGACCCCACCCCCAGTTACCCCTCCTTAGTTGTGTCCACACTTCAAAAAAAAGATTCTCCTTCTCTAAAGAGTTCTTTTAATAGTTTGTAATGGGAAGAAAAACTTTGAAGCCATCTTCAAATTTGAAGGAATGCTTCCAGGTATACTCATCAAATGTGTTCTTTTTTCTGCCCATCAAGGAAAGTTACAGCTGTACAAAAAGTGAGAGGTCTGGAAAGACCTACCTGGGAAACTTTGAGACTGTTGGATTTTTCAAACTTTTGCTTTCCAGAAATACCAGGTTTGAAAAATCCAACAGTCTCAAAGTCTCCCAGGTAGGTCTTTCCAGACCTCTCACTTTTTGTACAGCTGTAACCCCTTCTTTGATGGGCAGAAAAAAAAGAACACATTTGAGGAATATACCTTGAAACATTCCTTTAAAATTTGAAGATTGTTTCAAATGTTTTGAATAAACCCCCTCCCTGCCCACTTTGCCTCAGGGGGTCATGCCAGCTGGTGTCTGGCCACACCCCCATCCCTGCAGCAGCGAGGGCAGGGGCCCCTGACACAGGCTGCTGCACCCTGGCCAGGCAGACCCCAGCTAGGGTCCGTGTTTCCAAGACAGGGGACAGAGGGGGGAATTAAAAACACCCATCTCCGTTTGCTTCATGCTGCCATGGGTGCTGGTCATGCCTCCGTCACTGAAGCCACGATGGTGATAGTGGGAAATACCTGGCAGGAGATGCTTCCCCCTTGCCTCTCCAGGCACACCCCATCTGGGGTACCTGAAAGCGAAGGTGGGCCTGGCCACATCCCCCCAGCACAGCTTCCCTGCAGCTAAGGCCTCACTCTAGCAACCCCCCACCCACCTCTGAGCCACTGCAGACAGGTGCCTGCACTTCGAGTCAAAAGTGAAGATCTATTCACTTGCAAATTGGTTCCATCTACGCAAGTTAAACTAACCTGCAATGACTGAATCAATTCAGGCTCCAGCTTTTTGAATGTCTGTCCCTAGCCAATAAGTGACACATACTGCTCCTGCTCCATTTCCCCATATATAATGCACGCTCCAATTTCCAGAAACATTTTTTTAAAGGATGAATTAATGTCCTTTGGAAGAAAATATGATAATCTGCTATCACTACAGTATCTCAAGTAATTAAATATTTGTAGCATATATTAAAGTGTATTAACAGCCATTTCCAATGCCTAAGAACTTAAATAAAAATGAAAACCATTTTGGATGTTAAATATTCCAACTGTTGGGAGTAACTAATGATACTTCTCACCCTACTTGTAGCAAGTAGGCTACAAGTACAGCAATCATCTCTTTATTTGCTGTTATATAGGTAGCAATTTTTTTTTCCAGATTGTAAGTTCAGCCTTCTATTTTAGATCTGTTGTCCACTTGCCTTTATTTGCCATTCATGTAAGTTCCGCAAAAATATAACTTCAATTCCATAGCTCTAATAATATAAATAATGGAAGAAGAGAGCTTTTTAATTATAACAATGTAGGGAGAATATTTTGCTTAAAAGAGTCTCTCCCCTCGCCACTGCCAAAAAGGCTAATGACTAATTTTGTGCCTTTTTTAGCATTCTTATTTACTAGCCCAAACAGATCCACTCCAATGTATAGCTTTGATATCTTTTCAGGAACAGATTTAGTTAAATGTCACTCAGATCTATGCAACCAAAGCTTATTTGCATGATTTAGCACTGCTATGACAATGCTTACAGAGTACTTAATGTAAAGATTATACACAGAATTCTTACTGAATTATAGAGCAGGTGAAAAAAAAAAAAAAATCAGAAAGTCTAAAGGGTCTAAAATACAAACTAATTAAATGTTTTATACATAGGTATATGTTGATGTACTACAGGTGGAAGGCTCCTTCCTTTTTATCAGTATTGGTAAAAAGTAGAACACACCCTTATCAGGGACTAGAAAAAGCAGCTACTTGCAAAGTGTTAAAGCATCTATACTTTCATGTCACTCAGCCTTCCAGCTAATAGTACCAGGACAAGGCATGGCTGCCAAACTATGTGACATCACAACTACTACAACTTTTAAAGATAACCTTTTTCAATAGTGAAAAGAAATATGCACAGCCTCTCGTTCTCTTCCAGAAGGAAAACAGAGCAAAATTTTTGTCAGTCAGATACCAGTATCCTCAGAGTATACGCTAGATAAAAGATCACACAGAGGGAGTGTCCCCCAAAACCTGTACCTTAAAAAAGCATGCTTTTCATATCAAGTATACAACTTCAAATCTTTATTAACAGTTCACTTTTACCCAGTCACCTGTGAAGCTGAGCAGTCCTTTCATCCCACATCTGCCAAGGAAACTGTCCACTAGTCTGAACAAGGTTAGCAATCAATCATTTCTTTGCAGTTTAATTACCCCACCATCTCTGCATCCAAGAAATATGGCCAACAACTACTTTGCAAGCATTTAAATCAGAAGTGTCCAACATTTGGAGAGAGGCTGCAGAGAACAGAAGACAACTTTTAAGATTCCAGACTAAGATGCTCTAGCTACCACAATGTATTAAGTCTTATGCCATACCCATTCAATTAACAGTCAATATTTTAAACATCTTCTGCCACCCAAAATAGAAACAAATAGTGATAACAGATACAACATTTTAATTAAAATGTCACTTGGTTTTCAGAACATTTCTTGAACATATTCTCAGCCAACTTTCTGCAGTCTGACACGTAATGTGTTGCTACCATTTGCATGTAGATGACCACTACAAATGCTTTGTGTATGGTCAACCTCCAACTGGTATGGTCTTGAGGAGGGCTTTGGTTTCCTTGACAACTACCCGCACATCACAACAAGAGACATGCTTGGATGGGATGGGCTCAACCTTTCTGCTAAAGGTGAGCGTGTGTTTTCTTCTAAGTTGGCAGATCTCCTCCAGCAGGCTTTAAAACTAGGTTCACTGGGGGAAGGGGAAGATGAGGGCGGAGGAAGCCCAGCCTAGACTGATGAGCAGAACATATACGCAGGTAAGCAACAGGGGCCAAGGCAATGCTGAGATTAGGGGGCCAGAGCACACATCCACAGGAGGCCTCAAATGCCTCTCTACAAACACTCGTAGTATGGGTAACAAGCAAGAGAAACTTACCCTCCTGCTAGCTGACGCCAACCCAGACATAGTGGGACCTCACTGAAATGTAGTAGGACCCAACGCGTGACTGGGCAGTGAATATCAAGGGCTATAGGCTGTACAGGAGGGATAGGACAGGGAGGAAAAGTGGAGGAGTGGCGCTCTACATTGAGGAGGAATACACTTCCTCGTCAATTAGCAAAGAATCAGAGGAGGGGCACTCTGAAGTGCTCTGCGTTAGAATACAAGGCAGTTGAGGGGAAAGAGATTTAACGGTGGGGATCTACTACAGACCACCCAACCAAAATTAAAAGCTAGACCAGGAATTCTTAAGTCAGCTCACACAGGTAGTTAAGTCAAAGGATGTGGTCATCATGGGTGACCTGAACTTTCCAGACATCTGCTGGGAAGAGAAGTCAGCCAGGTCTGACCGCTCACGTAGGTTCCTAGCCAAAATTCAGGACCTCTATCTAACCCAGGAGGTACACAGCCCCACCAGGGGAGACACCTTGTTGGACCTGGTGCTGGCCACTGGCGACGACCTGGTGACAGGGCTGCAAGTACTCAACCACCTAGGCGACAGGGATCATCGCCTGCTGGAATTCTCCATCCAGCGCAAGGTGGCAAAGGCCTGCAGCAAGGCAGCAGCCCTAGATTTCAGGAGAGCAGACTTCA
>NW_017729004.1:36487953-36488472 GCF_001723915.1 Gavialis gangeticus | reverse complement strand
GGCTCACCAAAAGCATCCGGGAATGTCTCCTAGCTAAAAGGGAGGTGTACACCCAATGGAAGGGAGGAGCCATCACCAGGGAGGATTGTACTGCCGTTGCTCGGGGATGCAGGGGGGCAGCCAGGAAGGCCAAGGCGGAGACAGAACTTGGACTAGCTTCCCAGATCAAGGACAACAAGAAGTCCTTTTTTAAATACATGGGGGGCAAAAAGAAGGTACTGGGAAACTTGGGGCCCCTGCAGGACACGCTAGGAAATTTGGTCGTCACACCAGACAACAAAGCTAAGCTATTTAACAACTTCTTTGCCTCCATTTTCCTGAGCAGAGACCAGATCATTCCCCCCACTGGGCCCCCCTCAGGCCCCAGGGGAGGCTCACCTAGGCCAAGGGTCAGTGAGGATCTAGTCAGGGAACTACTGGAAGGACTGGATGTATTTAAATCAGCTGGACCGGACGATCTCCACCCCAGAGTGCTGAGCAAATTAGCTGAGGTCATTGTGGGACCCCTGGCACGGCTTT
>NW_017729004.1:36466931-36476988 GCF_001723915.1 Gavialis gangeticus | reverse complement strand
GCGCGGAGCCTGTTGCTGTTGGTGCCACCGCCTGCTGCACTGGGCTGGGCTGGGCTGGGCCGGGCCGGGCCGGGCCGGGCCAGGCCCCCAGGGGCAGGGCACGGCGGAGAGTGCCGTAGAGCCCAGAGCGGCCGCCCTCGCTGAGAGCTGCTTCCCGATTGGCCGGAACAGGGAGCGGGCTGGCAGCTCCACAGCCCCTTGGGCGGGGGGGGGTTGTAGACCGGTCTCTCATTGGCTGGAAGGGAACGGGACCAAGCGGCGCTGTGATTGGCTGCTCGGGAGCGTCGCACCCCGCCCTAGCTGGGCTTGTGACGCCAGGTGGGGCCGGGCCGGGGGGTCTAGTGCTGGTGGAGCGGCGCTGGGAGGCGAGAGCGGGCCTCGCCAAGCGGCCCTCGCTCTCGCGTGGTCGTGAGGCGCTCCCCAGGCACGTGCCCGGCCTGTCCCACGCACGGGGGTGCAGACACCCGAGAGCTGGGCCGGAGGACGAGCAGGGGAAGTTGTCTCTGGTGCCCGCGGCCTCGGCAGCCCGGGCAGGAGGGACGACCAGAGCCCCACCAGGGGGAGGCGTAGGGAAGTGTCGTCCAACCTTTTCCAGCCCAAGGCAGGCTTACGTTAATAAACCGTTTCCGCGGCCCACCTGTTAAGGCATTCCCCGCCCTTTTACCAATTGTAGCTCGTTGCTGTGGCACAGTTCTGCAGTGCGCCTGTTGGTTTCTGACGGCTCGCTTTTGTTGGGGAAACACTGGCGCAGCCGGCAGTAAAGCCCCAGGGAGACCTGTGGTCGGTATGGGATGGTTTTTGGGGCATTGCTTGCCCTTCCCTGCAGCTGGGTAGGCCGGGGAGCTGCTTCTGGCACCCCTTGGTAAAGGACCTTCTTGCTCAAAAGATGGAAGTGGCGGGGGGAGCCCCACCACAAGGCAGCACTCGCAGAGCTTAGCCAGGTGCCAGTGGCTCCTTCTTTGAAGGTGGTGATACACGGCGCGTGCCCACGGGGCTCAGAAAGCAGGTGTAGCACAGCACCCACAGCAGCAGGCTGAGAAGGGAGGTCCGAGCCCGTTGCCCGCGTTTCTTCTCGAATCCAACAACAGTCCTGTTGTGTGTGGTCATTGCTGGGCAAGCATGTGCAGGTGGGCTGCCGTCTTGCGGCAGGACCACCCCCAGTCCATATGGACTTGCACTAGCAAGGTTCTTTGTTAATCTCAAAATAGATCTGTGCCCAGGCTCTGTGACAGCTTGTTTCTGATTCCCAAAAGTTTGCCTCCTGGCACAGCTCTTCTGCTCCGTTTTCAAGCAGCATTTTAATAGAGCCTTTAATTGTGACAAATTGGAGACAGATCTTTTGAGCTAGATTAACATAACAATGAATCTTTGTAAAGTCTCCTTGTTTGATATAGTTTCCACTCCTTTCTTGGGTCAGGTCAAACTCTTTTATCCAAGAATATATGTCCTGCACAACTATTTTCTTTCAATCCAATCTGACATTTGTTCCTGATAAATTTTAAGATTCTTTTCTTTGGCAGGTGACCCGGTATTACAGTCTGATTTCATTGACAGTTAGTCTTCCTCCAGATCAGCAAATAATTCATAATTGCTGCCTCCTCATCCATATCTTCAAAAAGCTGTGATGTCTGCCTCGGAAAGAGACACTTCTGAAAGGAAGTGGCTTGGACATTAGGGTTTATTTTGGACTATTCTCAAACATATTTAAATTTATGATTTCCCAGTGTCCAGAGGTGCTAGCTATCTTAAATAATAGTCTGGCTTTTGGATAAATAAGTATTTGCTGTATATTTTCATTACCGCCTTTTAATAGGTCCATAGTGCATTAATGTAAAATACCCGCAAGATTAAGTAGATGTCAGCCTAATCATTTTTTCATTCATTGTTTTGTTTTTTCTTTTTTGTTCTTTTCTTAACTGAAACCACTGGAATTTTACTCCAATGTGACAGAAAAACGTGACTGAAGGAAACAGCCTGTCAGTACAGTGGCCTCTAATGCCATGTACACCTATGACCACTATGGCAGACCTGGACATCTAACTTTGGTCTTTACAGCCACAAGAGAAAATGCACCACCAGTCAGTAGAATAGCTGCAATATCCATCATCACTTGCTGATGAATAGATGTCATACACTAGCTCAGAAAAATGATAACTCATTTGGTGAAATTAATAAGAAGCTTCTGAGACCTTGTACGCAAGCTTTCAGCTATTGTAGAAGAATTTAGAATTCCTGAAAATGGACCTGCTAACAGACACTAAGCAACACAACTCCAGAAGATCGTCGTCAGGCAGGAAGATGGATTAAGGCCACACAGATCTAAATGTTACGCTCCTTCTCCAACTAGTTTTTTTGGGGGAAGGATATAACTAGATATAATCATTTAAGACAGAACCAGAGACATCTAATCTCCTTCCTACAGGCATGCATAGATCCCGTCAGACAGAGAAGAGTCCACAAACACTATGCTCATTGTGGCAGCCTGTAGTTGCATGAGGATGAGGGCATATACTCTGCAAATTTAAATGATGGGTGCTCTGATGAGGCTTATTGCTCCATTGTCACTTAGGTAGCAGTGGCTAGATTATCAGTGGTACGTAATGGCTGAAACATGCAGATAGCTGGGAGTTTCAAAAGTGCCTAAATAAATGGATACATAGCTCCCACTGATTTCAGTAGGGTGTTGGCCTGATGTCTTTTTAGATGCTTTAGACAAGTGTTTCTCAATCTCTTTTGGACCAGGACCCATCTGTAAACATGGATGGCCAGTCTCAAGCCAGTGCTCCTCACTCCTGATCCACTGTCCGCTAGCCCCCCAGTGTGTTGGGCAGGGAGAGGGTGTGTGGGGGCTCCAAGCAGCCCCTCACAAGCTGGAACTCTACCAGCCTGCAAGGGAAAAGCTGCAGTTTCCCATGTTTTTCTCCTTTAAAGGAAAATCCTTTTTTTCTAAGTTTGTTAATCCATGTTTACAGGTTGTTCACAACCCTTTCATATATCCTTATGACCCACTTTTGGGCCAGGACCCATGGGTTGAGAAACACTGCTTTAGATCATCCCAAGAGGCACCTATCTGCTCCTTTATGTACCTGCATACGTTTGGAAATCTGGTCTTTAGTCTGTTTCTTAGGTAAAGAGATTGGAACTTTATTGTGGTCTATGATTCTGCTGAAGACCTTCCCATAGTGACTGTTGCTTTCCTAACAGAATGAAATGTAAACTAGCATGCTGTTGTGAGAAGCTAGTTCCCACTCTAAGCCCCAAACCGATTTTCAGATGACATGGGGCTGGACTGGTAAATTTTTCTGCTTTCTCCTGGAAACGTTAGAATCTTCTATACTGCAACAGTGTAGCTGGCTACATAGTAGTTTTTGATTTCAGAAATGTGTTCTGCACCTCACTGGTGGCCCACAGAGCATTTGCTAGTAGTGTGAGAAGAACTAGCTGATCAGATGATTACAGCTCCTGTATTTCCAGTTGTTAAGTTGCATTAAAAGGCAGTTAAAATGCATAAAATACTTTCTTAATAGTATTTTTCCATGGAGGCAACAACCAGATAATTGTATTTGGCACAAAGATGCTATGTGATCATAAACGGGAAGGGAGTGGGTCTGAAACTGCTTCTGTATTAAAATGTGGAAGAGTTTGGTAATTCCTGCTCTGGAGTGTTTATTTGTAGCTGGACAGATACAGTTCTGGCCTCTTCACCTCCTGACACTGATGCATTTGCAGCACATAACTGAGATTCTTGCATAATTGAAGAGAGAGTCATCTCAGGTATCTCCCACTCTGTTCAGCATATTCCAGCTGTATTTTTTTTCCAGATTTTGGCATGCAGCTTGGATCATGTTACATTTACAGAAGAGTTTATAGGCATTGCTGAAATAAAGGATTTCCTAGGAAACAAAGGAAATTGAGTGAAGCAAAGATATGAAGGGGGCCAAAAGCTAACTATATATATAAGAACTGTCTTTTGTCCACAGTAGTTTACTCCTCAGTTTGGGTCCAATAATATTATAGTCAATATTATTTATTATTATGTTTCTCAGCTTCCAGAATTGTCAATGTGGAACAAATGAATAAAATGTAAGAAAATGTCAGCCAGCCCTTGTATATTTTTGTTTTAAACCCAGAATGTCAAGACAAATAGGCAGTTTTGTTGCTGGAGTGCAAAACAAGATGATTTTTTTATTTGAATACACAAATGACTTATGTTTCAGCCTTTATTATTTTTGCATATTAGAAAATATGTTAACAGAGTAACTTATTTAAACTGAATTTTTTTCTTTTTTTTCTCCCCTACTCCAGGACAGCAGTAAAATCCACTGATTAACTGTCCAGAAGAAAAGCAGTATGCTTAAACATAGTTAATAGGTTGTACATGTGATTTTGTCACATGAATGCACATGCTTATGTGCATATGTTATTAGCCTAATCTTTATTACAAATACAAATTGCTAGCAATTAAACGCTAGCTTGAAGGCAAAAGCAAGAGGGAGATCCAGGGATTCAAAGGATCTCACAGATCTGGTACAGGCTTGTCATGTTTGTGTAGGACCCATGGAGCTTGCAAAAGTGAATATGAAAGGAATGTCAGAATAAATGTTTCATGTCACTCGCAGTTGCTTTTTCCTTGCTATGGTTATTAGTGTTGTGTAAAGGTTCATAATATGTAAATCATCTACTGTATTTTCTGGTATATAACCCACACCTCTCTTACCAAAACCAGATGGTAAAAATTGGGGTTCTCATTATATGTGAGAAAACTAGATGCCTACATGTCTAGAAATTTGGCAGCAGGGGAGCAGTGGCAACTGCAGCTCTAGAACTGGGGTGGCAAGCAAAGTCAGTCTGCAGCTGGGGCCAGAGCATTGGGTTGGACCTCGCATATGGCCCTTGACCTGGCTCAATGTGCCAGATCAGTCCAGAGGCTCCATCTGGCATGCCAGGCTAGAAACGAGCTTGCAAGTAGGCTCAGATCCCTACCTGCTGCTACTCAGTTTTTACCAGGACAATTTTTTTCTTCATTCTGCCTCATAAGAAATAAGGAGTTTATTATTGTACGTGGGTCATGTTAATGTGAAAAAAATAGGGCATTTATGGAGAAGATCTAAGTGGTACTAAAGCCATTTTCTGCTGTGCACTGGTGCAAAATGGCCTGAAAACTGACATAGCTGCTCATTGAAGGATCACTTCTGTATAGGGATGTTTCTCTTGGTACAATTGCCATAATTGTTCCTATTCTAGCTGTTCTTCTCTGCTGCTGGCAAAGGTAGTATAGAAGGTGGAAGGTATAACCTTTCAAACAGCTAATCAGTCCTTCGCTGCTGTATTGCTCCATGGCATATGTTGACAGTGAGTATAATTTAAAGCAGTCTTGAGATTTCTGTACATTATGTTGGAGAACTACACTGATACACAAATCAGGTAGAGCACAAGGGCCACATACCCCTACCACCCTCCACCAAAGTTTTAGTATTTTGAAGTAAAAGAACTGAAAACAAAAATGAATGTTGAGAGTATCTCAAAGGAAAAGTCCATTTATGTGCTGTGTACCAATGTTTACAGTCAGTGTTACTGATATTTACACAAAGAAAATCTGCAAATTTAGAATAGGAAATATGAAAGAACTAGATGTGTGGTTAAATGTAAAGTTTGTGATCTGCTTTGTTTTCTCAGCTTGGTAACAGGGTGAACTGTTTGTTTCACAGGATAGTTAAAATGTCATTGCTGTCTATGCTTCCCGACAAATTACTACAAACTACTATTATTAATGAATTAGTACATGGCTGCAAGCCAGGATCATTCTTTTCCATAGGCATGATCCTGCATGTGGCTTTTATTCTTCCACTCCCAAGATAAGAGGAATTTTGATTAGGAAAATTCATATTTGAAAACAAAAGAATCAGTGGGAGATTGGAAGGGGAGGAAAAGGGGATCAGGTGACTGAGTGTGTATTTGATGTGTAGGTTGGTAGAAAGTTGGATGCATGAGTAACTGGGCTCTCTGCTTCAATTCTGATGGTTGGAACCTGAAGAGCAAGTATTTATTGCAGATCATAACCTTTATCTTTGTATATTTCTTTCCTTTTAAATCCTCTCCTACTCCTCTCTTACCACTTGGAGGCAGCGTACAAAACACCTGTGCAACTACACACTGCCACAGTGAGCACAGTGGTGTGATCCCTTCCCTCTCTGAGGGTATTTATGCATGCCTGTAAAAAGGAGACTAGACTTCTGTTTGGTTCAATCTTAAATGAGTATATCCCTTTGGCACTATTGCATGCAAACTTAGGGATTGTATTATGAAAGAGGCAGCTTTTCATGTTAGGACACGTCACACCAAAACATTTTTTATTACAACACAACACTGAAGAGAGAAGAGAAACCACATTGTGCTGATTCAGATAAGAAGGTTCACGAACGGTGAAAGAATGATGGGATCAATGAGATGGAAAAGATCCTCAAAAACCTAATGATACACTACTAGGGACACTGATGGTAAGTGCTCCTAGCAAAAAACCTGTTCAGTCAAATGAGGTCAGCTGTGGAAGAAGCTGAGCATCCTGCCATGCCCAATTCACAGAAAGTGCTGTGCATGTTTTGAGTTCCCTTTTGTGGGGAGGAAAACTAGAACTCTCACAGGAAAAATGATTGTTCAGAACAGGTGAAAGGGCATCCGGCCTATGCATGACAGTCTCAGCAGTGATAACACTTCAGTCAAGCCTGGCATTTGTGCAGGTAGTAAAGAATGACGGGTAGGATTCCATCTGATCATCCACACTGATAAATTTGCACCTTATTAAAAAAGGGTGTAATTATTGGATTTCTGGAATGACACATTCAATGTGGAGCTACTTAGCAAAAGTATTCAGCATCTAAACTGCAAGAGCTCTGATGTCAGGAAAGATGGCAGAAATTAATCATTGTCCTCCCAGGCAGCCCTCCCAGATTTTGTAAGAGCTCTGAGAGTTTCCTCACCTATATACATACTCAATCATCAACTATCATTCACAAAACACTTACATCTTCTTAAGCGTACCTTAATGGACCAAGCTCCTTCCAGAAGTGATGCAGACCCCTCATCACTAATGAGTGAAAAACACAGAGTCAGAATCTACTCTAGTCAAGATCTGCAGAAAAAGGAACTATTCTAGTTATTAGGCTGTACTTAAAGCTAAGCAAAGACTGTCAAAATTCCAAGGTTGAGTCAATTCAGTCTTCACAAGTGAGTCACATAGATTGAACAGATAAACAAGTAAACAGACATTCACTTTCGATTCCAGAAATGCAGCCACATGTCTGCAGTGGTCCAGATCAGAAGTCGGGGGGGACTAGAGCATGCCTCCCTTGTCACAGGCCAGCTGGGCTCTGTGAGTGAATCAATTTTATCACAGGTCAACTGGGCTGTTAGGTTCAGTTTCGGATCAAGGAGGCAAAGCTGGGAGTGAAATAAAGGCATATTTTTTATAGCTTACACACACACAACAGTTAACAGAAAGATAAATGCAATAAGCAGATAATGCAGTATTTAAGAGCTAATAGTAAATAACAACAGATAGATCAATTCTGTCACAGGCCAACTGGGCACTGTGAGGATATTAGCCACTGGGCTGTTCAAAACAACAGATAGACAGACATGGGTTGGCAACTTATTGCTAGTCCCTCAATGCCAGGTATGCGTCAAGTGATTCCAGCGAAGTCAGGCATCCCTTGATCAACGCTGTCAGAGGGTTACCGGGAAAAGTCTCTTGATCAGGATCCGATCCTCACTCACACCAGGAGTCTGGGGTCTGGGCGTGGAACAGAAATGACCGTTCTGTTCCCTCCTTCCTGCTGGTTACCTGATGCACGTGTTTTTTATACGTAGTCTTATGTTAATCTGATGGCCTCAGAGCCACTCATAATGTTGCCCTATAGCTGTTACCCTATGGGATTGAAAGGTGTTAAAATTATAAAAGGTTACTACCCAGACTAGGGTTTATCCAATAAGCAAATTATGATTCAGCACCTGTAAGTTTGAAATTGACATTGCTCCGCCTAAGCCCCAACCCCTTTTAGGCTGCATTTGGATATGCTTTCTTGGGATATGTTTTCTTGGAATGTGTTGGATGTGCCAGGCAGTTAGATCCAGTTTTATCAACAAGGCTGAACCCTGAGCAAAAAAACCGTTAGGTCTCCTAATCTTACAGCTACAGCTTGCCTATGGGGCCCAGTGAGTTTCATGAACAGTTAATTTTATCACTTTGGTTAAACTTATGACAGACAAGTTACATTTGCAGTTTACAAGCTTTATATTAACTAATATTACCTGTTTAGGCAAAATACCAAATGCCTCCAAGAAGCACATTTTATTGCTTATTAATCACACTGGTTCTGGCTGTTACACTCTGTGCTTGGCTGGAGCGGACAGCTTGAGCCAAAACTTGCCCATCCACCCTGCAAGGGTGAATCTGGAAGGGATATGGGACAAGTTCAATAAACTGATTTAACTTAAATCAGTTAAGTGTGATGCTACATCCCTGCAGGTTTATCTTCAACTGGTTTCAGCCATTTTGAAAGTGGTTTGTATGCACTGAACTTCTGTTGTGTTATAGTTTTGAACCAGTTTCTGATCACTTATACCGGTTTATGTGTAATTTATAGCCCAAGAAGTCAACATTCTGGCCATGTTCCCTTCCTACCCAGATAAACCCCTTGTACTAGCTCTCTAGGATGATGGATAGAAACTGGCTTCTATAACCCCTGAGGACTCCTTTATGTCTGTGACATTTGTAATGTCTGGGCAGCATGAAAGGAGTGCAGTTAGGTTGTGAAGCAGCTGTCTAATTTTCATTGTGAACTGTGGTCCCTCCAAAATACCAGCTTGGCTCTTCTAAACTACACAGCCAGTCCTTGCTGCTTGTTTAGTTTTAATTACAAAAGTTTTCAGCTCCCCTAAGTGGAGTTATAGATGGAGTTCAACATTTTCCACTATAAGGGCCTGTTTACAGTTGTTTATACTGTAACTTAACCCATTCAGCCTGAAATATTCCATGCTGAGTATCTGTTTCATTGTGTGTACGTGTTTAATTTCAGCCAAAAGAGTTCAGCCATTCTGGAAGGCTAAAGAAAACTCATTTTAAGTCATTTCTGGCAACCTTTTCTTTGGAAAGTCCTTGTGACCCTACATTTTGGAGAAGGGGGTGGAAACTTGATAGGAAAGGAGCCTTTGTACCAGAAATATGCCTTTTGCTATCACCCTGAAAATCCACTCAAATTTGGTGAAAGTATAAACTTTTGAGCCTACATGAGATGTGTGTCTCAATAGAGATTTGCTAAAATCTCCAAAGATTTTATCCTCTCTGAGCATGTGTAAGCCTCTCTCAGCTTCTAGTGTTGAACAGATTGCATTTCAACAGAGCAACTGATCGTGTCCTAGCCCAAGGATGGCAGCCTGCAGCCAGATCAAGTGGCATGGCAGATCAGGGAGGGACAGGCAGCATAGCTGCAGATAGAGCAGGATAGCAGGCAGAAAGCACAGGGCAGGAGGAAAGCAGGCCAGGAGACTGACAGGGAGTACCGAGTAGGGAGCAGAAAGCAAAGCAGCAGATTGGATAGATTAAGGGAACTGGAGTTACACTCAGGGCGTGTCTAGATGAGCACGCACGTGCCTCTTGCCCCATCTCAAACCCCTTTGAGGCAGAGCAAGAGGCATGTGCAGGAATGAAAAAAGATTCCCCGCACTACAAGTTTGCAGTGTGGGGAGAAAATTAGACCCCTGGATATCCAGGAGTCTAAAAAAACTGCTCCGCAGAAGAGTGGAGCAAGGCACAGTCCCAGACTGTGCCAGGGAGTGAGTCCTCCAAAAGAGATGCTCTGGTGTCAGCCAGAGTGTCTCATTTGTTTTCCTGCTGCCTCCGGCCCCCAGCACTGTCCAAGGTAAGTTGGGGGGGGGTTATGAGTGTGGGTGGGTGAGGGATGGCGGAGGGGGGAGTGGCAGGGGGGATGTCCCTGGGGCTGCAGGGGTATGGACCTGGCTCAACCCCGTGCAGCTCGCTAGTCTGGTTTTGCACTGGAGC
>NW_017729004.1:36461423-36461931 GCF_001723915.1 Gavialis gangeticus | reverse complement strand
TCGCTGGTCTGGTTTTGCACTGGAGCAGGTCACAGGGCTCCAGGAGGCACGCAGAGGACCCATGGCTCCCAGAGCCGTGTGACCCGGTCCAATGCAAAGCCGGACTAGCAAGCCACAGTGGCTGTGTGTAGGCCAAACAAGCAAGGCAATATTTAAGCCCCAAGAAAAGACTCAGTAGTCTTGAGCTAGTCAGTAGCCATTGATTTAGAAATGTGCATGTTGAGAAGACCCCTGGGGAGTCCAGCATATAAACATCAATGTATTTGGGGGGAAAATATCTTTTATTGGAGCAGCTACATTGTTGGGAGAGATTTTAGACAAGCTTTCAAGCACAGTGCTCTTCAGGTCTCAGAAAGAAACAGATGCATATGTAAATACAAACAGTCTGCTTAAAGGAAAGGAGGAAGGCTGTAAAAGGAGCAAAGAGACATTGTCAGGATTACCTAGAGGATAAGAGAAATGCAGTAGGAATGGATGAAGATAGCGGAGGCAGCCAAGGGCTTCTAGG
>NW_017729004.1:36448202-36456423 GCF_001723915.1 Gavialis gangeticus | reverse complement strand
AATGCAGTAGGAAGGATAACCTGATAAGGGGAAGAGCAAGACCATTCCAGAGGAAAGAGGGTCCTGAGCACAGAGAAATGAGCAGGTAGATTATAATGGGCCATAAAGTCAATGTCTGTGTTAAGTCCCAGATTTTTAGTATCCAGTAGTTATTAATGTTTGTTCCCAGACCTGTCTTTTGAAGATGTTTTATAAATGTCTCTTGAGAATGAGGCTTGTGAGGTCAGAAAGCGCACAGTTGTTCCAATAAAAGAGATCACCCTTGCCATATTTTCTGGACCATCGTGGCTACAATATTATTCCAGCACTACCCATAAAAGATCATCCATTCTGCATGCATGCACACATCATGCTCCAAAGACCCATGGGTGCACAGTGGGCTATCTCAGAGGCATGATCAGTCTTGGCACAGTGGACTGTGTCACACCTGAACCTGTTAAGCGAGCTGGAGTTGCATAGGAACCCAAAGTCATTCTTTCAACCTGGTGATGATGTAGGAGTTCCTGGAAGCTGTCTCCTGCAATGGTTTAGCTGTTTAGAGAGTGCGCAGCACTGTCCAGCCAGCATTACTGTTACATACAGTGGCAGGTTCTTGAACAGTGTCAAGTGTGGTTCAGTGTATTAGCTGTATTGGGATGCCACATTTCACATAAAGAGTTGTTTGTGTGGTAGTGGATTTGGTCGGGCTTCTGGCCTGCTTGACTAGGAAAACAGACAGAGACCAGAAGTGCTGATACTGCTTATTTTAGTTACATGTTCTGAGATAAGGAATCCTGCATGCCTTGTTTTGTCTTGCTATATTACCCTGTGCACAGATGTTTTCTTTAAGTAAACTGCCTGTATGTCTGTGTGTAATTTACTATTGTTTTGTTTCTCCAAGGTCATATTTTTTTTCTCTTGCTCTGTCTTAAGTATAAATATGCTTGTAAACTTATAGAATTTGAGAAATCCTTTGAAACAGACAAGTGGGTGATTCCCCTTGCTGTATGGAATTCTCCCTGTGATCACACTATAGCCCCAAGTAAAGAAAAGCTGGCTCTGTCAGTTCTGATTCAACCACAACGCGAAGTTTGATTTCTTCCACTTTTGCAAGGACCAGTAATCATAACACATTTGTTGGTTTCAGTGTGCCTATAATAATTCTTGTGATGTGATTAAACTGGATATCTACTACTAAGGTGTGGGCTCAGTTTAACTCAAATGGGGCAAAGAATTCACCAACTAAAGAGCAGAAATCAAGACCTGAATTAATCAGCATTTGTATACTGCCTTCCCAGATAAACCATACTAATTTGCTAAGGAGATTGTTTCTACTCTTTATCAGCTTACCTACTTGCATGATACATGAAACAATGTATGTTTCCAGTTGTGACCAGTTGTATGACAGAGTAAGTTCTTTTCAAAACTTAATAAGAGTTTCCAGTAAGTGTGACACCCCGGGAGGCAATATGAGTGAGGCAGCAGGAACTCCTTGATGTGGCAGGAGAGCCCCATACCCTTGCAAGGACAGTAGCATGACTGTTACTTCTTTACTGTAAAAAGTTCTTTATATAAGTTCTTAGAAATAATAAAGCTGTTTCCACACCCCAAGCCTCATCAAGATACTACAGACTGCATCCAGCAGTTCATTTACCCTGCACCAGCTCAGTCTCCACTTCAGGCACAAGATACAGTGCTCAGTAAACAGCTGCTGCAGATTTCTTAGCAGCTGTGAAGGAGTTAACACAGGAGTCTACCCCTTCTGCTCACTGGGCCACAGAGGTGGCAACCATTTTGACAGCCATTAGAGCAGTCTGCATGCTTCTATTCCAGTTAAGAAAGTCATTTTCCCTGCTTTAGACATGCACCCCAAATTTGGAAGGCTAATTTTGAAGGTGGGGGGAGATGTGCGTAGTATGCAAGTAAATGTGGCACTTCAGTTTGGTGAGAAACCTGCCCAAACATCAGAGTTGTCCTAGCATGTGCTTAATACCCTGTAGAACATGGGTGGGTAATTATTTCAGCTGCAGGGCCACTTAATGAGTTTTGGTGAGCTGTTGAGGACCACACACATAGAATCTTTTAGAAGATATAATTTTAACAAATTATAGATAAAAAAGAATCATATAATAAAAATCAAACATCTACTATAACATTTTAATTCTATTTCAAAAAATAATATTTGTTCTGATTTGTTTTTTTAAGTGGCATATATTGAGGTGATTGCAAAATAGCTTAAAATAGAGTCTTACTCTTGTATATTGTGGGTGTGGGCGATGTGAAGGGATGGTGCAGGGGCTGTAGGTACGTCTGTGGGGTGGGGTGCTAGACCCCAGGAGCCGGCTGGTGTTGGGGTGGGGGCAGAGAGTGCATGCAGCATGGCTTATCTGGGTGGTGCAGGTGCAGTCCATGGCTGCCATCATGGTGCTCTGCATGGGGTTGAACCCTGCCTGCTCCTCCCTGGGCAGCCCATGCCATGCTCCTGCTTGCATCTGGCCCTGGCCAGTGTGCACAGCTGCCCAAGTACTGCTTAGCTCCCCCCACCTTCAGTGGCTCCTCTTCCTTCTCCTCCTGCCTAATCAGTTGGCTGGTCATATTTTGCCCACCCTGTTGTAGGATCATCTGCTCCAGGAGTTTGCAACTACAGTTACAGAAGTGATATTAGGAGATAGCTGTCTGTTAAAAAATGATCCTTGCCTCGATTTAACTTTTCTACATAACAGTGTCTGGGGTATAAGGCTCCCTCATGTAGGATGTGAAGATGGACAGCTAGTGCTGGCTCACTTATCAAGATGTTACAGGTGTTCTGGTGATACGTTGTCAAAACTGTAATGACTGGGACAAGTAGTCATTGCTGAGGGATATGAATAAGACAAGGACAGGCTGGAAGGAGAAGACAGATGCTTGGGGTAATGCAGAGACACGGCTGTGCCCACTAGACACATTCTCATACGGAGCTTGGAATGGAATCACATGCCCCCGAATATCATATCTGCTTCAAAATAAAATCTCAGTTTGCGTTTTTAAAACCTTTGGATATTACTCACCCAAAGCTATGGGAAAAGAGCAGTATAGTTACAAAGACATGCAGTTAAAGTCAGACACAGCATGAATGAAAGCTGGCTGCACAACCAGGCTGCCCCCTTGTGTAGATCCATTATGATAGTCCTTAATTACATAATCACCCCCAGTTTTGCCATTTTGTGCCTCATTCAGTGCCCAGCACTAATGCTGCTCACTTCATAAGCAACTATTTTGTCGTCTTGTTTTGTTTTTACAAGCAGTGTAAGCAGGTTAGTGAGGCTGCTGCTTTTTCGCAGCCTGGCTCTGCCCAGAGGGGGCTCTTGAGCTGGTCTTTAAACTGCAGGCACAGTCCTTACTCACAAAAAGAAACCGATCAACAAACCAAACTGATAGCCCTTCTCCAGGCTGTAGGAGAGGCCCTTTAGCTCTGGCCCCTTTCTAGTATGGATTTTTTTCTGGATTTCAGCCCACCTCCTACTCATGAACTGCTGTTTCTCCTCCAGCTCAACCTCCCGGTTCTCTGGGCTTTTCAGCTACCTGCTGGGCCTCTACCACAGGCTGTCTGCTCCCTTTCAAAATGGCCTGTCTTCCCTGTTACAAGTAGCTATTCAATATTTGTTTTCTCCTCCTTGTTTAGTGTTTTGCTTCCTCTCCTTTTTACTGCATACTATTCAAACCCCAGCCAGAAAATATCTTCATGGCTTTTCTGTAGTACTCATCACAACGGTATCTGTGTTCTGTGCAAACATTAAAGAACTTATATTCAGAACATCCTATGAAATGAGTGGATATTTTCCCCATTTTAGAGATGTAGGACTAAAGCACAAAGGGGTTGTAAGAAGTACTTACTGATTTTGGGTGTTGAGTTTGAGGTATTTAGGACCTGATTCTCTTAGAGTATTTAGCATAAAATAGCACTAGGGACAGAAGTTACATATAAGCCAGTTTAAGCGACCAGAAACCAGTTCAAATCTCTAACACAACAGAAGTTCAGTGCACACAGACTGCTTTCAAAATGGCTGAAACTGGTTTAAAATAAACCTGGATAGATCTAGTGTCAGACTTAACTGATTTAGTTTAAATCAATTTATTAAACTTCTGTCCCAGATCCCCTCCATATTCAAGATAACTCATAGTCCCCCAGCATCCCAGGATGCTTTGCACTTCCCTCCTGCAGGGTGGGCAGGCAAGCTTTGGCTCAAGCTGTCTGCTCCAGCTGAGCAGTGAGGCATACTCTAGTGTCCCCTTGCCTCTGACTTGAGCCACTGCAGGCATGTGGCTGCATTTGCGGAATCAAAAATGAACGTCTGTTCGCTTGTTTATCTGGTCAATCTGCGCAGCTTAGACTAATGTGCAAAGATTGAATTGATTCAGCCTTGGCCTTTTTGACTGTCTTCCTAGCCTGTATGCTCAAAGCAAAGCACTCACTGACTTCAGTTGCAGCTGTGAGAGCTAAGCAGTTCTGCAAATCAGATCCCAGCATATTGGATCAGGCACCCAGAATATAATTAGAATGATGAAGATCCAGCCAAGCCTGTTGGCCCATTGGGTTAGTGTAGTTAAAGCACCCTAGTTTCTTAGCCAACAACATACAAGGGAGAGATCACATATGACTGCCTTTGACTCCTCAGTCTGAATGACCAGGTACCCATTACAACTGGGTCAACTGGAGGCAGTCTTTGGCATGAGTCCAGAACAGGGCTTGAACTTGTGTCTCAGGGGCAATAGCAAAAATATTTTTTATCACTCTGCCATCACACTTCTGACACTCAGAAAATCTGGAACATACAATTAAAGTGTGCCTGCAGACAGTATAGCTCAAGCAGTATGTTCTGCATCTCATAGGAACTCTTTGGCAGACAGAGAGAATTCAGTTCTCCAGCATGGCACTCCAGTACTTTAATTATGAGGCTGCCCTTTCTCTTCCTACAATCATTGCTTCATTCACTACATACCTTTCCAACTTCTGCAACATAACAGGCAGGAGTCCAACATACAGCAACGTCCTTCAGTACACAGCCCTGAATCATCTCCACAGCAAGGTAGAAAAAAGTCATATATCAACATGTAATTAAGGATTGCACCATAACGTGTGTTTGCAAGAGTTTCGAATTAAGGCTGCACAAAGCAAGCCTTAGTTCCAGAATTTCCTCATTTCTGTAAGCTTGACTTTGCAACCTGGAAAATGTTCTCCTAATGCATTTTGGCAGGTAGTATCTATATATGCTGTAGCTCAGTATTTGTTGACTTATGCCTTTCCCTCACAATGGCTGCTGAGTACAGTCCTGTGACAGACAGGTGCAGGACTGCTGTGTCCTAACTTGTGCTGGTAGCCAGTATGTGTTGTACTCAGTGCTTCCATTTCATAGGAGGGAAGGGCACATGGGAGAGAATGAAGTGAGGGTTCAAATAGGAGATTCAAAAAACGAAAGAAGAAAAAGATCTTGAAAAGGCATACACGAAATTTAGATGATAGTTTAGGTCTTTTTTCACAAAGGGTCATACAAAGCCTGTGTACCACTGTAGCCTTGTTTTGTATAGAGTTTTAAAAGAATGCCCTCAACTGGAAAATCATTTGTAATTCTGAAAATGTTGTAACATACAACTCCTTGGGTTCCTATTACATCAAGATTACTGCACCTGGCAGCACTGTGTGGGGATGAGGTGAGCAGCTGACAGTGATGAAAGAGCAGTTTAGGGGCTGTTTAGAAATGCTGGGTGGGAACCAGTCCATGGAGCTGGATATAATGTACCTGAAGGTGCTGAGGGAGTTGGCTGATATGACTGCAGGGCAACTGACCATTATCTTTGACAACTCATGGCAATCAAGAGAGGTCCAGACAACTGGAAAAGAGCAAATATAGTGCCTATCTTTAAGGAAAGGAAGAAGAAGGATCCAGGGAACTACAGATTGGTCAATCTCACCTCAGTCCCTGGACAAAATCATGGAGCAGGGCCTTAAGGAATCCATTTCTAAGCACTTGGAAGAAAAGAAAGTGATCAGGAACAGTCAGCATGGATTCATCAAGAGCAAGTCATGCTTTACTAACCCGATTGCCTTCTAGAAAAGATGACTGGCTCTGTGGATGCAGGGGGAGCAGTGATATGTGATATATCGGGGGAAGCAGTGATATATCTTGACTTTAGCAAGGTTTTTGATACAAAGCCTTGGCTGCCTCCCCCTCTCTTCCAGCTGGTGTCGGGGCTGGGTGATGGCAGATGGGCATGGTGGTGGAGGCGGTGCTGCCACTGGAAACTAGGGGTGTGCAAAGTGGGCAGTATTTGATTCAAATTTGGATTTAGCCCAATTTGGGAGACAGTGATTCAATTTTCTGATTCAGATCACTGTCCCGATTCAATTTAGCCGAATCTAAAGATTCAATTCTGATACTGAGAGTCAGTTATTCGGCCATAGACACAGCTTTATAAGTCTTTTCTACATACTTCATGGTACCAGGCATGACTCATGAACACTGAGATGGTGGGGTGGATGAAGCATCCCACAGGAGTGCAGGGGAGTCTGCTGCGGAGCATGCGGGCAACTCCCCCCTGCACCCCCTGGCTGGGAGATCAGCTGCAGGGGGACCACAGGTGCCCCCACAGACCCAAGAGGCACCAGTTGCCAAGGTAGGGGGCAGGGGGGTCTCCCATGCGCTGTGTGGTGGACCCAGAAGTGGACTGGAAGTATTTTTGGTCCACTTCTGGGTCCACCGCCGAGCGCATGGAGTAACACCCTTGCACTCCCATGGGACGCTCCATCCACCCCACCATCTCAGCGTTCACAAGCCATGCCTGGTATGTTGAGGTATGTAGAAAAAACATAAAGCTGTGTCTATAGCCAAATCGTTGAATCTCTCTGAATTGATCTAGAGGCTTCCAATTCAACTTGGAGGCTTCCTATTCAATTTGGAGAGAGAAATGGGTCTTCTGATTTGATTGAGATTTGACCACCAGATCAGTCCGAATCTCCTCCGAATCGAATCAGCGACCGAAGCTTTGCACAGCCCAACTGAAAACCCTCTCTCCCTTCATCCCTCTCTCCCCTCTTCCCCACCACCTCCCCATCCCTACCAGCTGTTGGGGGGGACGGCTCCCTCGCTCCCTTGTACCCTCTGTCCATAATGCTCCCGGCCCTCGCAGCCAATCAGTGCGCATCCTGGAAACTGAAGAAAGGGATGAGGTAGAGCGTGAGCAAGGATGGATCCAAATCCATTACTCTTGGGCTTGCCTATTCCCCTTCTAGACCTCAGCAGGGGAGCTGAATAACTCATTTAGAGTTTTTTAAAACTTCGGCACATGCTTTCTGAAGGTTTTCACGTCAGAATTAGGTTGGCAGTGTGTCTTTAATGTGCAACTGTGTGAACTGAAAAGACATTTAATTTTAAGCCTTCTTAGCCTTCAGCACTTCATCAAGTATTCCATGACTGCTAGCTTGCAAATGCTGGAGTAAAGGTGCCGAGTGTTAGGCTTTGTTTATGCTGTTATTCCCTTAAGCTTTTTTTTCACCTATATGTGGCTATAAATATAAATAACTTGCCCCTGAGATAATTTCTATATGATTACTTTTATATCCTAATTAGGTCCTATATGATTTTTTTATTAACAAGTCATAGAGCATAACACATCATTACCCATTTATGTTTTAAAAATAGTGCTAGTGCTTCCTTCTTCAGACACACTTCAGAATTATCAGAAATATGTATATTTTCTTATCCAGTATTCTGGGTTACCCCAGACCAACTTCTAATAAATAAGGAAACATTTGTGCCTGAACCAAAGAATTATACCCACTGAAGTCTGTAGCTCCTCTCTTGCAGGTACAAGATCTGTACGTCTCTCATATGATGTTTATAACTATCCTCAAAATACAAATCAAAAGTGTTATTTATCCTAAGAGCCAAAGTTTGGTATATTACAATTCATTTCTGAATCTCTGAATTAAAGAAAACTGTTTTAAACTTGAGTAACATTTTTTAGTCACAGTCAACAGTTCTGGGTAGGTTAAAGGGAATTAGCAGCCATTCCCTGTTACTTCCCCACTTACTCTTAATTAAAAAATACTTATTTTCATTATAACAAACTATACTAGATCCAACTATGGCATGGGGTGTCTTATAGACAGACATTGTTGACCAGGGATCTGGGTTTTCTATTCGCTATGGAAAAAATGCAGTAAACCCCAGATTTTCTCATTTGAGACAAAAAACCTGGATTTTCT
>NW_017729004.1:36410862-36443202 GCF_001723915.1 Gavialis gangeticus | reverse complement strand
AAATGCAGTAAACCCCAGATTTTCTCATTTGAGACAAAAAACCTGGATTTTCTCCTCTAAAGGAGAAAAACACGGGAAACAGTGGGTTTCCTCTTGCAGGTTGGCAGAGTTCCAGCCTGCAAGGAGCTAGGGGGAGTGGGGGAAGGGTGGTCAGGCAGGGGACACCATATATATGTGCACACGTACATATATGCATGGCTGCCAGGCAGCCTGGAGAGTAGTTCCCACAGGTAAGTCTTGGCAGGAGGGAGGGAGTTGGGCAGGACTGGGGCAGGGGATGAGGCTGGAGGTGCTGCTCAGCCCAGGCGGTATGTGGGGTTTGGGGACTAGGGCTGGAACGCATGGCCACAGGGCCCAGGCAGGGAGTGGGATGAGGCTGCAGGTAGCTTGTCCAGGAGGTGGCAGGGGGGCATTACCTCCTTGCCGCTGCACGCTCTCCAAAGGGCATGGGAGGCAAGTGCTCCCAGATTTGTGCATGGGGTGGGGGCAGGCTGAAGACTGCAGGCTCAGGGTCCCTGCCCTGCTTCCCTCCCCACCCCGAGGCCTCCACAGCCTAGTGGGTGAGACCTGATGCAGCAGGGAAGGGAAGCTCAGTGCTGCCACCATGATGAGGCACCTCCTGCCTAGGGTTACCATATTTCCAGGTCCAAAAAAGGACACCTGTCACAGGGGGGTGGGGAAGGAAGGGGCAGAGGGAATATGATGGGGGCGGGGGAGCAGCAGTGCCATGCTCCTGCCCATTCTGTTGCTCCTCACTGACAAGCCACCCCACCCCCCCAGCCCTGCTGCTGCCCCTCACTGTGGATGCACTAGTCCCAGCCCTGCCTGTGCCCCTCACTCCCAAACAGCAGTACCCTGCCCCACACCCCTTGCTGGTGCCCTTTACTCCCAACCCACAGCCCTCTGCACACCCAACCTACAGTAACCCATCCTGTTCCCCATGCCCCTGACTCCTGATCTGCAGCCCCCTACGCCCCTGCTGGTGCCCCTCACTCCCAACCCGCAGACCCCCGCCCTGCTGCTTACACACTCCCTCTCTCGCTGGCTTGCCTAAGCCCATGTGGGGAGCACGTGACCCCCGACAACCAATCACCCTGTCTTCTGCTCCCAGCCTGGAACAGCCAGTCTGGGACAGCGGAAAACCCAGACATTTGCTCTTTTTTTTTAAAAAACGTGCCCAGACACCACACAAAGGTCCAAAAAAGAGGACATGTCCAGGAAATCCCGGACGTATGGTAACTGTACTCCTGCCTGTGCAGCAGCAGTGGGAGCAGCAGCGTGGAGTTGTGCCCTCACTGCTGCTGGGCAGGCAGGGGGTGCCTAGCTATGGCGGCACAGGGCTCAAAGCAGTGGCACTGAGCTTCCCCACCCAGCCCTGCTCGGCCCTGCTACCCTGGGTCTCACCCACTGGGCTATGGAGGTCCCAAGGAGAGAGTAGCAGGGCAGAGAGCCCCCAGCCCACAACAGGCAGCCTCATCTGTCCCACCCCCACAGCCACCTTTGGGGGAGGGGAAACCAGACTCTGCACTTTGCTCCAATACAGCAGCCACCACCTCCTATGGGTGGCAACTAGAGCTCAGGGGCTGCAGACCCAGGTCCCTGGCCCCTAGCCCTGGCAGCTGGGGGCCCCTCCAGCAGGACTGGTGGAGGAAGCAGCAGACTGTGGATAGCGAGTGAGGGGCCCCAGCAGGGTCCAGGGGGCTGTGAGTGAGGGAGCGAGGGGCTCCAGCAGGGATGTGGGAACTGGGCGAGGACTGAGGGGCACTAGCAGTGCCCAGGGGGCTGTGGGTGGGGAGTGAGGGGCAATGGCATGGGCAGGGCACCGGCATATCAGGGCTGCTCAGCACCACAAAGCAGGTAGGAAGACTGCCGCAGTTGGACCCGTCTCCTGGTGAGCAAAGGGAGAAGGGCAATCTCTGAGTTTTCCATGATAAATAAGCCAAAATCAAATGCCAAAATGTATAGGTATTTAGAATTTTATTATAGTGATTGAGGCATGGGTAGGCTTCCAAATTGCTTAAAAACTGTAAATAGATCAATAAAACATTGTGTTCCACTGGTGCCTGTATATATAGTGGTGTTCCATTTGGGGGCTTTTAATCAGAGAATTTGCCATTTTTATCAGAGAAATAATGCTTTTTAAAGAAGGAAAACCAGGATCCCTGTTGATGACTAGGTTCTGGATCCCCTTTGCATAAGCCAAGAAATTAACCTTACTGAAATAATCAACACAGCTGCTTGGATGAACTAGATATTTAACCATATCAGCACCAGTTATTGCAATCTATTGGCTGCAGTAGCAGTCACAGCATTCTTGCAAGTAAAGATCCCAGACAATGGATCTGTCTAGTCATGGATTCTCTGGTCACACTTCACATTATTTCTAGCTCATGTCCAGGGCACCATTTCTATGGCAACAGTTTTCTCACACACACAAGGATTGCAATCCTCTTTGTATCTGTCTTTGCTATAATCAGGAATTGCAGAGTTTCCATTACTCCTAGGTCTTCCATGAGCTTAAACGTACGGAGAAGGTTTTGTAGTGATTGTTATAAGAATCTTTAAGACTATCAAACTTTTGGTGCGTATGAGCTCATTAAATTCAATTTATAGACTCAACCAGAGCACCAAGTCTGCACTTCCAAGTGCAGACTCACAGTTTTTTGAGCCCTGGATTAAACTTTTGAGATTTTTTGATCACAGATGTATATTAAGTAACACTCTCCATGCTGAGTATGCCCCTGGTGCAAAGACTCTGTCCAGTCCAGGTGAATAGATTAATCTGAGGCCTCTGAATGAGACAACCAGAATATTCCAAAGGTTCATTCCAGCCTTTCAAAAACTCTGACTCTGCATTTGGAAGACATGACGGTGTTTTGGATGAGTCAGAAGACTGAGATGACAGGCTTTGTGTTGGTCCAGTAAAATAGCAGATGGATCACTGGGTCACATACTTGAAACTGCACTCTCTAGTCTATCATTTTTCATTCCAAGGATCCCCAAGCCATACCTTACAAAATTTTTAAAGTATTTGTTAAAAGGTTCTGTGGCCATTTTCGGACATTGTGCATTTGTCATTTTTGAACCATCACCAATCAAGGGGGGGGTGTCCCCCAGTGGCTGATTGCCAGCCGGGAGGGAGGGGGGGGTCCCCCAGCAGCCAATCACTGGGCCAGCAGCAAAACTGACACACTCCTAAGAGGAGGGACTCGGTGAATGCCATACACATTGCACTGTTTTAAGCTGTTTTAGTGATCAGAAAAGAGTTTGATTATTCATTGCAGATAATATTCGCTGCAGTTTTTATACTTTTTTCCTCTTTGTAAATTATACATGAGCAGCTTTTAGTTCCTGCAAATGTGTTCATGATTTGTATAGATTGGAATACCAGCATATGGGTCATTTGGTACCACTGACTTGGCATGAGATGCTTCTTCTTGTGGAACAGAATTGATCACTTTCTTAGTCTGACTTTTTGAAGACAAGCATTAAGATATATAAAGGACATTTAAATAAATTGCCTGATTTTTTCTAAGTGCTTGAGTGGTAGTAGCTCCCAGCTGGAATATACAGGGAGTAAATTGTTACAGAATTCAGCCCAAGATTGCTTTACTTCCACAACCCCCAACCCTGTATTTTACACTCAGTCATTTTGTTTTCATGCAGGGCAATCTCTAGATGGGTGCCTAGTAGAGTATGGGCATGCAAATGCTTACATAAGGCAAGTTAAGGTGTAATTGTACAGTGCACCAGTGGCAATTGTCCATGCATGCATGTTACCCATGGCAGTGAGGTGACTTACCCTCAGTGAAAGCGGGAAGAGTAGGTACATAGGCATTTATGAGACACGTGCCTGGCTGGGCATTTGCTGCCTGACACACATCCCCATGGCTTCTCTGCTTTACTGCTGCCCATAGCAGCTGTGGCAGAAGGAGAAGGAGCTGCTGGAGGCAGGGGGAGTTGAGCAGTACTGGAGCGGTTGCAGAAGCAGCCCAACTGGGAAGCTGTGCATGCTGGCCTGGGCTGGGACGCTGCTGTCTGGTGGGTGTGGGGTGGGTGCAGGCAGGTGCATGACACGGGCTGCCCTGTGTAGGAGCAGGCAGGGCTCAGCCCCATGTGGAGTGCTGCAGGGGCAGCTGCAGGCCAAATACAATCAATTGGGCACCCACCCACAGGCTGGATCCAATCAGTTGGCAGGCGAGATCCAGCCTGCAGGCTGTGCTTTGCCACCTCTGCACTATATCTATAAGCATTCCCTTCATCCACCCAAGCAGTTACTTTATCAAAAGAGATCAAGTTTGGCTCCTGTGGCTCCCCTACTTTACCTCTGGCAGGTTAGGGTATTATGTTTTGTGTTGGGACTCACCATGTAGTTTTACTAAAAGTTAGATTATGGATTTTGGCTCCTCATTCCCCAATTCCAAGTCTCAGCCTCTTCCCTCTCAGCTCCCAGTGTCTCTATCCCTGTTAGCATCCAGTATCCAGTCTTCTGCTCCCATCACAGTCCTTTTTCCCAGTCTACTTCCCACCCTGGTATAGTCCTTCTTACCTGTCCATTTGATTCAGTACCTTACTCCTCCCCAGTGTCTGGACCTCATATTCACTTCCAAAGAGAAAGTCTCCTCATATTCACTTCCAGTGCCCAGACCCAGACCTGGTACAGCCTGCAGCAGCCAGGAACTGCTGTTAGTTACCAGGAAAATCCTGCTCAGCCCCTGGGGAAATGCATGTTCTCTGTGGACAAAATATTTGAGGAATTAATAATCTCTGAAGCTACTAGCAAGATAGTACTCAGCATGTGTAAACTAGAACGAGCTTTTGTACAATAACTAGGCCAGACTTGGGTAGATTTTCACAGGAAGCATCTTTGACATCAGATGCTTTGTCCACCCTGCCAAATTTGAATCCCCTGCTTCAGACCTTGCCGAAGAACAAGCTGCTAGACTTTTTTTTTTTTTTTTAAATATGTACAAAACAACATATTTTTTAACCTTATTCTCACCAAGCCCTTTTGGCTAAAATTTTCCAAAAAACCAAAATGAAACAAACACCTCAGCCTGAGGCATGCACCTGACAGAAAAATGTTCCAAGAGATTCAAGTTTGGCAAAGTTATACGCATCTGAAAGCAGGTGTTTATCATAAGAAGATGCTGGCCACCGCAGTAATAGGTCATTGCACATGCCTTACCTGCAATATTCCTTGCAACGAGGGACATTTTTTTCCAAAGATTCAACAAAAATATTTGCTCTTTGCAGCAACATTCCCTTTTAAAATCCTTTGCCAAACATTCATATAAAAATAATCTTTCTCCTCTTGATTTGCCAGAGAGAAAGGAAGTCAGAATCCCACCCATCCTTTTCTCTGCTGGTTTATTTGTTTTCCATGTGAGATTAACGAGCTCTCTGCAACAAGGCTGGATCCATCTGCAAGTTGCTCAAATAAGTTAATACTTATTTCCTTTTCAGAGGGTGAGCAGACACTGTCACGTTCCACGGGATTTCAAAGCAGTTATCAGTGTTCCCAGACTCAAACGACATCAGAATCCAGGCATTCCCAGTGATAACCTTTTACAACACTGCTTGCTGCTCTTGGGGAAACTGTTACGCCAGAGTCTACCTTAGAGCTGAACAACTGCTGACACAAATGCTCCATTTCATTTCAGAGAGATGATTTATTTCAGCAGTAAAATGGTTTGTAAAATATATAAATGTCCCCCTGTGGGCTTCACATCGATTTGTACTTTGTCTCATGAGACCGGCTCAGTCTCAAAGTCCTTGTCCAAACTGTTCACTAGGCAGTTTTATGATCCAAAAAAAGAAACAATGCTTAGAGTGCTACAAATATTTTGCTTGGAAAGTTTTGCATGTGAGTTGATTCAGTGGCTCTCAGAGATGGCAGGAGCCAAGGCAGGGTGGCGCTTTATTACAGACTAAGTCATTCAGAATTGCATAAACTTTGGTGAGCAACAGCTTACTTCATTAGATGCTCTGAATGGACACTTACATTGTTAGTTAGGCAGTGGCAACTCCTTTCCTCAGTGTTACCTTTAGACATGTCTCTTAGCCTCCTCTGTCTGCCTACAATCAAAGTCTTTCTCAGCTACCTCTAGGAGAAAGCAGAACTGTTGTCCACCAAATAACTGTTTAAAAATGTTTCTTCTTGCTGTTCACTTTTAAGACTGTTCGAGAAGAATTTTATGTGTTTTTAAATCCCAGGTGAGTATCCAGGGTCCTTGATCCTCTGTTCTCATGAGTGTGAATCAGGAGTAGCTGCAAAAAGCAGAAGAGTTGCACCAGCGGCAATAAGAGGAGAATCACTCCACTCCAACCACCTCCTCCCACCCCTGATGCAGATTCAATTAGAAATATAATCACGCTGTAATATCAAATCTTTGAAAATTGTCTCACTGTTCACTTTCCTGCCAAGACCCAAGAACATGGTTCTGCATTTTTCCTGAAATAAATAACAAAGCCATAATAAAGCTTAAAATGCTCTGATTAGGCATTTGATGTCATCTGGTGCTAGAGAGTCATTGAATCCTGCACTGTAGCTGGCAAAAAATGGGAATCAGAAGTCCAATTTCTGATGTCTCGGTTCAAATGCAAACGTATTTATGGATTTTTGTTTTGTTTTGTTTTTTGTTTTCTTTTTAATACTACAAGTTATTTTATAAGAGTTTGCAAACAATAGAGTAACATCTGGCAGTTATTTATGAGCCTGCCATAAGTGTGTCTCACATTGCATATGCTCCCAGTCAGAAAAAGAACGAACACCACAGGGACTTACAGCTGTCAAATGCTACATTCACTATCCAACCACCAGAATTTGTCTACAGTAGGGATGTCTAACTCACTTAGCCCTGGGGACCACGTCAGAATAACAGGGCTTGTGGGCTAGGTCCCGACCTCCCTCCCTCAGCAGGGTGTACTACAGCACCACTGTGCAATCAGCAGTGGTGGCAGGGCAAACAGGCAGTGTTGACTTAGGAGCCACAGTAATGAATGCAGCTGTCACTCAGCCCGCTACCATCAAAATGTGTCCCCAGTGAAGCTCTGTACCTGGAATTTGGCAGTGGGCCCTGCTCCTGCCCACCCTGCCCCTGAATTCCCAGCTCTTTCAGAGCTCCATGGGTGAAATGACATGGCCCACAGGCTTCATTTTTGACATGCCTGGTTTAGAGAGAGGATTCTTCATCAGCTGTTTGCTACTTGCAGTTGCAAACCTTAGATCAAATTAGTAGACTGCAAGGTATTGTCTGTAAACTACTTGAGTTACCCATAGCCTTGAGTTTTAAAGGCAGACCCACTGTTTTGAATAATATGGCCTCTGCATGTTATGTAATGTAGCATGCATCTTTAAGCTCCACATACAGTATTGTTAATGACTACCTTCAGCTACTTTTTCAAAGAGTTGCCTGGCTTCAACTCCCATCGAAACCAGTAGAGATTGTGCAGCCATCACTTTGCACCTTTCTGTGAAAAAACATCCCTCCCTGTCTCCCAGGAAGGAGAAAAGCAGGAGGAAGTTACAAAAGAGACCAGCTAATTCCCTACCTGCTATTTCAAAAGAAAATAAAACATAGATGAACCCAGAAGTTCAAAGGGAGGATTGTAAAGTCTTTCAGAAGTGCCCTGAGGCTCCCAAGAGAGGTAAGATTTGACAGAGTCGATAGCTTTATGAAGTCAGGCAGGGAATAAAAAGATGAAAGCACACAGTGCCCTCTTTCCCCTTTACCATATGCCTTCAATAGCACACACTTGAAAGTTAATGAAGGAACTCAAGGACACTGTTCTAGCACAGATATGTGTTGTTACAGACTTTTTAATAGAGACAAGCAGGTTTTCATCTAGGGGTAAGTGGTTCAAATTACAGAGCACCAACAGCGACACAGAGGTAAAGTGATATATTCTTCCAGAATATGTTTTATTTTGATTCCCCCTTGCACCATTAACTTTTTGGGGGGTTCCCCTTTAAAATGATTTTTTAATAAAGTTAAAGAAAAGATGTTTTATTGTTAATATTCAGATGCCTTATTACAAAATCAGCTTGGAATAGAAATTGCATATTTTTTCTGTGCACTCCTTCTCAGCTGGGATAGATGACTTTGAGTGATTCTGAAGTTTTTCTGTTATTTATTTGTGAAACTGGGAATTTGTTATGAGATGTGAAGATTTTATAAAATGTGCTCAGGCCAGGAGATAAAGAAGTCCACAGGAGAAAGCCTGTGAAATCTGTAACCTTTATGCACTCCTTTCTGAAAAATGTATAACCTCCTTATGCAACCCAGACTCCACTACCTTTCTTTGACCAGAGAGTAGGAGACATGAGCTGCTGTAGAGAATGAGACACATAAATAATTTAGGTTGTTTAGGGTTGTTCTTCATTCACAGACAGTGATTCTCATGGTCTCCTTTGTTCCCACAAATGGAGGGCAGCAAAAGCTAATAGTTCTAGCACGGGATGGTATGTAACAAGGGAGGCTGGCTCTAACACATTCCCCATGCCTCCCCAGTATGCTCCTATTTAGGTGCTTCACAGAGGGTGGCTTCTTTAATTTAGAAAGTGGTGGAGTGTGGCTACAGCCAGTAGGACAGCACCTCTCTGCCATCTTTACAGTCACCAAACCTGTGGGCCAGTCCAGTGAACAAGTCAGCATTGATTTGCTGACTTGGTTATTCCCTACTCCTATGGGATTCTGGAGGGACTGGGGTGAGCTGATGGAGAACTCTTAGGGACCTGGCTAGAGGGTCTTGCTCTTCTGCAAACTGATCACCAGATTTGGAGCAAGAAACAAATTTATCTCCCGGGTCATATGGGCAAGTATGGGGTGAGACATGTTGCCTTCCTCTGTAGCCTGGGACACAGTCTTCTCCCTAGAATTATCTGAGCATATTAATCAGCAACTTCTCTGCCATTGCTGTGGCAGGACAATGGCAGGATTTTTGTTTTCCCTGCTTTTTGCCTGTTGTATGTTGTAAGGTTTTTTGGATTTTAAGGGGCTTTGCAGCTGCGGGTATGTGAAGGCTTGGGGTAGACAATGTTGCAGACTCTTTAGGTAAATGGCTGCATGTGAATGCAGACGAGTACAGGACTCAGTGGCCCGGGAAGTACTTACTGGCCAGGAGGGGACTCTGGTGGGGATGGTACCATCAGAGCTATCTTATCAAGAAGACCTGAGTAGGTGAAAAAATTAAATGCATACACAAGTATCTCTTTGCCTCCAATAGCTCCTATGAGCTGTTTGGGTTTGAGAGGTTAGATTCCTGGCACTTCTTGCCCTTAGTCTTCCCAAATGAATAATGAAAAGAAATTTCCAAGTGGACATTTATGAAGCTTCTTTCTTCCATATACCTGTCCTAGGGCATTACTGGGCTCATTGTAAAGTAACACACTGGAAGAATTTATTTAAATATCTGTAAATAAAATTATTATTACAATGGAATTAATATAATAAATTATTAAAATTGGGTTGTTATCATTCTGTAATTACAAAGCTTTTGAAAGTGAGAAAACTTGGGACTAAAGGAAATTTTTCAACTTGAAATGTAGGAGTACAGTTTCCAGTAATACCTGTGTCCCTACCAATTGCTGCGGATTTAAAATCACATTTTCCCCATGGGAGCAACAGGAGAAAGTGATTAATATGCTGTATGGAACAAGCAGTGACTATAGACGAAGTAAGCAAGCTGAAGAAAGAGAAAAATGGCATTTCCTCTAAGTTTCAATTATAGTCACTACAGGGTTGCTGTTTATAATGACATTTTCGGGGAGTTATGGGATTTTTCAATTGCAATATCCCTTCAAAATTCTTTTTCATATGAAAGTTAAGAAACAAGCTTATAAATGTTCAGGAGACCAGTTTGCAAGAGTGTAGAAAAAATTGTAACAAAGATCTACAGAAAGTTGTAATTCATTGTCCCAAGTAACCAGGAAGTATGGATAGGAATTGACAAGCAAAAAGTTGGAGCATTCCAGAGCCTGCCCTTTCCTGGAATAGGCTCGGTGTGTCACATCGCCACCTGCTGTTATTTTCTGTGAGATTGCTGAAGAAAAACATACCAGTAACTTTTATCAACCATTCTGCCTGATTTCCCCAATGAGATAATGGTTGTCTTAATTAGCAAGATATTCTCTGTCAGGAAGCAGTCTTTTTTCCAGAACTCTCCCCCCTTCCCCACCACCAGCCTTACGGAAGGACAATATATTGGACAAAACCAGTTAGTGGAGCAACTGAAACAGCAAGAATTTAGTGAAACTCAAGCTTTACTGGAGAGCTTATCTGAGGTCTGTGCAACACTTAGGCCCTCATCATAGGATTAAATGTGACTTAATAAACACGTACATCTGGTGCAAGTTCTCTGCAGTCAGTTCCTCCCTCTATGCATAACAGTTACAGGTCCAAACTAGAATCACTGGGTAACAGAGGCAGCCTTGGCTGCTGATGGGGTCAGCCTGCCTGTGCCAGGTATGAATTTGGCCTTTAGTACTTATAGAAAACTGGGTGGGGAGGGGGACATGCACCCTTTTCCATTCCAGGCTTCTGTGTAATAGTTTTTCTGGTTTAGGGGGAAGATAAGGTACGAGCCCCAGCCCCACTCCACCATGAGTGATTAGGTGGAAGGTTAGGTACAAGCATTCTGAGAAGAGCCAATGCTGACTTCCTTCTTATGCTTATCACTCTTGTTGCCATTTAATTTGGTGCTGCTATTCTTGTCTCGGGACTGTTCCTAACACTGTGTGCATGTGTGCTACCTCAGCAAAAATATAAGAAAAAATGAACAGGCTGACATTAGAGGAATTGCTTTTCCTCACCTCTCACAAGATTTCTATTTCAACAGCAGCATAAGGACATAACATTGCCTGGTAGTCAACTTGGAAGAAAAGAGGGATGATACATTTCACAGCTGAGAGCATGGTAGAGGAGAATTTCTATGAAGGGTAAATACAGAAGTTAATTGTCCACCACGGTGTTGTCCTGATGCCCCCTAAATGAAAAGTGCTACCAGAGCAGAACAATAGTGTCTACAACCCAGTTTGCACAGGTGTCCATGACTACCCAAGGGCCAAGGTGTTGGAAGTCAAGCACAATGAGAACTCAGGACAGCAGTTCCTAGAAACGTATTCCTATCCTCAAGTTGCATTCCCAGTGGGCTTAGACACAGCATCTGTAGAAAAGCAATTGTCAGAAGAAAAGATCAACTCAAAGGACATCAACACACACTGCAACAACTTAAAAGAGATACATCCAGATATCTTCCTAAACATTATACAACGTATACAAGAGACTCCCAAAGATTTTTTTTACAACATCCATCCAACATAAAAAGAAGAAATGGAACCAATTGTTCTATAAGAACAACTTTCCTAGCTACAAACAACCATCAGAGAAACAACACCAATACCTTACAACATTCCAACCTCATAATTGATGAAACTGAAGGAACCGAGCAACCTCCAAATATCATCACTCTCTCCATGCACAAACTTACCAAAGCTGAAAAATCTGTCCTCTCTAAAGGCCTTAATACCCTAATAATATACTACAGTGTGGAGAACTAAAATAATTTTTCTGACACCTCTGTCTCAAGGACTATTTCCACAACCAAAATGAATCCACTTCCAACAACACTGCATCCTTTGACAATGTTGAGGAAAAGATTAACCCCCCAAAAACCAAAAAAAAAAATCAGATTGGACACCTCACAGTGAACGAAATTCAAACCTGGACTACTATATTGACTGCTTCAGGGAAAGAATGATTATAGAATTATAGATTATAAGAATGAAACAATTATATAACCACCAGCAAGCCACCATAACAACCTCTCCCTCCCAGAGAGAAGGATTATAGAATCCCTTAGATCTAACCACCAAACAGTAATAAAATGAGCAAATAAAGGAGGAACTATAGTTATCCTTAACCATAAAGGCTACATAAGAGAAGCCAACAGACAACTCTGACACCACCTACTATGAAAAACTAGAGGAATCTCAAACTCCCCTTTTCACCTGAAAACTCAAAACCACCATCAAATAATTTCCATCTGAACTACAAGAAAAACTACAGAACTTGATCCCCCACTACCCAACTCAGCGACTTTGTACATGCTCCCTAAAATCCACAAACAAGGGAACCCAGGCAGATCTATAATATCCAACCATGGAACCATAACTGAGGAAATATCAGATTTCATCAAATCCATCCTAAAGCCTCTTGTCACCCAAAGAGGGGGTTTTGTCCAAGACACAGCAGACTTTCTGCAAAAACTTAAACACATAGACCACCTTCCCAGCAACACTGGTAGCATCCAGCCATGGATGCTACCAACTTGTATACCAACATCCCACACCAGGATGGCATCCAAGCCTGCCTTACATATCAACAAGAGTAAAAGCCTTTTACAAGTTGTAAGCCTGCCTTACATATTACAACTCAGAGTATAGACCTAAAGATATTACTGAATGTATACACTTCATCCTCACACAACAACTCCACTTTCAATAACCAACACTTTCCCTCGACCATGGACACAGCTATGGGCACCAAAATGGCTCCACAATATGCCAACCTTTTTATGGGCCACCTGGAAGAAGAATTCCTCAAGAACTGCACCACCAAACCCATGCTATACTTAAGATATATAGATGACATCATCATTTGGACTGAAAACCTGGAATCTCTGATTGATTTCCATCACAAATTCAATAATCAGCACCCCTCCATCAGACTCTCTCTTAAATACTCCAGCACCAACATTTCCTTTTTAGACACTATGATCAATATCCAGAATGGAAAAATACAAACCACCATGTACAATAAACCCATGAACCAACATACATATCTGCACAGAACCAGCAATCACCCTGAACACACCAAGAAGGCTGTAATATACAGCAAAGTGCTCCGATACCAGTGAATTTGCACTGAGGAGAACACCTGCGATCACCTCACAAATCTCAAAAGGGCTTTCACCCAATAAAAGGACACTCCTTCAGAGAGAGAGACTGCACTTTTGAAAGAGCTGGATACCACGTGAAGAATTGCTGCAGAACAAAAAGAAAATCCCCATGAATCGTACACCATTAGTTATGACATAGCATCCCTCCCTGGAACCTGCATGGAAAATCCTCAAACAATTGCTACCGATACGAGAAGAAGACCCAATTCTTAAAGAGATCTTTTCAGAACCACCCATCCTAGCCTTTAAACAAGCACTAAACCTCACCAATCTCATCACCAGAAACAAACTTCCTATGGCCCAAAACACACCAAATGGATCCAGACCATATCGGGACAAGAAATGTAAGACCTGCCAACATATCTCCACCATAATAACTACTCCCACAATAACTACACCCCACAACAAAACCATCACCATTCCTGGATCTTACACCTGCACCTCCAGAAATGTTACATATCTTATCCAGTGCACTAAATGCCCTGATGGAAAATATGTAGGAGAAACCAAACAACAAGTGCATGCCAGAATGAACGCAGACTGACAATCCATCAAAGATAAAAACATCCAATTACTTGTGGATGCACTTCTCACAAGACAACCACTCTCTCTCCAATCTCTCTTTTCTAATCTAATGGGAATTTACAAAACACCTTTCATTTACAAACCTACAAACTTCACTTCATAAATCTACTGGATACAAAAAATCATGGACTAAATATAGACATTGGATTTATGATATATTATAACTTGCCTGCCATCAGATAACCCCAGGTAACCTCTCTACATTTTACTAGCTACATTCTATCACTAGATCAGCATTTCCCCTCCCTGCCCCTACCCATCTCATGTATTGTCTTCCATGGCCTCTAATCCCCACTGCCATGCATTTGCATTTTCACAGACCTGCATTTTGCATATTGGCTTCTGTTCCATCCAGGAGAACACAAAACAGCAGACTCTCCCTACGCCTGAAGAAGGGTGTTTGTGCCCAAAAGCTTGCAAAGAAAGGTTTTCCCAACTATTTAATTGATCTAATAAAACATACCACATTTACCCAAAGAACCTTGTCTGTCTATTGTCAAAAGAACGCACCCAGCCCTGATGGAGAACATTTAAGAGTCAAGAACACTCGTAGGCCCTGATTATTAATCCCAGTTATGCAAAGATGCAAGCTTCCCTTGGGGACTAATGGGCTCTGCAGTGGATGGGCCAAGCCATTATTTTCCAAGTACGTTGTGCCCAAGATTTGGTGAGCAGTGGAGACTCCATTTCAGCCTCCCTTTAAGATGTGCCAGACTGAAGAAACACCTGATCCCTGACACAGGGAGTACCAGTTAAATTCCTAATTGAATGCCCTTTACTAAAGACATTAAGAGGCAGCAACATCAGGCATCAGCAACATACTACCAAAAATGCACCAAAACAGGACCATCTGGTTTCTGGGCAGCTGGGCATGTTGTCCCAGCAGGGGTCAGACAACATGCAGGCTGCAGACCAAGAGCTGCTTGCCACAAGCGTACCCTTGCCCCCTGGACTCCCCCACCATACAGGCAACCTAGCATACTCCGCAAGCCCTGCCGCATGCAGAGCACAGGCAGCCGGGTTCCCCTTTCTCTCTTGGCTCTGTGGCTTTTAGCTCCCTCCCAGCCCCACCCCATCTGCTCCCAGCCGCATGTGCTATGTGGACAGGGCCCCCCTTGCTCCCAACCCCCTCCTGGTGCAAAGGCAGCCCAGCTCCCTCATGTACCACCTGCCTAATTTCCACTCCCAGCCACACGCCTGCCTGCAGGCTGGCTCCTTAATGTCTGGACTGGCTTCTGCCTCTCTCACGAGAAGCCCAGGCCTCTCCTTCACCATGCAGCAAGTGCACCATGGCCCTCTCCCACTGTGCCACCCCTCCCACAGGAGCAGGAGCAGGAGCTAGAGGAACGCAGCAGAGCCTGAAGAGCCTGGCTACCACAGCAGGAGCAACAAGAGAGGGGAGAGGGGCAGACATGCCAGGAGCCTGCAAGACTGCGTGCAGCCTGAGCTGCCAGTTGAGCAGCCCTGCACTAGACAAACTTTATGGTGTCATGGGGAAAGGCTGAGACCTTTTCCTATGTCCTGAGATATGGGCAGGAAATAAATACCATGGGTTGCCTTTCTCCTGACTTGCTTGTTACGTGTGGTGATTTCCTTTATGCATCTTTCTTCACATGCTGCTTTGCCTAGTCATGGAAGTTTTCCTCTTATTGTTGGTATCATAATCACCCCCCAAACCATCTGTTCCTACTGCGTTGTGTTCTGCAGCAGTTTATGTTACCGGATGAACTTTCCTGCCAACAAAAGCAGGAGCTAGAGAGACAGGGGAATTTCATGCTTGATTTGTTGGATCAGGTTTATGGGGAAATGACTCCTATTCCTAACCATCAGTTATTATAATGCTGCTTGGAAGGTCTCTTTGTGGTCCCCTAATGCCCTCTGAGGGTGTCATAGGGCTTATCACTTGGGGTACTGTAGGAAAGTGTTTGTTCATTCTGTTGATTTATTTAACAGAAGAGCAGACAAAAGCCTTTACAGGGAAAGCAAGAAAAAAAAAAATATGGCTACAGAAATGTAGCTCGAGCAGAAAAAATGTTGAAGACAGGTAATGAGCAACACATGAACAAGAGCATTACGCTTAGGCAAACCCCAGAATGAAAAATACCTAGGGGTCCTACTTCCAGATGGAATGAGATGCAGTCATTGAGTGCAAAACATAATTGACATAAAAACAAAGGAATACAGGTGTCAAAGATGCAGGTAGCTACCAGTGGGATTTTCAAAGCCTCCCTTAGGTGAGCTATCTGGTTGCATTTGCAAATCCCTAGGCACTCAAAGAACATTGTCTGCCTAGGCACCTACATTCATTTCTAGTCTGTCACCAAGGCAGGGCCTTTCTCCAAATACCATGCAGCATCACAAAAATTCAGATCTGTGAAAGGTCTGACAAATGTTGAAAATATGCTCTATGATCTAATCTCAGGAACAGCAAACACAGCATTAGAGAACAAATTGGGGAGTAGAGAGGGAGCTAAAGAATTAGTGAGATTTCAGAGTGGCTCATGCATTTTTTGATTCTCATCTTGTGTTTTGTCAATGCTAATCAGTTTATCTAGGCTCAAATTCTGCCTCCACATTTACATGCAAAGGTGTCATTTACTTCAACAGCATTGATAAATATTGATGTATGTGTACAAGAATTATAGTCAGTCTGTCATTTGAAACCTTTCTGAAAAAACAACTCTTTTTTTTAATTCTGAATTCCTTTGGCTATACAAGTTTCCCTCTGACCCTTACCATTCTTCTTGTAATTAATCAACAACTTGTAAAAGACTTTTTCACAGGAAGAATTTTTTTGTGCATCTTAAAATCATCATTCTTGCCATACATCATTTTTCTTTGTGTTTTACATCAGATTATAATACAATAATAGATCAGAGGGTTTTACTATAAGTCTCCAGCTGAAACCAGTGATATATTACAACCTCAGATACACAAAGGATTACAACTGATATGAGGTTGCTAAACTGGTAGCAAATTAAACTGACAGATTATTGATCACATCCTGAACATCAGAATTTTTAACAGCATAATCTAACCTAAGTATAGGGACACTTACATGGTAGACATCTGGATTGGCAAAACGTGGTTTGGCCGTACCATTAAAAAATAAATCAGAGCTTATTGAGGTGGTGTCATCTAGTAAGGGCTAATAAAAAGGTTCAGCTCCTCATAGATCTTTATTAGACAACACTCTGAAGTAGTGGCCTGTTACAAGGAAGGAGCACCAGAGGAGGGTTCCACAAGTTTCTGTGAGATACAAGATGTCACCCACGTCTAATGCACCAACCAGGATCAGCCACTTCATAGCAGCTTCTTTTATCCTTTGTTAGAATATTTAGTTCTTTCTATTATCTTTCTTTTTTACATACTTTTTAATTCTTAATCTTACCATTAGCTCTCCTCCCCTATCAAGACAAGTTTTCCACAGGATCCTACCCTGTATGCTTTTACTCTGTTGCAGTAAATAACCCTTTTCAGTTTTCCTCATGCATGCTGTATCCTACCTGTCCATGATCAGGGGACAGCAGGGCAGGCTCTACGAGGAGAGGCTATGGGACCTGAACCTGTTCAGCCTCCACAAGAGAAGCCTGAGGGGGGATCTAGTGGCCTGTTATAAACTAGTTAGGGGGGATCAGCAGGCATTGGGGGAGTCCCTGTTCCCCCGAGCACCGCCAGGAGCGACCAGGAATAACAGTCACAAGCTGGCAGAGGGTAGATTCAGGCTAGACATCAGGAGGCACTACTTCACGGTCAGGGCGGCTAGGATCTGGAACCAACTTCCAAGAGAAGTGGTGCTGGCTCCTACCCTGGGGGTCTTTAAAAGGAGGCTGGATGAACACCTCACTGGGGTCGTTTGACCCCAGTACTCTTTTCTGCCACAGCAGGGGGTCGAACCTGATGATCTGCTCAGGTCCCTTCTGACCCCGGTGAGGTGTTCTCTTTGTGATTTAACAAGGAGAAATGCAAAGTGTGGCACCTAGGGAGGAAAAATGTCCAGCACACCTACTGCCTAGGAAATGACCTGGTCAGCAGCACGGAAGCAGAAAGGGATCTCGGAATCCTAGTGGACTCCAAGATGAACATGAGTCGTCAGTATGACAAAGTCATCAGCAAAGCTAACGCTACTTTATCATGCATCAGCAGATGCATGACAAACAGAACCAAGGAGGTGATACTTCCCCCCTATTGGGCGCTGGTCAGACGGCAGTTGGAGTACTGCATCCAGTTTTGGGCACCACACTTCAAGAGGGATGTGGATAATCTGGAGAGGGTCCAGAGAAGGGCCACTCGTGTGGTTAAGGGCTTGCAGGCCAAGTCCTATGAGGTGAGACTAGGGTACCTGAACCTCTTCAGCCTCCACAAGAGAAGGCTGAGAGGTGACCTTGTGGCTGCCTATAAATTCATCATGGGGGTGCAGAAGGGAATTGGTGAGGCTCTGCTCACCAACGTGTTCCTGGAGGTTACAAGAAATAATGGCCATAAGCTAGCAGACAGCAGATTTAGACTGGACATTAGGAAGAACTTCTTCACTGTTAGAGTTGCCAAAATCTGGAATGGGCTCCCAAGAGAGGTGGTGCTCTCCCCTACCCTGGGCGTCTTCAAAAGAAGACTGGAGGGGCATCTGGCTGGGGTCATCTGAACCCAGCACTCTTTCCTGCCTATGCAGGGGGTCAGACTTGATGATCTATTGAGGTCCCTTCCGAGCCTAACATCTATGAATCTATAACCCTACCAACTATGAAACTATGAAACCTATGCTAAGAGGTCGCAAAGTAAACAGCTCTTACGTAGCTGCCAGCTCCTAGAGTGTCCGTGGTTCCAGTTGCTTGTTAGGCCTGAATATACCTATGCTCCCCATCTTGAAGACATAGTATTCTTTCTGTGGCTTCACCAAACCCTGTACTTCACATACATCCTTGTTTGATAATTGCTTACAACCTAAACTTACAATTAAGGCAATGAATACCACTCCTAATGCTGCCTGGAGAGTTACAAAGCCCACTGATATCATACATACCCATGGATGTTCTCCAGTACTGGATACCAGTTTCTACCATAGGGCATTGCTGAGCATTTCTGTATTTCTCTAAATACATCAACTCTTGTCTTAAGGCTACCAAATGTTCAGAGTGCTTGCTTATTAAGGCCTCTCCATTTAAAAGGAATGGCAGCATGACTCAGCATAGCTGAACCTATGTGGGTAGGACAGCCCTGGTGTGAAGGGTAGCAACAGATCTGTGGTTCTTCAGTGGAGGGACTGGATCTGTCACCTTGTCCCTTATCTGGATAACCACTAGGGACTAAGCAAAACCTTTGTCAATGATAGTAGCAGATTCTAGTCCCACACAGAAAGTGTCCAAACCATGAAATTGTTATAAAAACCCAGGTACTTGAGAGACAAAACTACCACCTGCCTATGTACAGGACTTCTTTGCTTAGACACAGAATTCACAGTTACAGTTCTCTTACTGATTACCATGTATACCAAGTCAAGATACAATCGCATTTCCCAATGATCCTCTCGTCCCTCTTAGCAGGTAAAGCATTACTACCACCTGAGTTAGAAAAAAGAGGCATGATACATCTCTATAACCCAGCTTTTTATTGGTTTATAGATCCAAAGCATAAGAAGCAGCACCTGTCTCTGTGCCTATCTAGCTACCTGCAACAGCACGATACAAATATTCACCTATACCAGCAAAGGAAGACACAGGAGGGAAGAGGATGCCAGCATGCAGGCTGACAGCAGATTATCTTGATTTGCAGATGTCTTCCTGAAGATTCTACCTGCTCACACCCAATATTTATATTTGGCTTATAAATAAATATTCTGATTGGCACTGTTCAGATTTCTTTGTTTCACTGAAACTTTGGGAACTGGACTGAACCAGTTTCCCTGCAGACTTCACAAAATAGAAATCATAGAAATTAAGGGCTGGAAGGGACCTCAAAAGATCAAGTCCAACCCCCCTGCTCTGGGCAGGAATACTTCTGAGATCAAATGATCCCAGCAAAGTGTCTGTCCAGTCTCCTTTTGAAGACTTCCAAGGTTGGGGAAGTCCTAACCTGAAACCATCCACTAACAGTTTATGGCCATTGCTCTTTATCCTCTGCTGGGGCACCCTAGTGAACAGCTTTTTTCCCAGCTCCTCATATTCAACCCTTACATACTTACAGATGACCACCAAATCCCACCTCAGTCTTATCTTCCCCAGGCTGAACAGTCCCAGATCCCTTAGTCTTTCCTCATAAGGTTTGTCCTCCAGGCCTTTAATCATTCTTGTTGCCCTTCTCTGGACCCTTTCAAGATTTTCCATGTCTTTTTTGAAGTGCAGCAGCCAGAACTGTACACAGTATTTCAGCTGGGGTCTCACTGCACTGAGTGGAGAGGAAGTATCACTTCCTTAGCCCTGCTCGCAGTGCATCAGCTAATGCATCGCAGTATGCTATTAGCTGTGTTGACTACAGCATCTCACTGGAGGCTCATGTTCATCCTGTGATCAACCGTAACTTTAAGGTCCCATTCAACCATCGTACTGGCCAGGACATCTCTTTCTAACCTATATTTATGTTGCAGGTTACTTCTCCCCAGATGAAGTATTCTGCATTTATCCTTATTGAACTGCATCTGGTTCCACTCTGCCCACCCTTCCAGCTTGTACACATCTGCTTGGATCTACATCCTATCCCCTAGCATGACTACTTTTCCCCATAACTTAGTATCATCTGCAAACTTGGCCAGGATATTTTCCACATCCTTATCTAAATCTAGATGTTGAACAGCATGGGGCAAAAAATTGAACCCTGGGGGACACCATTGGCTACCTCCCACCAAGATGATACAGACCAGTCCACTAATACTCTCTGAGTTCAATCCTCTTAACCAGTTCCCAACCCACACAACTACGGACTCTGTCAGTCCCCAATCCCCCAGTTTTTTAATCATCATGGGTGTCCATATAGAGGGCTTTTTAAAATATGACATCAGTTGTGTCTCCCACATCTAAGTAGTTCATTACTGGATCATAGAAGGAGACAAGGTTGGTCAGACATGAGCCGCCTGCAACAAAACCATGTTGGCTATCCTTCAGCATTATGCCTTCTGTCAGTCTCTCACAAATGGACTTCTTGATATTTTTTTCCAAAATGTTACCCAGCATCAAGGTCAAACTGACTGGCCTGTAGTTTCCTGGATCCTCCCTCCTCCCCTTCTTAAAGACTGGCACCACATTGGCCCTTTTCCAGTCTTCTGGGACCTCTCCCGAGCACCACAAGTCTTCAGATACCTTTGCCAATGATCCTACAATGATTTCAGCCAATTCCCTCAGCACACTTGGGTGTAGTCCATCTGGTCCTGCCAACTTGAAGACATTCAGCTTCCACACCATTTGACACTGACCATTCATAGTTGTTGGCTATAGGTGCTATAAGGCTTATGCCCTTTCCAGAATGATGTCTTCTCCCCTGCTTTACTTGGGCAAAGGGTTTTATATTGTCCCAGTTGTTAGAATCTTGCCTGCCATTACTTTGATGTTTTTATTGAAAGATTTTATTTTTGTGGGAGAATGGACTAAAAAAACCTCAAAAAGCAGATAAATTCCACGCTGACCTATTGGTACTAAAAATGGAGCTCCACCATTCCCTACACCCCAGCCTTATCCCATCTCAGCCCTGATATTCTTTTCAGGGAATTCAAAAAGAAAAAAGAAAAAAAGTTAAACTAAACAGTTTCTCACTGCTCCAGTGGCTATAATATGGCTCTGATCTCTGATAGTTCACTGGGGCCAGTTGGCTTCTTGCTGCTACTCCCAAGCCCTGCTCATTTGCTGTCAATCCTCACTTACTTGGCTCCAGTGAGTCACCTGTTTGCAGTGCGAGCTCACCCTTTCATTACCATTGCTGCCTCTGCTGCCTCAGGGTTCCTCCGTTCTTCATTCACCCTCTCTGCTAAACTGGTTTTCTGCCTTACCCTCAGCTGGACGTTTTTGAGCTGGAAGTGCCCATCTGTGCTGTGTTTCTCAGTGCTAGGCTCTTCCTTGGGCTGCCCCTCTCCAGGACTAGAAATAGGCAGCATGGTGTGTCGTGGATCAATCCGGAGATGGCATTCACTTCAGAAGTGTGTTTTCCAGATGTTTGTGTCTCCTGTGGTCCTTGGATCTTTCAAGGTAAATGCTGAGAAGGGTTTTTTTCCTGCAGGAGAACCCTTTCTGTAGCTTCTCTTCTCCTTACAGTTGGCAATAACCCCCCTCCCCTCCCCCCACATCCGTCCAGTATCCGACCAGGTGGGCAACCACCATTTGCATGCAGGAACACCAATGCAAAGTATTTATTAAAGAGTTCAGCTTTCTCCTGGCTGTCTGTTTTCAGCTGTCCCGTCAGCTTCTGCAAGGGCCCCACATTTCCCTTGGTCTTCCTCCTGCTTCCTACATACTTAAGAAGGACTTATTGTCCCCTTGATATTGGTTGCCAACCTGGTCTCGGTTGCGGCCCTTGCCTTCCTTATTCTCTCCCTACAAATACAGGCTGTACTTGTTGTGACAAAAGGAGCCAATTCACAGCCCAGTTGGGAGACTACTCCTTTTGTCCTTGGGCCAGCTGCCCATCTCTTTCATCTGCCATGCCTTGATGTCCTATTGTTTTGATGTTAATAGGCTGGAGGTGGACTTTTGATCAACTGTTGATGGTAAGGGCCTAATGAGCACGCTCCAACCAGCCCTACGTGTGTCCCATACCTTGCAGATGTTTCCTCCAGCTAGGTAGCACTGGGACTCCAGCTCTGGAGTCTCACGTGGGAATCTCACTCCCCACCAGAGCTCAAAGTCTTAGCATCCTCACAAATGTTTCCAGGCCTAGCATCTGGCCTCCCTACAGGTGCACACACCAGGCCTTCCACATCTGGCCTAGCACCTGGCCTCCAGTTGAGTGGCCCACGTTGGGCTTTGTCAACTGCCTCCTCTAACCTGGGGCCTCACCACTGCACCCACAACACTCCACCCAACTAATTGCTTCATCTCCAGAGCCTCACAACTAGGCCCCACATCTCAAATGCCTCTCACAACACCACCCCAATTCTGGGCCTCACTACTCTGCCCCTTCTCAGGGCCACACTACTCCACCCTACCGTTTGGGTTCAGGGTTGACCACCCCCATAGGCTCTGTGACACTCTGCTTGCCATGCCTGGCCCACCACTCCACACTCTCACTCAGGGTCAAAGTAAAGCACTTCTGCAGGGTCAGGTAGCATCTCCTGCTGTGCTTGGCCCACCTCCAAGGTCTACCACCCTACACAGCTCAGGTGCAACTACTTTGTATGCCTGGCCCTGAGCTGCTTCCAAAGTCCACCTCAAGGTTGGGGCAGGGGTTTAGGCACCCTGACCCTCCTTACACTGGGATGTTCCTTGAACCTGACATTTAAGTGGTCCTGCCCCACCACAGACAGGACCTCCAAGCCTTCCTATCCCAGCAGGGTACAGTTTCAGGTCTTGTCCAGGACCAATGAGTCCTCCTCCTTCCTCATAGCCTCACCCTTAGCTCCAAGGCATTGCAGGAGCAACTCAGCCCAGTGTTGCCTCCTCAGGCCCTCTGCACAGACTGCCCTGCTTTTATACCAGAGCTCTTCCAAAATGGTCACCCTCAACAGACACCTGGAGGCTGGCTGCTCCAGCTCTTTAAGTGAAGGAGCCCTGAAGCTGCTCTGTCACACTTGTTTATTCCTCCTTGGTGACTACTCCTTGTTTCCACTGTCTGTAAGCTTCCTTTTTCTTTTTAAAGTACCCCTTGATTCCTCCTGAACGTGCAGCTTCCATCAGTTCTCTGGAAAATTCCAGATCCAGCTCCTCTCCTGGTGTGGCAGTCTGTAGTAGATATCTACCATCATGTCTCCTTCTCCTTGTTCCCCCAGTTAGCCAATTAGTTAGGGTCTGTGTCCTTGAGAAGAGTCCAGTTCTGGGAGGGAGAACATCTTCTATTTTTCCCTCACCATCTGGGAATGCTACTTGCCATGTTTTGTTTCTTTTACTTTGCTGAATAAACCAATTGTAACATACAAAACAAAATATGAATTGCTACTTTTAGCTGCTGTTACATACCTTTCCAAGAAGCAGTTATTCATTCTTGGCCTAGTCTAATATTAAAGGCTTGATAAACAGATTCTTATTCTACTTCCTCAAGCTATTTCTTGTGATTTAAGCAAGCTCATTGATTGTTGATTGTATACCAGCTTAAGTCCATATAATTCATAACTCCGCCTTTTCCTAGGTCCCTAGTCTTCACTAGTCTGTGTGGTCTGTCAGTGACTGACCACAGCTACTGCCTACAAGATGGCACAGTACTGCCACCCAGTCAGTGCTTGCCTCCACTGCAGTGGCTCCAAGGGCTGATCATCAGGCAGCAGAGGTCTCTCAGCCAGCCCTTGCCACCCCAAGTGGCTTGTAGGCAGTGCCATCAGCTATTCCCTTGAAAGTAATGGCTGAGGAGTTACAAGGGCTGGACAGGAAGCAGATACCAGCTGATCAATCCTTTCTGTTATGGGTGGCTTGCAGGCAACAACAGCTGATGGAGCTGCAGCTACAGCTGCAGCAAGGGCTGATTGGGCAGCAAAGACTTGCTGGTGAGCCCATCAGTGAGCCTGTTCCACCCATTGGCGGGTTCCCCTAGGCAAAGGGGGAGATAAGAAGCCTCCCCATATAGCCCCATGGCCGGAGATGGTGCCTTTGTACTGACTTTCTGGCTCTTCGAGGAACTTTGCATGTGCACAAGCCCAGGATGGCCTGTTTGTGGAGTGCTACAAACTTTAGGGGTGTCAAAGGTCTAAGTGCCCACCGTGCAAAGGCAAGAAAAGGGAGAGTAGAGCAACATTCTACAGGACTGTCTTGCATTTCACCTTGTAGCAGGACACTAGGGTGCCTGCTACTAGCATTGGTAATAGGGCTTGGCTGCCAATCAGCAGGGCAGCACAGCTGAAGGTTGCTTAGGCAACAGATTGGGTCAGCTGACTGCCAGGGGGCAGGGCCTCACTTTTATAAACAGAGAAGGCTGAGGCCAAGGTCAGTTCCTTTCTGGTAGCTTGAGGTGCAGGAGCTGCCTGCCTGCCTGCCTGCCTGCCTGCCTGCCTGCCTGCCTGCCTGCCTGCCTGCCGAACCCTGGCAGGGAGGTACTGGAAGAGGGCCAGGGTGGTGGTGGATGTATGTTGTAGCCACAAGGCTCATTTTGGGTTACAGCTGGGTTGGCTTAGAGTTGTGTTAGAGCCAGTTGGCTCATGGCTGTGTTTGTTTACATTATACTGGAAGACTGGGTGAGGCTGTAGGGGTGTGAGGAGGCCTCATGGGAGCTCCCCAGGAGTCTGGGGGTTCCTGGGTGCCCTGTTCAGGCACAGCAAGCAGTGCTGGGGAGGCACAGCTGTTTGGCGCTGGTGTGGTGCTGCGTGTGGGGTATTAAGCCCTAGCCTGTGAGGGCAGTACTTGCCCAGTAGGGCGTAGGACCCTGAGAAGGGTCAGGGGGCCAGGCACGGCGGTGGGCCACCTGAGCCCCAGAGAGGGCGAGGAGCGTGCGGGACGAGCCTGAAGAAGGGCGATCTCATGAGTAGGAGCCCGGGGAGGGCAGGGCACGCGGGACAGAGCCCGGGGAGGGCCTTCATCAGAGAGGTCCCGGTAAAGGGGGTGCGTACATAGGGTGCACAGAGACATAAGAACGTCCGGTACAACTGTGAGGCTTGGGGCATGCTACAGGGGAGGTAGGAGGCATGCACAGCCCATAAGGCGGAGCGCACCAGAACACTGCACATAAGACAAAGGGGGCAGGTTAAGCTCAGCACCGTGTCCAGGGGACCCCAGGAAAGGCAGCCTCCCATTAATAATACTATAGGACATCAAAGATGTGGCGGGCGAGAAGAGGGTGCTAAGGGGGGGCGACTTGGCACGGTAGGGGTGCTAGGGGGATCACAGCCGCTCCCGTACCCTGCCCCATGACACACCTGCATTATAGTTAATCTTTATAGCTCTTCGAAGCTTCTTAAAAGATTGATTTGTGGATTATAATATTTAACAGGCAGGATTAAAATGAAAGGAGTGGTTTGCATGTCCCTAGGACTGGAATCTGGTATTTCCATGGCCAGGCTCATCTTGAGCTTCTTCAACATGACTGCATAAGTGAATGCATGACTACAGAGAGCTGGGAGACCTTTAGGACCCATTAAGGTCTATGCAATTGGGTCTCATATCCCATCAAAAATGCCTGTTGTTTCCCATTGTTCTATGCTAAATTTAAAAACTTGCTTTACAGAGTACATAATCCCTGTCAATTCTACTGTGAAAGCACTTTTAAAACTAAATGTTGGAAACAGTAGAAACATTGCAAGTGATAAAATAAAGTGTTTAGTCTTCTTGCCTGATTGCAGATGAACTATAAAGCTGATTGTATCTTTTCTTGGTGAATTAGAAAAATAAAGTGAAAAATCTCTGAACTCACAGAAAATACAGCCCTTTGGCAACGCAAAAACAATCCCATCTGTGTTTCCAAGACTCAGATCTTAATTAAATACAGACATCCCTGTGTTTACTGTAAATGGACATATTTTGCTGCAGCAAAACAATATGTTAATGCAATGAAAAATAATTTAAATGTTCCCATCAAATTAACTCCAAGACATTTGCTACCTTCTGGAAGCTCTTTAAAAGATGCAGTTTCTTTACTGTTACACGTAGCACCTATTTTTAATTAGCTCTATTATGCATATTAACAGCTTTGTGCATAGTAATTTGAGAAGGGATGTGATGCAGTTTGACTTCTATACAGTATATTTATCAAAATGCCAGAACCCAAGTTATTAATCTTACAGCATAGCTCCAATATGAATAAAAGGTTTCTTTAATATGGGTGATTGCTTTACTCTATAGAGGCTTACTTCTGTTGTAGCTAAGACTTGTAAATAAATTTTGACTAATACAATACGTTAAGACTCATGTTGCAAATAAGCCAGAACAACAGAAAATAACCATTTAAATCCATATCCTTAACTGGAATTGAGGAACATTTTTTGGAATGATAATCTGAAATAATGAAAATCAAACATTGATTTAACATAAACTATTGACAGGGAGCCAGGAAAACAAAATACTTTAGCTCAACAGGGCATAGTTTACAGACGTTAAGCAGCCCCAATTACAACTATAGCTGGAACTGAGCCAGAAAGTTCAGATGATAATTTGAATCCAAATTTTTGCAAAGTTTGGGGTGGAGTTTGAATTCGTATTGCAGTTTGGGTCCATTACAAAGAAAAAATTGGATCTAGGTTTTGAAGCTATGCTTTCCCAAAGTGCAGATCATGTCAAAGCAGGGTTTCAGCTTCAGTCCTAAGCTTATGTTAGAGAGAGAACAGTTTATAACATAAAAGAAAGAAGACAGAATTTACCAGATTGATACACTATAATACCATTGTTTTATAGTTGATTGCATGCATGCAGTATACCTGGTTTCTCTTTTAATATCTGTTTTTTGAATGTAGTGACGAAGAGCTTGTATGGACATTGCATACTGTCATAGTTGCAAAAATATCCGCAAGATCTGCCATCTCCTTTTGCTTCCAAATCTGGATGGCACTCAGGCCATGAGACTGTAGAAAATGTGTAGTTGTTTAGCCAAAGGTTGATGCAGAACTAAAGAACCAAGCCATGGAAGGCAGAGCTGCCCCTGGCTTGTGGAACGCCGAGTGAATGACAAAGCACAGCACTGTCACCGTTGAAAGTTCAGTACAGAAAAATGTTTCTGGAATGCACATGTGATTAATCATTCTGTATTCATTGTTCAGTAGCTTAGATCAATAATGCTGCAGCAAAGATTCTTAATGAACTGAAACAAAACAGAACACACATTCACAGGAGCATTACAATTTGAGACCACGTATTTCCCAGTTGAAAATGAAGGTCAGTCATAAATTACAGCTGTGTCCCCTGCCAGGGCTTGTGTTCCCTCTCACTCCCTCTCTTTCTCTTTTGGCAGTTCAGGGATCCTTTGATATTTGAGTCCAGCACATCTTAGCACATCTGATCCTGATCAAGTTTTATGGCAAGGGTAACTGTTCACCTCCCTGAGGCAGCAATTTTGAGAAGAGAGAGAAGAAGAAACCTAAGTGGGGTGGGACACAACACATTCTTGTTTCTCCTCAACATTTTCCAACTTTGCACAGAGCAGTCACATTTTAATACCAAGCATTTTTTTTTTTTTGTTGCTACCAAAGCCAGGTGTCCTTCAGGGCTAAATCTTTGCTTCTACAGACAATTGCCAGGAGTGCTGCAGCATAATACAGGCATCATTAACCTTCTATTGGAGACTGCAAGACTTACTGTCAGGCTTTACTGGCCTGACTGTGATCCCAAATTTGATTCCCTTAATTTAGCAGCCTGTTGCAATACCTCCCAGGTTATGTACGTCTTTGCAGAGAGAATCAACGTGTAACAGGAAAAAATCCCTCAAGTATTCTCTCCTCGGTCAGATCTGACCTCTTAAGGAGACTTAATTCCCTGCAAGGTGGATGTACTAGATATTCTTGATGGAGCTGATGCATTGTTATTTAGCTAAGTACAGGACTGAGGCACATGCTTATTATTAGAAACTACATTTCCTTGACCTTTTTTAAATCCGACTGCACATAACTTCAATATATGATGCAGTGGGATGGATAGGTTCCTCTGTGTTTCATGCCTTGTGTACTTATTTGCACTTATGCAGAACGGATGTAAAATGCTGCCTGTGCTATACTTGAGAACAAGAATCTCACTCAGCTGCACTTTCCATCCCTTTGCCCAGATGTCTATGGTTACACCCAGGGCAAGGCAGAAGAGGAGGCGGCTCAACCTGAATGGGTGTACCAAGGATTGAGAGATTGTTAATAGCATTTCTACCTGTGCAAGATAAAATGAAGTCATTATTGAGGTAATTAAATCTTATGCTTCCTACAAGGCTAGGAGGAATTGACCTTAGGCCAAAGTACAGACTGTCAAAAAGACCAAGGCTGGATAAATTAAGTCTTTGAAGGTTAGTCTAAGCTGCAGAGATTAAACTGAGAAACAACTGGACACACATTCACTTTTGATTCAGGACATGCAGCCACATGCCTGCCGTAACTCAGGCCAGAAACTGGGGGTGTCTACTAGAGCATTGCTCTCTGGCACGTAGCCAGCATTGGATGTGTTTTTCGCTTTCGCTTCCTCTTCCTGCTGCCCCTGAGGTCTCTGGGATTTGCAGTCTAGAATCACAGTTGCATGACTCTACAGAGTTGCTCATCACTTTCTCTTCCTGTTTCCAGGTGCCTCTGGGATTTGTAGTCCACACTTGCAGCCAGCAATAAGTTTTTAGCAGGGCAGAGCAACTCTACACTCAGGAGAAGGGAAGGTTAACTCCTCTTCCTGGCCCCAGACCCCAGCCAGGGTTTGCCTGGCAGGGGAAGGAGTTCCTGCCTTCCCCCTTGCTCCCTAGACAGCCCAGCCCAGCCCAGGTCTGGAAAGCATTCTGGGAAGCTGGGGGACTGTGATTTAACTTGAACAAAAGTTCAAGTTTCATAAACTTGTTTGACCCAAATCAAAAGTTGGGCAAAAGTTTCATAACCTTGTTTCACCCAAATCAGTTAAATCTGATATTATACTCAACCACAGTTATCTTAAAGCAGTTTCAGCCATTGTGAAACTGGTTTATGTTCACTGAACTTCTGTTCTGTTACAGTTTTTAAACCAGTTTCTAATTATTTAAACTTGTTTATGTGTAACTTCTGTCCCTAGCCCTAGGGTGTTCAATCTGGGGCTACAAAAAGCTGTCAGAGTAGCAACCAGAGCTGTCTCTTGGGGGAAGTGAATTGGGGTGACTGCCCCAGGCCCTGCACTTTGTGAGGCCCCACAGACAGTGCTGTTGGCCCATGCTAAGAGTGCCACCACTTCATGCAGCCACTGTGCACCGCTGGCTTTGCACTCTGGCTGCTCGCCACCTTCTGCCCCCACTCCCTGCCCAGGCCCCATGCAGGCTGATATGCCCCAGGCCCTGCACACCCCTAGGGGCAGCTCTGGTAGCAACCATCTTGTCCTTCCCATATGGAAAGGATTTCCTTGCTGAGACTCCTGGCATATTGTAAAATGGTAAGGCAGAAAAGGAGCTGGCTCTGAGACAGTCAGATGTACCAGAGATACAAGGAAATCTGAGCTTACCGTTAAGGCTTTGTGTGAGGATATGACCTGGATGAAGCCAAGGTATGTAGGAAAGGAGCTAAAACAGTAGCAACTATTAAACTTATACCAGTGGGGGTTTTGAGACTTGTAAACAATGCTGGTTTGATGCAGGTCAGCTAAATGGCACAGCCATTCAAGTAACTTGGCAAACCTGCTAATGGACCATTTTATAGGGCCAAATGTTTAACTCTTATCAGAACTTCCACTGCAGTCCCACATAGAAGTTGAGTGAGGACCACAGGCATAACAACTAGAGCTGTGCAAAGCTTCGGTCCCTGACTTGATTTGGTGCAGATTCAGCCCAATTCGGTGGCTGAATCTCCGAATCCAGATTGAATCAGAGGACCCTTTAATCTCTCCGAATTGAATTGGAACCGTCCAAATTGGTTTGGAGAGATTTGGAAAGATTCAGCAATTCAGACATAAACACAGCTTTACATGTTTTTTCTACATACCTCTAGGTAGCAGGCAGCTCGTGATTGCTGCAGTGCTGGGGCACACAGTTTCCCACAGAAGCACAAGGGTCTCCCCAGCGTGCTCAGCAGCAGACTGGGAAGTGGACCAGAAGCACTTCTGATCCACTTCTAGTTTTGCTGTCAAGCACATGGAGGGCCCCCCGCGCACTCCTGTGGGATGCTCTATGCACCCCAGCATCACAACGATCATGAGCTGTGCTGCTACCTCAAGGTATGCAGAAAAAACTTTTAAAGCTGCATCTATGTCCAAATCGCTGATTCTCTGAATCAGCCTTGAATCTTCAGCTTTGGATTTGGCTGAATCAAATCGGGGGCAGTGATCTGAATCGCTTACCCATCAAAGTTACCCCTGCTTATTTCGCAGCTAACCTTCCCTGAAAGTCGTTCCTCTATCTACCATCTGTGGATGTGCTGGGTAGCAGTTCAGCTCTGCTGCCAGTCAGCCATCTTCAGACCCACAGATAAGATAATCATGGAAAACAATCATCCTTGATGCTGAGGGGTTGCTGAAGATTCAAAGGCTACTCTACTGGTAATGACCCAAGATTTTGTCTCATAAAACTTCATGGTATAGACCTTAAATACTACTGGCTTGGAAAATAAAACTACCTGTAAGAAATGCTATCTGAGATCTGATGGAGTCAGTCTGCTTCCAAAAAACTGATAAACTGGATTCACTCGTTTCAGAAGCCAGCCGTCTAGTTTTTGCTCCCTTTGAGCCAATAGAGGGAGCACAAGACAATGAAGGAGCTCTGTGCTGATACATTCATCGAGGCCAGTACAGGGGCTTAAATGGCAAATATTTCAGAAGCAGAACTCTCTTTTGCTTTAGTCTTCTTCTCATGTATCAAACCAATTATTTTAATTGTTTAATTTAATTGTTTTCCTCTCAACACTGCCTCTGTTCAGGTCTGCTACTGCGCAGACAGGGAAGTGAATAGAATAGAACAATGCAGCTTTTGCTCTGTAAGAGACCAGCGGGAAACCAGAGTGACTGGATTGGAATCTGAACATTTACTTCAGATTTACACTGAGAGAACTGAGATCATAACGTGGTTTAGCTGGCGCTTGCAGCATCAGAAAGGAGGAAATTTAGGTGAAGGTGGTTCATTTTCAAGATTCTTATGGGACATGATGAGCAAGAAAAAAAGAGGAAACGCTAACTAAAGCAGTGATTTCCATGCAGCCCAGGGACCTAAGTTGAGACAGCTGGCTGTATTGCTCAGTTTAAGTTTTGTTTTATGGATGCAACAGAAAATTTTGCTGAGTCAAACCTTCACACAAACAAAACTATTCCTTACCAGAGCTATCAAATATGCACATAAAATGACAGGGACACACACACACCTGTGTACATACAAACAGAGAAAGCTTGAAGAAGATATGGGATTAATTTTCTTAGTGTTTGTGCTTTTTTAGTCTCAGTGGTCTTTGCTTCTGATGCCAGCAGTTTTCATTAACACAGAGGGAGAATAACTCCCCTTTGTTGGTGGGAAGCAAAAAAAAAAAATAAAAATCAAAGTGAGTTTAAAATCAGTGACACTCCTCAGGCAAGATACAGGTATTCCCTGGACATTTGAAAGATCCAGTCCTGCGTCAAGGATGCTATGCAATCTAAGGAACATTTGAGTAACACAGTGAGTTTAAAATCAAACTGACAGCCCTGAACATTCAAATTCTCTGTTCAGAGGCAATGCTACCTCACAAGTCACACTTTAGGGAGTCTAACAGCAGTAGACCCCTCAGGACCTTTATTTGATTCCTGATGAAAATCTTTACGTGTAGGAAAGAATGCAGCTCTGACAATGCTGGATTTCAGACAGTTTGGGCCCAGCCCCAGGAAATGCTGAGTACTTTAGCAGAATGCTCAACTTCAAACATTCAAAAACACCTGGAGACAAGGTGAAATTAATAAATGTGAGGTTCTTTCTATTTGCCTCCTGGGTTTTTGAGCCTCTGGAGTTCATATGAAGTGTTCCTCTACAACCACAATTGTCCAACATCTAAGCCCCCAGGGGCCAGAGCAACCCCGGGCGGGGGGGGGGGCATGTGCCCCAGGGGCCACACTGAGCATGCCATGCAGCAATTTCCCCCAACTTAACTGG